>NC_134590.1:3494687-3799375 GCF_037038515.1 Microtus pennsylvanicus | reverse complement strand
CTGGGGACACATAGAGTTGAGAGTTTGTTGTCTTGTATCTAGTGATGCACACATCAGGTGGGCTGATGGTGGCTCAGTGGGTATGGTCCAATGAGGGCACTGCAGCCCTCATTGCTCTGATGTTTAGGACAAGCACATAGGCTTTGTTTCTTAGACAAGTTCTTCCAAAATCAATGGGTCTAGGTGTTTCTGGCTTGATATGTGTGTAGGTAGGAATAATTAGTTTGCATTGGTGAGTTATTTATCAACATATGTCCTACTGTATATGATGGACACTTGCTCACAAAAGGTAAACATTCATCTTGCCTGAGAATATACTTTCGAAATGAAGCAAATCACTGTTGTATAAATGGAGTCACTCAGGGCAAGGCACACTGAAAACTCCTGTCCTGTATAACACAAAGGAACACAAATCGCCACAGCCTGAGCTCTACACACTTCATCTCTCACATTGCTACAACCCAGAGCTTTTATTCTCTGAGTTTGAGCTGCGGTGGAATCTAAAATCATCTAGCACGTCATGGTGCCCTGGGATGCCCTGGTGGGTAGGCAGCCATGAGAGACAGTAGCGCAGGAGGGAGTGACTGAGACACACTCCTAGCTCAGGTTGTGGAGGAATGAGGACAGGCTGCCCTGCCTCCTGTAACCAGGATGACATGGCTCCTCTGGATGACTGCTGAGCCCGAGAGTTCAGAGCAGGTGGCTGGCACATTCATTGGTTTCTGAAACTTTTTCATGGTTCAATTTGTGTACAGCAGACAGGAACTGAGAACTGATAACCAGGGTGAAAGGATTACTCAATTTCCACAGCTTCTTCCTCATTGCATGGTGGTTTGCTGCTGCATAGGATCTGAAAATGCTTAGGCAAACAGCTCAGCTCTTAAAATTTCTCTCCATTGTGGAACTCCATGCTCTGTTTGCCACCTCCACTTCCCCCAAAGCATCTGGTAGATATGGCTTTGTTTAGACAAGGCCACAAACAGAAGTGCCAACCTGGACCACAGCCCACAGAGACCTCTGTGGCCAACAGTGGAGAAGAATCTCCAAAGGCGGGAGGTTTTTAGAGTGAAAGACGCTCTGGTACATAGTGACTTTAATCTCTTGCTCTTTATCTTATTCTCCTTTTCTTTTTTCTGATCTTACTTTCTGTACATTGTTGTTGCTGATGATGTTGTTGTTTATTTGAGACACAGTTTCTCTTTGTAGCCTGCCCGTCATTAGAACTCACTGTAGGTCAGACTGACCTTGAACTCAAAGATCCACCTGCCTATGCCTCCCAGTTGCTGGGACTAAAGGTATACACCACCAACACCTGTTCATCAGTTCATTATTCCCTTTATGATTATTGAAGGAAGTTGGCTCCCGTATTGTTACTGTGGTTTATTCTGCACTCTGACCAGTGATCTCTGTAGAAGGAAACAATGTTAAAATCCTCACATCAGTGTGCAAACCATATTCACTCCCGAAGGTGCACAAACCACAACAACAAAACACAAGAATCTGAGAAAACAAGGGAACACAACTTCCTCAAAAGATCATATGGTGTCAGCAACTTAGTCTAAGCATACTTAATTACATAAAATGACGGGGGAAAAAATCATTCAAAATTTTAATTTAAAAAATTTAACTTAAAAAGTATAGAACATCCAAAAGATAAACAACTGACAGAAATAAGAAAAAACAATATAGAATATAAGTCATAAATGGGGAAGTTTTAAAAATGCAAATTTTGGGGAAGTTTTGCAGATAAATTTTTACATTTAAGGAGAAAGCATCACCAACAATCTAAATTAGCTGAAAGATAAAATGCTAGGGTTTCAAATACATGGTTAATGAGTTATTGCATTTGTCTTTATTCAAGAAAAAGAAAAAAAAACTTACAATGTCCTTCAGGACATGACAGACAGACCAAACATGAAGGTATTATTAGAAAAGAATGCTGAAAGAAGGACTAAAGGCATAGACAATCTATTCATTGAAGCAACATCCTAAAATTCCCTGCATCTACTGAAAGATAAGGATGTCCAGGCACAGAGATAATATAGACCACTACATAGATGATCAGGAAATATTCTAGTCATATCGCACTCATCATAAAATGTAAAGACTTCAGACTAGAAAAGAATGCTGGAAGCTACTAAGAAAAGAGCTATGTTAATAACAAAGTACCTGATTGGCAAACCAACCAGAACAACACGTTTCTTGACAGAAATGCTGAAGGACAAAGCATGGAACTGTGTGTTTGGAACAGTAAAGGAAAAGAAGGGACAGCCAATGTGACCACAAGCAAGTTTGTCCTTTATAAAGATCTTCAAGATGAACATAGCTAAAGCAATGCATGACCACAGAGGCAGCAGTGAAGAAGACACTCACAGGAAAATAAAATTACAAATGGAGAAGACAGAAAATTAGGATTGCAAAAGCTCAGGAGAAAATAACTCCTGTAGTTCTAAGGAGTCAACAGCAGTAACTCAGGAAGTGTAGCTTTTGTCAGATTGACACACACTGGAGTCATCTGGGAAGAAGAATCCTCAGTTGAGGAATTGCCTCCATTGAATTGGCAAGTCTGTGGGGCATTTAGTTGATTGATGATTGATGTGAGAGGCCCAGCCCACTTGAGCCTTAGGACATTTAAGAAAGCAGGCTGAGCAACTAGTAGGCTATGTTTCTTCAAGGTCTCTGATTCAGCTCTTGCCTGAGTTCCCACCTGACTTCTTTCAGGGATGGGGTGTGATGTGGAAGTGTAAGACAAACCTTTTCCTCCCCAAGTAGCTTGTGATCATGATGTTTTATCACAGCAATAGAAAGCAAACTGGCAGTGAGCCAGCAAACATCTAAGATGAGAGAGAAAGAAAAGAACATATAACAATTTGAAACTCAAACGAAAAATTGAAAGATAAACAGAAGCCCGCCAAATTATAGGATCTCATTCAGTACAAACATTTAACACTAATCTAAATATAAACGGTCTCAACTCTGGAGTAAAAGATGCAACTGACAGGCTAAAGTGAAAAGCAGAAAACAATAACCAATTGTTTATTGCAGCGGGAAACTCAACTAGCTGGTCACGCGTGTGAAGACTGAGAGTGGGAGGATGGAAAACGGCATTTTAAGCAAACAGACTGGAACACTCCACTCCTACCTGACAAAGCAGATAACCAGCCAAAGTTAGAAAAAAAGTAAAAATAACTACATGTTAATAACTGGAACACTCCATCACAAACTTTTAACAAGTCAATAGGGTAATTTCTTGTATTCTATCAGATCATAATGGAATTGTAGAAAAAGTCAACCGCAAGAGAAAGTACAGAAAAACATGGAGACTCAACACTGTGTTGTATGCAAGCATGGTTCAGCATATGCAAATTGATAAAAGAAATTCAGTACATAACATGATCAAGGATAATAATTATATTATAATCTCAATAGATGGAGGAAATCTTTGAAAACTAAACTCGTTCTTGATTACAAACTAGGAAGAAAAAACTCACACCTACACACAAGAAAGGGCACTGTGATAATCCTACCAACGGCAATATACTGAATAGGGAAAAACTTAAATTAATTTCTCTAAATACAAGATAGAGACAAGAGTGACCATCCCTTAAGTTTTATTTAATATAGAGCTTGGATCATCAGAGAAATATGATGAAAGAAGAAAAAGAGAGATACAAACAAAAAAGGAAGAATTACCCTATTTGTGGATAAAATGCTTATATATTGAAAATTCCACAGGCTGGCAGAGCACTTGCCTAACATATGCAAGGCTCAGGATTCGATCCTCTGAACCACATACCAAGAAAAGGGCTCTGAAAACCATCCAAGGTCCAGCAAGGGGTCTCTGCAGGTAAACGTAGTGCCTACACAGGATTGGCCATCTGAGTTCAATCCAAGAACGCCATGGAAAGGGGACTACAGTGGCATGCCTTTGCGATCCCAATACAGAGATCTCCTGGAAGCTGAAGGGCCAGCTACCCTGGAGCACCCAGCATGGAACAAAGTACAGGAGAGATCTCCTCAACAAGCTGGAAGAAAAGAACTGACTCTCAAAACGTTATCCTGTGATCTCCACACACATTGAATCTACCCATAACACACCTTGATCCTCACCGCCCCGCGTGCGCACACACTGAAAGTACCCAGAGAAGCTGTGGGAAAGCATATCTGGATCAAATAAGCAGAGTACATTATGGAAATATGTTTGCACACCTCTGAATATTCCCATAGCCACACAACTGTGCACTGTAAGTCCGTGAGGTGTGTGATGCTAATTATACTATAAGAAAGTCGTTCCTGCTCGCCCATACTCACTGCTGTCAGATGCAGAAGAAGAGAGACCCAGGTTGCTGCTCAGCTTGTCCTCAGCCTCTGCCTGAAACAGGAACTTCTAGGAAGTAAGGTGAGCTTGGGCAGCACCAGAAAAGAAGAGTGGAGCTAGCGCCACCTGGTGGTCAATCGGGATTCTCATGTACAACGTTGTCCTGGCGCCTCAGGTCCACACTGAGCCCTAGATGAATCCACCATCAGTTGGACCGTGGGGAGGCAGCCCCGGGAAGAGATAAAAAGCAAAGCAAAGGTGTCTGTCTTTCCTTCTTTCTTAATAGACTGACGGTCGGGGTAATAACCAGGAGATTATATGGTTAACCCAGAAAGGGAAAAACGGGGTCAGTACAGCCAAGGGTATGGCTTGTTAAATGTCCAGGTTGTTCATATAAATTGACTTATAATTTCATTTTATATATGAAGAGACCAATTGAGAAATAATTCACTATTAACGACTGTAATCCCTATAACTAAGAGCCTGAGACAGGAGGATTTGGGGTTTGGGTGCCTGGGCTAAATATCAAACTCTATCCCTAAAGAACAAGAGATGGGAGAGGGAACTAAGTGCAGATGTTAACCTTCAGTCAGTGTGTGCAGTGTAGAACACTTGACGGACCAGAGAGTTAATGTTGAAAAGTAAGTCAGCTTCATACTCTATCAGTCTTTTCTTTTTAACATTCTAGCGAGAATTAAGGAGGGTAACAAATGCCCTCCACCCTCCAACCGAGGAGCTATAAATTGTAGACACTGCCAGGAGAGAAAAACCCGCTTTTCTTCAGAAATGCTGTCCATAGTATGTTGACTATTCAGGGGATTATCCTCCTCCAGTGTGTTCATGGGAAGCACTGACTGGACTCTGTGCATTATTGAAGAGGGAAAGGAATAGAGAAGGAGGGAAGGCGGGAGCTGGGAGGGAAAGAGAGGTTGGGAAAAAAGTTGTTGGGAGGGGGACTTCCGGTGGAATGCTGAAATAAAGTAGCAGTGGTATGATTAAAATACATAATATGTATGAAGTTCTCAAAATTCTCAAAGAATAAAAGTTCTAAAAGTTTTTATGAAGATAACTCTTATTGGAATACAAGATACATACAGAGAAGGTACAGGCTAGGCAGTGGCCCAAATCCGTCAGCATGAGGACCCGAGTTCAGATCCCAGCACCAGGAAAAGAGCCTGAGTGTGGGAGGGGGAGGCAGGGCATCCCTGGGGCTGGAGGATCAGCTTTTCTAGATAATTAGAAAGTCCTGGTTCATTCCTCAGGAACAGTGTGAGTGAGAGAAAAACACCAGTGTTGACCACCACAGGTATGCACACCTGTATACAGCCACACATGCACATACAGTATAAAAATATCTGACTAGAGAGATGGAGGTATAATTTCAGTATGACACACTTGTTTTTGTAAAACTCAGATTTTTTCTGAACATGTAGAGTACTTCAAAATGCAGAATAGGAGCATACACCTATAATCTCAGACACTCCACCTGAGGTCCAAGCTTTGCAAGTTGAAGGACAACCTGTGCTACATAGAGGTTACTGGCCAGCCTGGGCTACAAAGTGAAACTGTTTCTGCCCTCTATCTTGAAAAAAGAGCAGAAAAGAAAGAGAATAGAGAGAAAAACGGGAAAGGTCAGAGGTGTGAGAGAGAAGGGGAAGGGGAGAGAGCAGCAGTGAACGACGGGGCTTCCCTCAAGCTCCACCATGGCCATCCTCTCCAGAGGTCACCACATTCTTGCTTCTGTCATTTGCTGTCTACTTCTATTTAATTTTTATGTCTATTATGTAGTAGAGCTGGTGACCTGACCCACGGCTTCAGGCTGGCCCACGTATGACACTGAATACATCCCCAAATCTGAGGATTTGATAACTACGTGATAAATTTCTATTTGATAACTATGTGATAAATTTCTAACCAATTCTCTTCACCCCCTAACCCTATGCTGAACCCAAGTGCCTCTGCAGCACCTGCCTTACACTTCTGTGGCACCTGAGCCTCCTAGACCCAAGAATCCTAAAGAGGTTTCCCACGTCTGTGCCATAATTTTTGTTTAAGAACCCATGACTCTGGGAGCAGTGTTATCCACTCACATTGAGAACCTCCCTTCAAAGCTGATTTTAAAATTATTTTTCTTTAATTGACTTACAAAATTGTAGATTTCCACATGGGTTTTCATACAGATCTAGTTTCAGATGAACTTCCCTCTGCTCTCTCACCTCTTTCCTCCTCCCTTACCTCCAAGTAACCCTTTATCTGACAGTGTTCCCTCTCTATTTTAATATAATGTGCATTTACTGCCCTCCCCAGCAAAGGTGTTTTTACTCTTTCCTGGCCTCTACTGGCTCTGATTTAAACACACAGATCTAAACATTTCAAGATAGAACCAACATTTGAGAGATAACCTTTGACTTTCCAGACCTGGATTACCTCACTCAACATAATATTATCTAGTTCCATCAAATTTTCTACAAATTTTGTTTTCTTTACAACTGAATAAAATTCTATTACATACATGTACTGAAGTGACTAAGGCAAAGCCATGTTGTCCTGACTCCATTTTGGTCAGTTCAGACACTTCTCAGCCTTCTACTCCACAACAGTGATGTCTGTTTTGGCAACACATTTGGGATTCCCATCATCATGGTCCACACGTATTAACCAAAATAATTAGTAATATAAAAACTTAAACTAAAATAACCGAAGAAGGTGTAAGTGTCATGTTGTGTCTGAAATGACTATGTTCTGTCAAAACAAATGATGTGAGGTTACTCTGCACCTCATCCAACATCAAAGAACTGTAGATTTTTGTCTTTAAAATTCTGCACCTCTGACCTTCTGCACTAGGAGTCTTGAGGCATGAGCTCACTCTTGGTCAATGGCCAAAACTAGAGGACTTTTATAAACCTAATTGTCTAAATTAGTGTGGTGGTCTGTATCTTTCTTGTGTGGATTATTATAGTGCCACATTTCCATTACGTTCATCACTGGCACCATCTAACACTGACATCCAGGTTATTAGCATTTCCTCTGCTGTGACTAGAGCAGCAGTGAACAGAGATGGGCAAGTATCTCTGTAGTAGGAGACTGAGTCCTTTGATACATGTGTGGGAGAAAACCCTCACCAGCTACACCCTTGACAGGGAAATAACAGTCAGAATACAGAAAACAAATGACACAATACAAAAATAGGTTATGTAACTGAACAGAGAGTTCTAAACAGAAGAAACCCAAAGAAAGAAAGAAAGAAAGAAAGAAAGAAAGAAAGAAAGAAAGAAAGAAAGAAAGAAAGAAAGAAAGAGGCAAAGGATAATATTATTTTAAAAAATACTCAAATTCTTACTTATTGGGGACTTGTAAATTAAACGATTTAAGGTCCATTTTTCTCCAATCAAAATAGATACCATTGCAAGAACAAAAGACGACAAATGATGGTGGAGGTGGGGACAGTGGACCCCTTTTCACTGCTGGTGGAGGTGGGGACAGTGGACCCCTTTTCACTGCTGGTGGAGGTGTAAACCATTACAAGTGCTGTTGGAATCAGTATGGAGATTCCTGAGAGAACAAAAATAACACTACCATATAAGTGATTACATCCATATTCCAGATTCTATTCCATTTAATTACATACCTCGATCTGTGCCAGGTCTATGTGTTTACTTCCATGGCTCTGTTGTAGATCTTGAGGTGCAGCCTGCGGATGTCTCCAGAATTAGTTTTTCTTCCTCACAGGTGCTTTGAAGTCCCAAGGTCTTTTACGCTACAATGTAATAATTTTAGCATATTTGCTTCATTTTCTGAAGAATAATGGAATTTTAATGGAGATTAAATGGTTAAGTTTTTTTTTTGCTAGTGTTTGTGTGCTTGTTTGCTTGTAGAACAACCATTTCCACAAGAATAATTTTTCCATTCTATGTGCCATGGAGGCCTTTCTTCTGGAATCTTCGTCAATTCCTTTGTCAGGGTTTTAAAGTAGGATCATTCCAATGTATTTTACTGTTTTGGGGGCTGCTGTACCTAATATTGTTTCTTTCTCAGTCTGTCTATCAATGGTTATATGAAGAAAGACGCTTAAAAGAAATCCCACACTAGCTCAGAATTGAGAATAATAGAGGGTTATTTATTTAGGGGTAGACTCACAGATCACAATCCTCTGCTGGAATGGAGAACAGCAACCAGCATCAGGACATCATGTCAACTAGGTGAAGTTGTTGTTGTGGAGCCCCATATTCTTCCTGGAAACTTCAAAGATTACTGTAGAAAAATTCATTGTTCTTTGTGGAAAACTTAAACATTATTTATATAGGCATACGTAGATATATGTATTCAATAAAAGATATAATAGAGACAAAAATAGGTATGAAGAAAAGTAAATTATTTTTCTAAACTCAGTTTTCTTTCTGTCCCATATCATGGATCCTGACATGAGACAGAAACTCTAAACTTTTCTTTTAAGAACATGCGTGGATTTAGATAAGGACAGAGCCAGTGTCCAACTTCAAATCTAGCTTTGACTTTTAAGTGAACCATGATTAACATTTTAGTTTGTGTTTTTTAGATTCTTACCCTCAAATAACATGTCCTTATAAGTCATAATTCTCTTCACTTGGTGATCCTCTCTGGATAATTATATTTTCCTCTTTAGGCATCTAGATGTCCAGGGTCTCTTGACCTTTTGAAGATAAATATTTTTCTGCAAAGACAAGAACAAAGTCCTATCCCAACCCTTATAAGGCTTCCTTACCACCTGTATGGTTCTCACCATTTTGAATGATCTGTCATATCTCTTTATCAAGAGATGCTTCTTTTCAAACTGAATCTTTATTAATTTTGATGGTATCCATAGTTTTTCTTCTCCTGTGGAAGCAAATGCAAAACCCCTTCCCCAATGTAGTACATCTCCTGGCTTCCATTGTGAGGTCAACACATCCTTGAAATACACTAGCTGATTTAATTCCGAAGACATTTCTATTATCCAATGTCTCTCTGCTGCTGTTGTCCCTTTCTCATTAGTGTTAAAGAAATTCAAGGTTAATAAAGGATTATATAATCTATTTCTGGGGGTATTTTCCACCCCTTTCTGTTTGTTTAACATAGCCTTTATAGTTTGATTTGATCTTTCTATAACTGCCAGACTTGTAGGATTATGTGGTATACCTGTAATATGCTTAATATTATAATAAGCAAAATTGGTTTCATTTTTCTAGAGACATATGATGGACCATTATCTATCTTTATTTGTGTAGATATACCCGTGATGATCATAACTTCTAATAAATGTGTGATTATTGAATCAGCCTTTTCTGAGATTAAAACAGTTGCCCGCTTAAAACTTGAATAAGTCAATGGTGTGGTATACACATTTTAATTTTCTAAGTTCTGCAAGTGGAACACATCTATATGCCATATTTCATTCCTTTCAGTACCCCTTGGTTAGCCCCTGCAGGTAGCAGTGTTTGGTTATAGAAAGAGCAAGAAGGATATCTCTTTATAATCTCCTTAGCTTGTTGCCATGTAATAGAAAACTCTTTCTTTAAACCTTGCAAGTGACATGATGTTTTTATAAAATCCTGAGTCTTGCAACACACTTCCAATCAATTATTGATCTATTTCTGCGTTACTTTGTGCAGAAATTGCCAGCCCCGTATGTGATTGGATGTGTGTTATGTATATGGGGAAAAGTTTATTCCTGATTACATCTTGAACTAGTATGAATAATGAAGTCAACTTCTGTATCATTTGGTATAAATTCAGCAATTTCAATATGCAAACAACTCTTTCTGCAGATTATGAATCAGTGACTATATTAAGAGATTCTTTAAAAACACTTAACACCATAAGAATAGCATGTAAATCTGCCTTCTAGATAGAATTATAGGGGCTTTGTTCCACCATACTTAATTCTTCTGGTTTATAACCTGACTTCCCTGATTTATTTGCATCAGTATAAAATGTATGGGTTCCAGTTATTGGAGCATCACATACAAATCAGGGAAGAATCCAAGAGTTCTCTTTATAAGGTTAAGTCTATAGCTTTTTGGGTAATTGCTATTATTTTCTCCCCCAAAATTATCACAAGCTCTTTGCCATGGTTCATTGTCTTCCCATAACCTTTTTATTTCATCAGTAGTAAGAGGCACTATAATCTCTGCTGGGTCTATTTCTGATAATAGACAAAGTCTAAATTTACCTTTTATAATTAATTCAGAGACTTTTTCCACATAAGTTTTGAATTTTTTACTTGGTTTATGTCTTTAAAGATCCATTCTAAGATAATTTTGTCCCTCTGCTTTAAAATTACTGTAGGAGATATTCTGGAAGGCAGTATGACTAAAATACAATTAAGATTTGGTAGAGCATCTCTTGGATATATTCTCAATAGAGATGCTCTACCTTACTACAAAAGTATTTGTTCAACTGTGTTCATAGCAGCATTATTTGTAATAGCCAGAACCTGGAAACAACCTAGATGCCCCTCAATAGAAGAATGGATAAAGAAAATGTGGAATATGTACATATTAGAGTATTACTCAGCGGTAAAAAACAATGACATCTTGAATTTTGCATGAAAATGGATGGAAATAGAAAACACTATTCTGAGTAAGGTAACCCAGACCCAAAAAGATAAATATGGTAAGTACTCACTCATACGTGGATTCTAGCCATAAATAAAGGACATTGAACCTATAATCCATGATCCTAGAGAAGCTAAATAATAAGGTGAATCCAAAGAAAGACATATAGTTATCCTCCTGGATATTGGAAGAAGACAAGATTGCCAGGCAAAAATTGGAAAACTGGGGAGTGGGGGTGGGGTGGGGATAAGGGGAGATGGGGTGAAAAAAGTGAGAAGGGGGATGGGGAGAGCTTGGGGTAATGGGACAGTTGAGATGGAGGAAGGGTGAATATGGGAGCAGGGAAGTATATATCTTAATTAAGGGAGCCATTTTAGGGTTGGCAAGAGACTTGACTCTAGAGGTGTACCCAGGTGTCCATGGAGATGTCACCAGCTAGATCCTTGGGCAGCTGAGGATAGGGAACCTGAAACGACCCTATCCTATAGCCATACTGATGAATATCTTGCATATCACCATAGAACCTTTATCTGGTGATGGGTGAAGCTAGAGACAGAGACCCACATTGGAGCACTGGACTGAGTTCCCAAGGTCCAAATGAGGAGCAGAAGGAGGGAGGACATGAACAAGGAAGTCAGGACCATGAGGGGTGCACCCACCCACTGAGACAGTGGGGCTGATCTAATGGGAGCTCACCAAAGCAAGCTGGAATGGGACTGATGGAGCATGTGATCAAACCGGACATTCTGAACATATAGGATGAGGAGGGCTGACTGAGAAGCCAAGGACAAAGGCACTGGGTTTTGATCCTACTGCATTTACTGGCTTTATGGGAGCCTAGTCTTTGTGGGATGCTCACCTTCCTAGACCTGGATGGAGGGGAGAAGACCTTGGACTTCCCACAGGGCAGGGAACCCTGACTGCTCTTTGGACTGGAGAAGGAGGGGGAGGGGAGTGGGGGAGGAGGAGGAAAATGGGAGGAGGGGAGGAAGTGGAAATTCTTAAGTAAAAATAAATAAGTAAATAATAATAAAAAAGATTTGGATTCACCCTATCTGCTTGTGCCTCCTGTAATTTCTCCTCAACAATTGTCAATTTCTTTTCTGCTTCAGCTGTTAATTCTCTGGGACTATTCAAATCTTTATCACCATCTAAGGTTTTATTTAAATGAATTATTGGATCAGGTGATATCCCAACAGCTGGTCGTAGACTGGAAATGTCTCCTAACAATCTTTGAAAGTCATTAAGAGTCTACAACCAGTCTCTCCTAATTTGTGCCTTTTGTATCCTAATTTCTGCAAACCCATATTGTAACCTAGGTAACTGACAGAATCTCCTCTTTGTATTTTTTCAGGAGCAATTTGTAGTCCCCATTTTGGCCAAACTTTCTTTACTTCTTCAAACATTCTTTCTAAAGTATCTATGTTTGAACCAGATAGCAAAATGACATCCATGTAATAGTAAATTATAGACTTAGGAAATTGCTTACGCTTTTGTCTTTCCTTGATCATTTACAGAAGTCTGTCAGAATATGCATTTCCTATTGGAATTTTTAACTTATCCTCCATGTTTATGCCATCATCTATAACAGTATGGTCTTTTACAGAAAACTGTGGATTTTTTTCATTTTTCTGCTGAGACATATCCTCCACAGTTACTGGGAATGACTGGGCCATTTTTGGCTTGGGGGCCTACAAGAGGCCCCACAGGAAGTTTCCTTATAGTATTGGGTTGCCTTGTCTATCTTCATTTAATCTGCATTCATTGGTCCAATATTGGCTTTTGCCACATCTTCTGCATCTACCTGAAAGCTGAGTCCTCCTATTCTTGCCATTCCCAGAGGAGCTATTATTCCTAAGAATTCCTTATCTACAATCCCTTCTCAGATGTTCTATTCTAAGACAATTAAAACATTTGGCATCGTTTGGAAATTGCTTCTCCTACCCAAGATTTAGTATTATAGTCAAATGTCTCAATGTTCATATATGCAGAATTCATTCATCCATAGGTGCAGATCTAATCTTTAAAGTCCCAAGTATCTTTTTGCATTCTAAGTTGGCATTTTCAAAAGCCAAAGATTCAATAAGTACTTATCTAGCATCTGGATCTGTTATTCCTATTTGTACTGCCTAAGTTAATCTTTGTAAGAAGTCACTAAAGGGTTCTCTATGGCCCTGTTTAACCCTGGTATATGATTCAATTAGTTTTCATAGTTCTTGAATTTTGTCCCAAGCTTTTAAGGCAGCTTTGTGGCTTAGAGAAATTTGTTCATCATAAAGAGCTTGAACCTGTGGGTCAGCATAAGTGCCCTCACCAAGAATTTGATCTTGGGATGTCTCAAATCTTTTTGCTTTTCCCTGTTGTTCTAAAAATTTTAGCCTCTTCCTTGAAATAACATGTAAACATCAACTGGACCCATCATCCAGGCCTGCTGAAACTAACAGAAGCCAGTCATGTGGTGTCGCCTTAATGCTAGAAATCCCTTATCTCCCTAACAAATGCAGTATGCAAGCCATAAATTATGACAGCTTGCTTAATTTCTTTTAGATCATTCATTCCTATAGGTATCCATCTACCTTCTTTGGATCCTTTTGGGCTTTAAGAACTTGATGCTTTGTCAGAGCAGATTATAGGGTAGGAAGCTCAAACTCTGGGCAAGTCATCTCTGACAGCTACTGGTGATGTTAAGTGCTGTCCTTGTGTCTTCTTTCCCTGCTTATCAGCTCCAATAATTTCCCCAATCATTTCAAATCTTTTTACTACTGTCTTTTGTAAAGCCTGAATCTCGTGACCTATATATATTTCTAGTGATTTCATTGAGGCACCTAGCCTCTGGTCCTAATTCTGCACATGTGATTCCAAGGGCTGAAGTTTCTCCTTTAAAGATAACACCTTATTCTTGGACATTATTTGGATATCATGCCAACCTGGAGAGATACTCTGTCTGCTAACCTACCATAACTTTTCAACAAATTTTGATTGTCAAATTCAACAGTATGAATTCTTTCTGATTATTTCTCAGTACCCTTAGACATGCATTCAATTTTGTCTGTCAAATTAATGTTACCCTTTTCAATAGTATTAATTTTTCAGGTAACTTTTGATTTTCAATGGTATTAATTCTGTAAACTAGCTGTTCATTATTAGTCTCTAAAGACTGTATCATTTCTAAAAGTGTCAATTCTTTCTTAAGAATAAAATATGAAGAAAAAACTGAGTCCCAATATCCAATAAGTGGAAGTATCACCATAACCATTTAAGTCTTGCAGAATACAATCCATAGTATTAGCAAAAAAAAGTTACTAAAAGTTTCAATGTTATTGTAGTCTGCCATATTGTTTTATTAATTATCTGTTATGAGATCCTGTAAATTGTTTTAGGTGTAATAATGTGTACTGTCCAGCAGGTGTCATGGTTGCAGAGTCGTGACTAGCAGCGAATCGACCTGTGGCCACACAAAGGGTCCTGAGCAGCTTTAACTTTCCGCCTTTGGTACTGGTTAAATACTGAGAAATATGCTTTGTTTGGCAAACTAAAAGCAGTTAAATCAATTCCATATACGAAGCAAGAAGCCCAGATCTCATGAGCAGGGAACAAAACCTGGAAGTGTACAAGAGACACCACGCAGCAGGAATATGGCAGTGGAGGCGAGGGCAGGTGTGCTTGTGCTTGGTAAATTTCCAAGTTGCTGTAAACAGTTAGCACTGCCAAATCCTCCTGCCTAAACTTCTAGGTTATAGGGCTTACAATTGTGAATGGTGAATTATTTTTCAATTGGTTTCTTCAGAAACAAAATGAAGCTATAAATCAATTTATATTAACAATGTGGGCATTTAAGAAGCCATACCCTTGGCTGCCCTGACCCCCGTGTTTGTCCCTTACTGTGTTAATCATATATTCTCCTGTTTGTTACTCCCACCACAATCTATTAAAAAAAGAAATAAAAAAATACAGACAGACAGACAGATGCCTTTGCTTCCCTTTTTTCTCTTTTTGGGGCCTGGATCCCCAACATCCAGTTGATGTGGTCCTGACTTAAGGCTCAGTGCAGACTGGAGGCTTCAGGACAACGTAGTAGACGAGAATCTCGATTTACCACCAGGAGGCGCTAGCTCCACTCCTCTCTTCTGGCTCCGCCCAGGCTCACTTTTTTCCCCTGAAGTTCCTGATGCAGACAGAGGCTGAGAACAAGCCGAGCAGAAGCCTGAGAGGCTCCTCTTCCCCTGCATCTGACAGCAGTGAGTATGGGTGACTTTCTTATAGTATAATTAGCATCACACACCTCACTGATTTACAGTGCACAATTGTGTGGCTATGGGAATATTCAGAGGTGTGCAAGCATATTCCATAATCTACTTTGTTTATTTAATCCAGATATGCTTTCCCACAGCTTCTCTCAGTATTTTTTTTCTCTAGATATTTTGTTTTATTTATTTTTTCTTGGAAAAAAAATTTTCCACCTCCTCCCATCCTCCCATTTCCCTCCACTTCCTCCCACTCCACTCCCCCTCTCCCCACTCCTTTCCCCCTCCCTCTCCAGACCGAAGAGCAGTCAGGTGGAAAGCCCAAGGTCCTCCTCCCTCCATCTAGGTCTACGAAGGTGAGCATCCAAACTGGCTAGGCTCCCACAAAGCCAGAACATGAAGTAGGATCAAACCCCAGTGCCATTGTCTTTGGCTTCTCATCAGTCCTCATTGTTCAGAGAGTCCGGTTTTATCCCATGCTTTTTCAGTTCCAGTCCAGCTGGCCTTGGTCAGTATTTTTAACGTGTGGGGGGGGGGAGGTGGGTTAAGAGCACCAGGAGGAGGGAAGAGAACTAGGGGGATGTTCAATGTGTGTGGAGATCATAGGATAAAATTTGAAAATCAGTTCTTTTCTTCCAAGTAGTTGAGGTATCTCTCCTTCACTTTGTTCCTTGCCGGGTACTCCAGGGTAGCTGGTTCTTCAGCTTCCAGGTGACCTTCTGTGCTTGGATTATAAAGGTATTCTTCTTTTGATGGTGTTCTTTGACTCTACTCAAATCACCAATCTTGTGTTTCCAGCACGTTTACCTGCAGAGACCTCTTGGTGAACCCTGGGTGGTTTTCAGAGCCCTTTTCTTGGTATGTGGTTCAGAGCATCAAATCCAGAGCCTTGCATATGCCACTGGAATTTTTAATATATAAGCGTTTCATCCACAAATAGGGTAATTTGACTTCTTTTTTTACCTCTTTGTAACACTCTTTTTCTTCTCTCATTTTATTTCTCTGAAGATCCAAGCTCTGTATTAAATAATAGTTGAGAAATGATCACTCGGGTCTATCCTGCATTTAGAGAAATTTAAGTTATTCCCTATGCAGTATATTGCTGTTGGTGGTGTTATCACAGTGCCCTTTCTTGTGTGTAGATGTAAGTTTTCTCTTTCTGTTTGTTCAGGGCTGTAATCAAGAATGAGTTTAGTTTTTTTTTAAGAACTTCCCCCATCTACTGAGATTAGAATATTAGTCTTATCCTTGATCATGTTATGTGCTGAACTTCCCTTACTAATTTGCATATGCTGGACTATGCTTGCAAAAAACACAGTGTTCGTTCATCATGTGTTTCTGTGCTTCCTCTTGCTGTTGACTTTTTCTACAATTCCATTATAATCTGATAGGATATAAGAAATTACCTTTTTGATTTGTTAAAAGTTTGTGATAGAGTGTTGCAATTATTAACATGTGGTTATCTTTATTTTTCCTAACTTTGGCTGGATATGCTTTGTCAGGTAGGAATGGAGTGTTCCAGTCTGTTTGCTTAAAATGCCGTTTTCCATCCTCCCACTTTCAGACTTCTATGCATTGCCAGCTAGTTGAGTTTCCTGCTTCAACTGGTTATTGTTTTCTGCTTTTCAGTTCAGCCTGCCAGTTGCATCTTTTACTCTAGAATTGAGACCATTTATATTTAGGTTACTGTTAAAATGTTTGTACTAACCGGGTGGTGGTGGCACATGCCTTTAATCCCAGCACTCGGGAGGCAGAGGCAGGTGGATCTCCATGAGTTCGAGGCCAGCTTGGCCTACAGAGTGGGCTCTAGGACAGGCTCCAAAGCTACAGAGAAACCCTGTCTCAAAAAAGTAAAAAAAAAAAAAAAAAGTAACTAACTAAATAAAAATGTTTGTACTGAATGAAATATTGGTGGGCTTCTCTTCACCTTCTCATTTTCTGATTTGGTTTCAATTGCTATGTGATATTTTCTTTCTCTCTCATCTTAGATGTTTGCTGGCTCACTGGCACTTTGCTTTTGATTGCTGTGATAAAACATCATGATCAAAAGATACTGGGGGAGCAAAAGGTTTATTTGGCTTACACTTCCACATCACAACCAACCACTGAAAGAAGCCAAGGCAGGAAATCAGGCAAGAACTGAATCAGAAACCATGGAGAAATGATGGCTTACTAGTTGCTTCTCATGCCTTGCGCAGCCTTCTTTCTTAACCACCCCGGACCCCAAAGTGGGATGGGCCCTCCCACATCAATCATCAATCAAGAAAATGCCCCACAGCCTTGTCAACTGATGCAGGCAATTCCTCACCTGAGGATTCTTCTTCACAGATGACTCCAGCGTGTGTCAAGCTGACAAAAACTAACCAGCACATGTACTGTTACTGCTGTTTATTCCTTAGAACTACAGGAGTTATTTTCTCCTGTAGCGATCCTAGCTTTCTGTCTTCTTCCTTTGTGTTTTTATTTTCCCATGAATGTCTTCTTCACTGCTGCCTCCGTGGTCATGCATTGCTTTAGCTGTGTTCATCTTGAAGGTCTTTATAAAGGACAAATTTGCATGTAGTCACATTGGCTATCCGTTGTTTTCATTGAGAACTCAAAATACACAGTTGCAAGCTCTTGCCTTTAGCCTTTCTGTCAAGGAATGTGCTGTTCTTCTGATTCGTTTTCCAATCAGGTCCATGCTAATAACTTGGCTGATCTCTGTAATCATTTCCAGCATTCTTTTCTTGTTCTGTACGCTGAATTTTACCAACGGTGTGATATGACAAGATTATTTTCTGGTCCAATCTATGTGGTAGTCTAAATCACCTCTTTGCCTGGATGTCCTAATTTCTTCATAGATATAGGGAATTTTAGGATATTGCTTGAATGAATAGGTTTTCTATGACTTTAGCCTGTATTTCAGCATTCTATTCAAGTAAAAATATTACTGTATGGTCTTTCTGTCATATCCTGGAATCATCATTATTTTTTTTAATTTCTCTCAAATAAAGAGTAATGCAATAAATCTTTAACCTTGTATTTGAAGTACTGGTTAAAGCCTTCCTTTTTTTTGTTTAAACAGAAAAAGGGGAAATGATGGAGGAAGGTCATTGGCTAATAAAGGAACTGCCTTGGCCCATTTTATTTGTTAGAACATAGGTAGGTGGAGTAAACAGAACGGAATGCTGGTAGGAAGAGGAAGTGAGCTCAGACTCGACAGCTCTCCTCTCGGGAGCAGACGCCTCAGAGAGACACCATGCTCCCAGCTCCCAGGCAGATGTACGCTATGAAGCTCCAACCCAGGATGGACATAGGCTAGAATCTTTCCCGGTAAGACTGGTGCTACAGTTTATTAGAGATGGGTTGATCGGGATATCAGAATTAGCCAGTAAGGGCTAAAGCTAATGGGCCAAGCAGTGTTTAAATGAATACAGTTTGTGTGTTGTTATTTCGGGCATAAGCTAGCAGGCGGCTGGGGTGTTGGGGACGCAGCCCCGCCGCTCCTATTACTACACTCTGTTTTCCCTTCCACAGCTCTTTTTTAATCCTTGCACCACAGTAAGCCTTTATGGGTGACACTGTGTGTCATTGTGGTCAATGCAGTCTGAGATCTGAGAGACAGTGTTGGTCTTTAGGATGAGAAGGAACCAGTTTACACTTGCCAAAAGCCACAAACCTCAGAATAAACAAAAGTGCTGGGAGATGAAAGCCATGAAAGATGATGCAGCTTGTGAATTCATTGTTCTTCAATAACCTAACATGTATCTATCCATGTTTTTCACATGACATCCCTGTGGCAGACATTGATCCAGTGCATTTATTCCCAGTTCCACTCTGCCATTCAGGAGGAGACAGTGTCAGGTCAAAGAACTGCAGTGGAACAATCCTTTCCTACACTATGAATGTATAATACTCTCACCGGTTAATAAAACCTCACAGGCTGGCAACTGGGCAGGAGGCTAGGTGGGAAAACCAAACTGAGAATGATGGGAAGAAGGAGGCAAGAGTCAGGAAAGATGCCAGTCAGCTGCTGAGCAAGCAGGTCATGTGGAAAATGAGGTAACAAGTCATGAGCAACATGGTAAAGCATAAATAGAAATATGGGTTAATTTAAGTGTAAGACGTGCCTACTAACAAGCCTGAGTTATCAACTGAGAATTCATAATTCATATTCATCTTCTAAGTCAGCTATTTGGGACTGGGCAGTGGGGACAGGAAACGTCCATTTACAAATACCTATGCTGTAGTTAAGTCTCAGGAGATTGGTAGGTCTCTTCTGCCAGCCTGTCTTCACCAGGGCAGTCTGTTTCACCATGGAGTTGCTGCCCTGATCTCACACATGCTGACTGTGCACTGACCTGTGCTCTCAGGCCCCGTCTCATGTTTCTGTATGTGCTATTGTCTTCTGCACAGTCTCCCGTCACAGGTGTTCTTGTATAGGAACTTTAGACCTTTTTGTCAAGTCCTGCAGATGCCTTATGCTCCCCTGTACCTCTATTTCTCTCCAACATGGAGATTCTTTTTTCATATGATTATTCTCATTCAGAATGATTTAATTTCAGTATCAGTTGTGAGTTTCTCTACTTCTCTTTCTTGAGCTATCAGTGTTTAAGTGGTTGCTAAATACATTTTTGAAATCTTAATTGTGATTGTTTTGAAATAGATTTTGTATCTTGTGATAAGAAATCTGTAATTCTTTTCTTTCTGTCTTTGAATGCAGCAACCAATTGTCATATTATTAATGATTGATAATTGCAGTATGGATTACTTGTGAACCTCCCTGTAAATTCTCACTTAAAGAATCGTTGGTCTTGTTAATCCCATGCCAAGAAGTTCGTGATTGAAATTTCAGACAACAGTTTTTGAACAGGAGGGGTTTCACACTGAGTAGAGCACACTGATGTGGCAGAGGTTTAGCTTCATAGTCCTAATCCCCAAAGCCTAAACCTTCTGGATCTCAAGGCACAGAGTTTAGAGCATGTCATTGTTCTGAGGATCTAGGTTTGCTTGGTGACAGACTGCTAATAATTTTCAAGAATAACAGGTCTTCTTGTGGATGTGTTTAGCAGGTTTTGTTTTCCAGTCTTTTCTGAAGTTGGCCCTGTACTTGGGAGGTTTCATGGCTTGTGGCAGGAGGAAAGGCAGGTGGGGCTGGGCTGGCTTCCCTGCTGCTGTCCCTCAACCCTGGCTGCTTTGGTTGTCATCAGAGCTCTTCACACAGCTGCCCCCACCCTGTCTGCTTTAAGGATGCTCCTGGAGGAGGCTTGCCTGAGCAGGTGGACCCTCAGAGGCAGGGGCTCCCCACCCCAGATGTCAGGTCTTAAAAAGAAAAACCAGCTTGTTGAAGATGGCATTTTAATCTATTTCACACACTCAGTTCACTAAAAGTCTTACTTTAAAGCAGACATTAGTAACTTGTGAAATGAGACATTCAAATTTCATTTTTATTTTGTTTTCTTCCAAGTCTTAAACTGCTTAACTATTGATTTGGTGTCTTTAATCACTGACATTTTAAAATCTGAGTCTTCCTAGAATTTAAACTTACCTGTTACAATAACAATGATGTCATTGTCGGCAGTTCATCATCTTGGCTGTCTGAAGATACCAGAGGTGCAGTCAGAAGCTGGAAATAGTCAGAAATGTCTTCTCATCGCTGTGAAAGTCCAATTTACTATCTTAGTTGACCAAATCTCTCTCTCTGCCCCCTATACACACACACACAAATACACACACACACGCACATATACACAGAAGAGATGTGGTAATGGTGGTCATGTATTCAGCCTCTGAACTTAGAGTGTATCATAATACGCTTTGGAAGTAAGATAAATCTTCCCCCTCTTCTTTCCCCTTCTTCCCTTATGAATTATGAAGAACATTTATACTGCACTCATTAGGGCTCATTTGTTTCTTAGGAGTTTGGTGACTAAGAGGAGTCTATGTCCTCAGTTATGTCTGCTTCTCATTGGGTCCTTAGGTAATCACAGCCATGTGAACTGTTAATCAGGAAGGAACCTGCCTATGAGTGCACAGTTTAAAATAATCCTGAAGTGTGCTGTGTTTTATGATACTGTTGTTTGTGTGGACCATCAACTTACTCTTGCTGTTCCTTCTACAGGGAGGAAGAACCTCTCTGGATGGCATCCAATATTGACCCTGTTGCAATTCCAATGATAGAAAGAAATCCCAGTGACCTTCCTGGAATGGACACCAGTGACCAGAACACACTGACTGGAGAGGCTGTGCTAAGTTTTCATAACATCAGCTATCGGGAAACAGTTCAGAGTGGCTTTGCATTTCGTAAAACAACACGTGTGATAGAAAGACTATCAAATGTGAAGTATGTACATGAACTAAATAAACCAGTGTATTGAACAACTCTTTCAACAAACACAGACTTAGATTTCCTCTATTATCAATAATTTTTGTCTCTGTGTGTGTACATTTATGTGAATGTATGTGTCAGTGCGTGTACATATATCTGTGTATGTGAATATATCTGTTCATGTGTGTGTATAACTGTATTATGTGTGTATGTGTATATATCTGTTTATGTGTGTGTATAAATGTGTTGTATATGTATGTGTATATATCTGTTTATGTATGTGTATATATCTGTTTATGTGTGTGTATGAGTGTACGTGCATGTGTCTACATCTATTTGTGTGTGTATAAGCATACGTGTGTGTATTCACATTTACGCCTGTGGCACAAGGCTGTCAGAGGACAGCATTGATCACTGATCTTCACCTTTTACCGTGTTGCAGACAGAGTTCCTCATTGCTCACTGCAGTGTATGCCAGGCTGGCAGAATGCAAGTGTCCTGCGATTCTCCTGCCTCTGTCTTCCATCTCTTTATAGAGCATGGAGTTACAGGTGCCCACCACTGCCCCTAACTTTATGTGAATTCTGGAGGCTTAACTGAGGTCCTCACCCTTGCACAGCAAGTGATTCACCAATGAACCATCCCCAGCCTCACCTTGTTATACAGAAAGATCCAAGATCACAGTGAAATTCATGAAATGGAGACTGAAGAACAACACAATGGATGAATGGCGCAAAAGCTGGTTCTTTAAAAACACAAACTTGGCAAACCCTTAGACAAAATACAGAAAACAACAAAGAAATTATTTAAATTCAATAAAATTCGGGATGAAAAACATATCAAAAATGAACTGTTAACATCAAAGGATAAGGGATACTGAAAATTTATTTCCTAGAAATTTGAAAATATTAAGGAACTATGTACACATTTATACATACATGCCCTCCCAAAACTGAACTGAAAGTTAATAACAGGATGACTGATTCAGTTACCAGTGATGAGAAGAAGCAATGAGGAAGTCCCAACAGCAGAAAGTCCGGGTCCTCAAATATTTGCTCAAAATTTATTAAGAGCTAAAATGAACATATTTACAACCAATTCCGAGGACAGAGCATACATGCCAAGCTGTCCCCACGCAGTCTGTGTAGACTCTTTCTCCCGACCCCAACCATCACCTCTATTATTGAGCATTGGTCGTTTCTGCTCCTCAGCCTACAACTTCCATCATTTTCTTACTAAGAGGGAAATGGGCAGGGCAAAGGATATTCTGAATATGACACTGTCTGAACATTAAATCAGAAATGGGAACATAGTTATGCTTTCTATAAGAATATGCCTTTTTCAATCTGGGTATTCACTACTCTGAATCAACCAATCAATTTTTGGGCATAATTTGTGTTTATGCTGTACTTATTCAGCAGTAAATAATGACCTCTACTTGAGGAATGTCTCCCAATCCTAAACTGAGCTTATTCTGATCTCTTTATCAAGGAAGAAAATCATCATTTTTGTTGTGTATTTAGCTTTTCTATTTTGATTAAAATGGTATTTTTGTTTTGTTTTGAGTGTTAAATTTGGCAATGCTCTCCTGTCCTCTGAGTGCTTCTTTCTAGTCTTTAGATTTCTACTTGAGATGTATTGATTTGGGTTTGGTTCTATTTTAATAATAGCAGCACTGTTACGGATACCCCTTGTATCATAGCTTTCTTGTGATGAGGAATACAAGGCAGCAAGCAGGGTTATATGAAGACAGTGCTCATCAAACATTGGCAAGAAGCTGTTATATGCTCAGCACATAAAGGCCGTGTGTGTAATGGAGTCCTCCTGAAAACCTGCTACTTGCCTCAAGGACACAGAACTTAGATGCACCATGTTTCAAAAAATACAAATTCTTAAGTAATAAATAAAAATGGTTTTTGTGATACCTGAGGCATTTTATGACAAATCACCACTAGAATTCCAAATCTTTTAAAATAATTGACCTCCATTAATATTTAATTTTTTCTTAGGAGTTTGTGTTTATTTTCTGTGTACAATTTCATCCAACTTCAATATCATATTCAGTGTAGATCCTAAATGAATATAACTTCTTTTAAACAGGGAAATCAACCAGTGTGATTTTGTGTTTACAGTGGGATCATGAAACCTGGCCTCAATGCCATCGTGGGACCTCATGATGGAAGCAGATCTTTGTGAGTATAACAGACAACAAAT
Source organism: Microtus pennsylvanicus (assembly GCF_037038515.1). NCBI lineage: Eukaryota > Metazoa > Chordata > Mammalia > Rodentia > Cricetidae > Microtus > Microtus pennsylvanicus. The sequence goes on along the minus strand of NC_134590.1, from coordinate 3,775,717 downwards.
GCAAAGACTTTGCATCCATTTTCTGTTCGTACAAATCACTTTTACGGGACTTATTTAAGTTATGTGAGTATATCTCTCTGGCCCCGTGTGCTGTGGATAACATGTAGGAGGATGCGTTCTAATTTTATGCCAAGAGCAGGAAGTCTTACTAAGTCAGTTTACTACTAGGAAATGATAGAGTGATTGGCATATAGTGTTAGATCATATTATTATTTAATGTAGGAAAAATAGTTTAACATTAGGAAGGTGAAGCAGAAGTTGTCTGAGGGCAAGAAAACATCACCAGAAATAATTCTCAAACTACAACAGCACATTACCAGTTTGAGTTCCAAAGGACATACAGATTGTGTCTTGCATTCATAATTCTGGGCTGTGTTAGAGCACATACTGAACAGAAAGGAGTGTGTGTGTGTGTGTGTGTGTGTGTGTGAGAGAGAGAGAGAGAGAGAGAGAGAGAGAGAGAGAGAGAGAGAGACTTCAGTTAAACTTATGCAGCATTTTTATTCTGAGCATCTGAAAGCTGACAGCTGTTACTGAAGGGAGGGAATAAATCACACAACATATGTAACCCTTATAGGTTGTTAGATGTCTTAGCTGCAAGGAAAGATCCACGTGGATTATCAGGAGATATTTTGATCAATGGAAAACCTCGGCCTGCTAATTTCACGTGTACTTCTGGTTATGTGCCACAAGTAAGTGTTGGTGGGTTTGTAATTTTAGATTTCCCTTGATTCTATATGGTTAGATGTTCAGCTCATAGCATTGTGTGTTTCCAGTTCATTATATGACGTATTTATAGGCCATACTTTCTCTACACTGACTTTTCACAATGACTCATTATCCTGAGGTTGGCAATGTTAAACAGGAAGATGGAAAGGGATTGGAATATGACATCAGCAGCACAACAGTCATAATTTTAGCTGTAATTTAATCCTACAGGAGACTACAGTTGTCTAATTTTGTCTTTTCTTCATCTCTTTCCTCAACGTAGAAGATGCCTTATGGAAATAATTTCTGATAACAGTAACCAAAATCCCTGTGCTCCACTTGGAAGGCTAATGGGAAGGGGGTGAAAATGAGTGCATCAGGCTTTCCATTGAAATCAGTAACATTTGAAAGAATATTTTTAAGTATAGCACTATAGTGGATGTGCTTTATGTTAGGTTACATATATTAGAGTGATGGTCTTACTATTTGTAATTAAATTTAAAATCCCACCTAACCTTAAGAATGACGTGGTGATGCGCACAGTGACTGTGAGAGACAACATAGAGTTCTCAGCTGCTCTTCGACTGCCAATGACTATGACAAGAGATGAAAAAAGAAGGCGAATTAATGAGGTCCTTGAACTTCTGAATCTGGATAAAGTGGCAAATATCAAGGTAATGTGAAGAAAAATCTTGAAAGATTCAGAGCTGAGAGAGAAAGACAGAGAGAGAGAGAGAGAGAAAGAGAGAGATCCCCGTGTGGATAGTTAAGAGTAAGTGACCTGGTACATGATGTAAAGTGGAATGTACGCCACAAAGCCTTTTTTTCAATTGTTTTTATTGAGCTCTACATTTTTCTCCGCTCCCCTTTCTCCTCTCCCCTCTCCTTCAACCCTCCCCCAAGGTCCACATGCTCCCAATTTACTCAGGAGATCTTGTCTTTTTCTACTTCCCATGTAGATTAGATCCATGTATGTCTCTCCTAGTGTCCTCATTGTTGTCTAGGATCTCTGGGATTGTGGTTTGTAGGCTGGTTTTCTTTGTTTCATGTTTAAATACCACCTATGAGTGAGTACATGTGATAATTGTCCTTCTGTGTCTGGGTTACCTCACTCAAAATAATGTTTTCTAGCTCCATCTATTTGCCTGCAAAATTCAAGATGTCGTTATTTTTTCTGCTGTGTAGTACTCCATTGTGTAAATGTACCACATTTTCTTTAGTCATTCTTTGGTCGAGTGGCATTTAGGTTGTTTCCAGGTTCTGGCTATGACAAACAATGCTGCAATGAACATAGTTGAGTATATATATCCTTGTGGCATGATTGAGCATCCTTTGGGTATATACCCAAAAGTGATATTACTGGGTCTTGAGGAAGGTTGTTTCCTAATTTTCTGAGAAATCACCACACTGACATCCAAAGAGGCTCTACCAGCTTGCATTCCCACCAGCAATGCAGAAGTGTTCCCTCTTCCCCACAACCTCTTCAGCATAAATTGACATCAGTGTGTTTGATCTTGGTCATTCTGACAGGTAAAGATGGAATCTCAGAGTTGTTTTTGATTTGTATTTCTCTGATGACTAAGGATGTTGAACATTTCCATAAGTGTCTTTCAGCCATTTTAGATACCTCTGTTGAGAGTTCTCTGTTTAGGTCTGTACTCCATTTTTTATTGGATTATTTGTTCTTTTGATTACCAATTTCTTGAGTTCTTTGTATATTTTGGAGAGCCTTCTTTAGAAGGGCTAAACCTGGGAATGGAGTGTGACCCAGCAGGGAAGACTGTCCCTCACATGGCCATTTCCAAGTGCTCCTCACATGAGCCTCCTCTTCCCTCAGCCTTAAACTCTTGACTTTAGAGAATTTGGCAAGTGCTTTCTTCTGCCTATTGTCTCTTCCTCTAGAGGACTTGTCCCTTGTTTCAGAATGTGCTTCTGCACTGACACAGGACAGGAGATGGAGAGCTCAGGCTCTGTGTTCACTTTGCATTTGTTTCCCCCCAGGGTTTTCCTCGGTCTCTTTAACATTTACTTCAAACTTATGTATTGAAAGTTATTTCCTGTCATCTTTCTTTTTGTGCTTTTATCTCATCCTGTCTGTGGTGCCCAGTTTTAACTGTCAACTTGACACAGTCTAGATTCACATTGGAATCATCTAGCAGAGAGTCTCAATGTGAAATTGTAGTCAGGTTGGCTTGTGGGCATTCCTGTGGGTGATTGTCTTGATTACATTAAGCGGTGTGGACAGCCCCAGCCCACTTAGGCAGCTCCATTCTTTTGCTTTAGGTCCTGGGTGGCATACAAATGGAGAAAGTGAATTGAGCACTGACAGACATGCCTGCATTCACCCTCTCTGTGCTCTGCACTAGTTAAACTGGCCAGAAAACTAGGGTATGCTTGTGCCCTTGCTCCACACTTCTTTATTTTATGTAAATATTTATTTCAAAACCCTGTGTAAGGTTTGATGGATACAACCTTCGGCAAGTGTAACAGTGAATCGACCAAGTGATGCCTCCTGTTGAGATTTGTACAGGATCAGGAAAGGTAATAGATAAACAGTGGTTTCGCAGCTGAATGTTTTAGTAGATAAGTAGCTTCTTACTGACATATTAGAAAGAATGTTGAATAGTATTTCATCCCTGAATACATATTCTTTATCCATGAATGTTTACAGAGCCTGAACAGGTATTTAATTTATTGTATGCCTAGAGTTTTTCAACATTACGGTTGTTTCCCTGTTGTGTGTCCTCCAAACTGTCATGCCCCTCACAATGACATCAACTCATTTAAAAGATTATATACAGATGTCTGCAGAGCAGACATTTGGGGATATGAAAATGATCTCCCCAGAATATGGCTCTCATGGATTAACTCTTGAGGTGGCTCCTCCTTAGAGGCAGTGAGGAATAGGGAGGTACCAGCTGCTGATTCTCACAGTCCTTCTCCACAGTTGTTTGTGAGATGTTTGTCTTGTTGGGAAAAATAGTAGAAAAGATGACATTTACCACACTTTCTTTTTTATAAGTGATAGAATTTTGTTTGCTTTGACTCTGCTTATTTATGTGGTTTTATGTTTTCAATAGGATACTCTTCTATGTTTTTAAGAATAATTATTCATTTCCCTAAGTTGTTTATTTTGTTTTGTTTTTAGGGATAATATAATTAGATATTTAATAACTTCTTGAACATCATGAAATGTAATGGATTGCAAGAATTTTAATATAACATTTTATTAATTAATTTTTTTCATTTATTTTACTTCCTGATCAATCCCCTCTCATCCCTTTCCCTTTCCTTATCCCCCTCCCCAGTCCACTCTTCCTCCACCTCTGTTCAGAAATTGCAGGTCTCTATGGGTGTCAGCAAAGCATGGCATATCAGGTTGAGGTAGGACTAAGCTCCTCTTGTTTTCTGTACGTGTTTTTGAATTGTGTCTCTCTGTGACTGTATGTTGGTATGTTATTTTGTGTGTGTGCCTATTATGTCAGCATATTGTGTCCTGTGTGTATTATGTATTATATGTATTTGTATGTGTGTTGTGTAGTGTGTGTGATGTTGTGTTATTTTTATGTTGTGTAGACTGCCTCTGTCCTATGTGTGTTGGAAGGGTATGAAGTGGTGACTAAATTACTACAGATACTTCCTTTTCTTCTATCCCATCTTCTTTGTTCTTTAGACAGAGATTAGCACAGTCTTCATGTCATGTCTGACCTGAGTCTTTCTACTCACCTGGAAAAGAAAAACCTCCTTTCTTCTCCCAGGTGCCCATATTTCTGCTCATCAGGATAATAATATAACAAAATCTTTTACTGCTGAAACAGGTGTGTTCAGCAAACAACAGTGACTGTTGTTTTGTTGTTGATAATGATGGTCATTGTTGCTTTAGCCCAGATCTAAAGAGCTCAGGAAAAGGACCAGTATAGCAATGGAGTTGGTTGCCGAGCATCCCATTTTGTTCTTGGATGATCCCACCACTGACTTAGACTGGAGCACTACTACTGATGTCATCTCAGTCCTGAGAAGGTAAGTGCTGAAGGAGCATTAACTTTTATTGACTTAATGCCTGATCATATGTGTGTATTTTTGATGCAGGAGATTCAGAAGTAATGCTGACTTGGGGGTGATGGCCTCCAGTCAACACCAAGGTATGAAAAAATTCCATGGATGTGGAGAGAACCATGAGTGTTTCCATCTGAGGGGAAAAATAAGAAAACACATAAGCTTTCTCATGGTAACTTTTCCTTCATCTTTTAAAATCCTCTCTGAAAAATTCTCTCTTGCTCCTCCACATGGCTCTACACAGCCTCCCCACACACACAGCCTCCCCACACACCCAGACTCCCAACAATTATATGTTACATTTTCAGGATCGACCCTGTCTCAAAAAACAACATAGTCACATGTTTCTCCATGGCAGATGATGTGGGAAAGTTTTTAAGTTTGGAGCAGTTCAAGGAATCATGGAGAAGGTTTTGCAGCTGCACCATGGTTTAGTGAGAATCACAGATACACTATGGGAATGTAAACATGCCAGTTGAAGGCTGAGATGTGAGGCTTCCTTTGCTAGGAATGTTGGCCTCTGGGTAACTTCATGTATAGAATAAAAAGTATTGTCTCTAGGATTAGCCCTGGATGTGATGGCTGAGGGAATGATTGCTAAGATCTGGGTCCTAACCTGGGAAGAATGAAGTAAAAGGAATTGTATTTCCTTCTTTCCAGAAAGATGTCTATGGCTGAAATATTGATAGAAAAAGTGTAAGGGTTGGGTTTTGCACATCTTAAAAATTAATAGACTTTCAAACTGACTGAATAACCCTAAGACTATATAAGGACCATCCCCTTCCCATGACCTAGGCTCCTGATTGTTGAACTTTACTGTATCGTCTATCTTTTCTTCCCCTTGTTCTTTGCTTTGTTCTGACATGATATGATGGTCCATCACCCTAAATACTGTTGCCTATCCCTCAAGGAATGAAGATCACTCCCTCACTGTACCTTCCAGTGAGGAATTCAACAACTGGGGTTTTGCCATCTTCTAGACTGTAGACTCCTCAGGTGTCACCACCTTCCCCAGCCATCCCTTTTCCTGTCAATTTCAGGATACTCTTAGATCAAGTTCTTGCTCATTTTTCAGTATGGAACACTTCTCTCTGTCCCTGTGTCTCATACCATGGCTAGGCTTAGTGCATTGCATGGGGTCATCCCAAGTGTGACTCATCCCAGTGTTCTGGGAACAGACGCAGGTCCTGATATGCTGTGTTCTTCTTGCTCTGAACACTCATAGAAGTACACTCTAGTTGTAGAAAAATTTTTTCTAATATTTCTATTATATGTGTGTTTGAGTTGCTTGGTGTGAGTGTGTCTGCATGTGTACCTCTGTAGCCTGTCTGTAGAGGTCAGAAGACAACTCAAGAAGTTGGCTTTCTCATTCAACGAAATGTATTCTGGGGACTGAACTTGGATCTTTTGACTTGGTATCAAGTTCCTTTACCCACTGAGCCATCTTGTTTGCCTGTCTTGAATCTTGACCATCTAGTGACGCTGGTCGTTGCTGGGTTATATGATATGAAGTTGCTGTTTTCCTTTTGTGGGTTTATTAATTGTCTCTCAGGGAAAACAATCAGTTATTATGCCTAGTATTCTGCCCTTATCTTGTCTCTACAACCAGTTATCCTTTGGGAATTCAAGGTATGTGCTACCATACCCGGTTCTCTCACTCTCTTTTCCATTTTCTACCTCATCTTTTTCTCCCTCCCTCCCATCTTCTTTCCCATCTTCTCTCCATTCCTTCATTATGTTCTTCCTCCCTCCCTCACTCTCTCCTTCTTCCCTCTCTCTCTCTCCTCCCTCCATTTCACTTAATCTTTCTTGGTGTGGGATAATGGTCTATATTCTGTTAATTATATTTTATATAAACACTGATTGGCCAGTAGCCAGGCAGGAAGTATAGGTGGGATAGCCAAACAGGAAGTACAGGTGGGTCAATGAAAACAGGAGAATTCTGGGAAAAAGGAAGTCCTAGTCTGCAGTCCTGATCCAGCCACAGAGCAAGCAAGATGTGACTACCTTGCTGAAAAAATATCAAGCCATGTGGCTAACATAGACAAGAGTAATGGGCTAATATATGTTATGAGTTAAGAAGCCTGAGCTTATGGGCCAATCAGTTTATAGTTAATATAGGCCTCTGTGTGATTTCTTTAAGACTTAACAATTGTGGGAACCTGGCAGGATGGAAGCCGCAGACAACACTTTCTCTTTGTCCTTTCAAATAGGATCTTACATAACCTAGGTGTGCTTTGAATTATGGATCCTCCCAAGTGCTGGGATATTACAGATATGCCACCATACCCAGCTTTTAGAGAAATATTTTCTTAGCAGTTTTAAGCACTGTTTTTGGTTATTGATTCCTCTAACAGAAGAAATGACTTCCTGAAATGATCATTCAGATGATTTTTCATGCTACGGAATTAAACCAATGATCAAATCCTAGGTTTGCACCTCACTAACTGTGACCCCTTTGTCTGTTGCTTGACATTTTAAGCTTTATCAACAGAAAGAGGGAAATTATATTAGAATTGTCTTATGCCTATATTGTGAAAATAGAAATGAGGTTATTGCTGAAGTGTTTAGCGGGAGAGCGAGTGGTTAGAAATGTGAGTTACATAAGAACAGTGAACATCAATTCCTGAAGAGACAGGAGGTGTGAATGATTGACAGGAATTGTGCATACAGTCACAGCTGTAATGTTTGCTCTGTCATTGCTTCTCAAGCTTGAGTGAACCTGTCAATCACCTGGGCTGTCTGTTCATGATATGGATTCCCTGCACTGACTCCCAGGTGTTCTGACTCAGTGTCTGAGAAGACAGCACTGGGATCAACGTGGTAACACTTGAGTGCACTACTGACGTCCCACATGTTAGAAGTCATAGACTATTAAATAAAAACTTGGAACTTGGTTGCACTATCACATATATAATACAAGTGAGACAGGTGTTTTTAAGAAAAATTCAAGCTGAAATGGGAACCTAGATTATAACTTCAGGAATAAAATATTTTTTGAGAATCTCAAGATTCCACTATCCAGTGACTTATAATTTTCCTCTCTTTGAACTTAGGATGTCTATGAGGGGACGGACAATCATCTTCTCCATTAATCAGCCCCCATACTCCATCTTCAGACTGTTTGACAGCCTCACCTTAGTGGCCTCAGGAAAAGTCGTGTTTCATGGGCCTGCGCAGGAGGCTTTGGTGTACTTCATATCTATAGGTATGACTGGATTTGCTGTGAGAGCTCCTTCATTCACGGGATCTGGGGAGAGAACGGGGGTTCTCAGGAATGCTACTTGGCCCTCGTGCAGACTTACTGTGTGTGGGCTTCTCCATTTTAAATATGTTTGGTTAATTTGGTAACAGGATTCTGTTGCTTGTGCAGCACGGGCTTGTTGTGCAGGTCTCTTCCTTTCTCCTGTCCTGTATCATGCCTGTGTGCAGGATTTTTACTGAGTCTCTTGTTTTTCTTCCCAGTTGTGGTGACCCTCTTAATTAACATGCAGGGCTCAGGCCCAATCATCTGTCATTTGAACAGCTTTGAAAAAGCCCAGCATCATCGTGTTCTTGGTCATGTAGCAGATGATGATTTTCTGTTTTCCCCTAGTGTGACCTGACTATCAGAAACTGTGAAGAGAATGCTTAATTTAGTATTAACTTTGCATCAGGTTTAGGCGATGCTAGGGGCCTGCAGTGGTGCAGGTCTGGCTTCTGTGGACTCATGTTTTTTGTCTGCTTGTTTTTTTTTTCAGTCAGATTGGATGATGGCATATTTTTAATGGTTTATGTCATCAATTTCATCTTTGAGAAATATGGATATAGTTATAGATGATTCTCTTTGATACAAATATAGGTTTAAATATTTGCTGTCATTTAAAGTTGTGTGGGCAATTGTGAGTCTATGGAGTCCAATAAAAATGTAGGCCAAATTCAAATGATTCGTTCACAGGAAGAGTTCATATATCTATGTCTAGTCTATGTCTATTCTATGACAATGTCTAGTCTACCTCTATGACCAGATCTATGTCTACTCTATTTCCAGGCTTAGATCTAGTCTATGTGTATGTCTAGTAGTCTTTGTCTATGTCTAGGCGATGTTTATTCTGGCTATGTCTGTGTATTATATATGTGTATGTGTGAATGTGTGTATAGCACCAATATAAACACATATATGTATACAATAGGGTGTAAAGCAGAGAGTGCTGATATATTATGAGTGTATATAAGTAGAAAAGGATGAGTTAGGGGAGGGGAGGGTCAAAAAGATGAAGAAATTCTTAGATTCTGTCTCCCCCCTCCCACTTTTCCATTCTCTGAAAGAGTATTTTCACATTTGTATTCATGGTCTTCCTTTTTTGTAGGTTACAACTATGATTCCCACAACAACTCCACAGACTTCTTCCTGGACATCATTAATGGAAGTTTCTCTGCTCTATTCCACACAGAGGAAGATGGCCATGAAGGTATGTGAGTCTTTTAGAGACACAGATTTTTGCCTAATTGATCTTATTAAGACACAACTGTTGTAGCCTTGGGACCAGCATCTAGGCAGCTCAGGTTTCAGAGGGAAGCCATGGGGCTGGTGAAGCTAAGACCTTTTTTACCTAAGGGGTTAGGAAGAAAGACACTCACATTCTGTTAATCATATCATTTATTCATCAGCCTCTTCTGATGGACTGACTGGGATGAATCTGTCTGTGTGGTCACAGCTGTACAAATGTGTGTTTATCAATTGTTACATAAAGTATTTCCTCATTCCAAGGTCCCCAACCTTGATCTACATGTCTTTTTGAAGGGAACATCAAGTGCTTCCATGACTCGAGTCTTTCATTAAGCATTTTATGCAGTACAGAAACAACACACGAGCCCCAGGTGTGCATGAGGTGTCCTGTGACCAAGGTCATGGGATGACCACAAGGCCCTCTTAGTAAAACAATCCTTATCCTCCACATGGATTCTTCAGGGTCAGAGTACTTCCAAGAAACACTGTTTATCCTAATCTCTGTCCCATATGGTAATTTTGCTAAATTCCTACAGTGTACAGGTGACATGTTTTTCATCTCCCTCACAGGATTAAAAGCAAGGTCATCTCAATATCCCATATACATTTACACCTAAGTAACATATTGCAGATCAACAGAGCATAAGCAGAGAGCAATCATCTCTTCACACACAAATCCCTCGCTGGCTGGCACAGTGTATACTGTGCCTACAGAGAGAGAATCAGTAATTCTACTGTATATCTGTAAAGCCAGTCACACAAGAAATGCTAAAAAAATCACAAACTGAAACTTTATACATAAAAGACAATTTATCGGCTGTAATTAGATCCTTGGGGTGTATACCCATCTATTATTAGTTTCTTGTATCAGGAGAATTAAGGGCAGGGATAGGCACATGGACACCAAGACCTATGTCTGTATCTGTTAAACATTTAAGAGAATTAGCGCCAGCCTGGCACCTAGAGAGTTCAAATGTTCTTTAATCATTAATCTGAGCTGTTATCTAATCAGTTTCTAAGGTGGAGCTCAACGGTCTTGACTGAAAGGCATAAGTTTATATAAACCTCTATCCATAAAAGTTCTGCATATTATTGTCAAATAAAATGGACAATTAGGGAGGAAGTCATCTTTATAATAATTCACAGTTAAAATTGTCTAGAAGAATAGGATATTTTCAAAGAGATAAACATTACCTTACAGGCAGTGGGGAATTTCACCACAACCTGTTCAATCATGGCAGATATCAGGGAAAGATAGCAACAGCCAGAGAGCAAGGATTCAAAGGGACTGCAGAAGCAAAAGACATCCTGAGATTTATGATCAAGAGGTCCTTATCTAACTGAGATTAACCATCAATGTGTTTCCTCCTCTTGGGCTGACACCCCAAACCTCAGTCACCACCTGCTGCTCCTCTGACATGTCCTCTGGCATCATGACCTTTGGCACACAACCACATAGAAACAGCTTTTATGTTAATTCAGTGTCCAAAATTAAATAGCAGACTTTACTGTCTGTTAGTGCTAAGTGTTTTTTTAACTTAATTTATAAATGAACATTTATATGATATTATCACAAGGGAAATTTCTGTCTGAAACTAGATGTACCTATTGTTTACCATGTTATTCTTTTTATTGTTTTATATATTGCTTGCTCATGTAGTCAGACTGGCTTTAGATGTGTGCTCTTTCTACTTCAATTCCCAAGTGTAGGCATTACAAGGCTATGTCACCATGCCTGGCTTTGTTTATAACATTTTAAAAATATGATACTAGGCAGTTCATGAATTTGCATATACATTCACATGTGGCATAAAGGAGGGACCAGACTTCTACATTAAGAAGTATAGATCCATAAGGGAAGGAGGATTTTGTTAAGAATTGGGGTCCATATGGTAAAAGGCCAATCAGATTGATGTATCCATGGGGTAATGACAATAGTCAGGTCAATCATAAACACTTTTCTAATCTGCGAAGGAATTACACAGGAGTAATTTTATTATGCTCAGAGTTTGGTGGGCTGAAGATGGAGCTCAGCTGGTAGATTGCTTGCCTAGCTTGCACAAAGGCTTGAGTTTGGTTCCAGCACATAACTGGGTGTGAAGGTGCATACCTGTAATCTCAGCATTGAGACAGAGACAAGAGAACTTGGAGAAGTTTAAGGTCACTCTTGGCTTCAAAGCAGCTTTGAGGCCAGTCTAAGGTACCTGAGACTGTCTCCAAGAAAAATTGATACATAATTTATGTGTTATTCATGTGTACTGTCTCAGAAAAATCAGTTAAATTATTGTATGTTTCTTGTCTTTATCCACTTTCATCCCAAAGCTGATGAACATAAAGAGCTTTCTGAGAGACAGAATCACATCAGCGAAAACTTAGCCAATATGTATGCCAAGTCCTCCTTATACAGCAAAATGAGAACTGAACTGGATCAAGTGTTAGGGAAACATAAGGAAGGGAAAAGCTCAGTCTTGGAGAAGATCACGTGTGTCACCCCTTTCTGGCATCAGCTCAGATGGATAATCTGTCATTCATTCAAAAATATCAAGGATTTTACACGAATCACTGTAATTCAGGTAATTTTTTGAATTATTTTAATCGTGAATCTCAATTGGGAACAACTTGTGTCTGAGTCAGTCTACTGCAGGGCCAACTTATCTTCTGCTCCTTCCATGCGTTTGTCATCTCCACTCTGCCTGGCATAGAGAAATGTTCAATAGAGCAAGGAGAACATGAGTAACATTTTACTTACAGAAAACCTTTTAGTGTTTTTTTTTTTATCTAGAGGAATTGTAATTACTAATCCAAGCAGGAAATTTAATTCGAAGAATGCAAGAAGAAATTCAGCACACCTATGAGCTCCTCACACCTGTCTGCTTTATTTCACCAGTGCATCTTACAAGTTCAAAGTCCAGGAATGATTAAAGGAGTAAAAGGCTTTTTTTCCTGGTACAACTTTCCATGTGGGTGGATGGATGGTAACTGGATAAATAGATAAAACTGTAGCCTGTCAGATGAAAGAATGGACTTGGAGAAGGTTTAAGTAGAGAAGGGGTGGAGATGACTGGAGAGGGAAAGGACGGTTGATCTGTGGTTGAAATCATGTGGTGAGGAGACAGGGCCATAGAACAGCTCTGAGGGAGCCTGAGCATCCACTGCCTGAGATGAGCCAGCTGCAGAGTGCTGTTCCCTCATCAGGAGTCCAGAGTGTGAAAGCGGTAGCTACTCCAAGAGTGCAGCTCACACATACAGTAACTGGACTGAACAATGCTCTTCCCTGTCAGCCACTGGAACTGGGAGGAGGTGAAGTTCTACTTTTCTTTAAACTGACTCTGTAACAAGGATCATCATGACTTAAGGTTTTCTCTATTTTAACATGAATGTCACACAGAAATGTGGTTCATCCAGCTCATCGAGCCATCACTTATTCAATTATTTTTTATTTCATGATTATGTTGATTCTGCTGTGTTAGTGTTTGATCCTGGGGCCTTTGCCATTAGAGGGCACTCACTCTACCATGGGCCTATATCCCTTTCCCTGTCCAACCAGAACTTAAAATCAGTTCTGCTGTTAGTGCATTGTTATTTTATTCTCAGGCACTGAGTTTCTGTTGCATACTGAATGGTCATGTGTTGTTGGCTGAAACAAAACATCACTTACTTCTTAACATGTGTTCTGTTTTTATCATATTTAAATGTTTCTTTCTTGCTTGCTTGTATGTCTGTAAACATTCTGAGCATTTGACTTGCACTGCCAATTGCTCCAAATACTTTGTTTTTATAATTGGGCATTTCTGTAAAAAAGGAGGGCATTTTTATGACCTGTGTCTTTGGGAAAAGAAGATTCAATGTGATTAGAAGGAAGTGAGTTGGTTTCACCAGATTGGGTTACTCATTGTTCAACAATAAGGGAATATCATGAGGTGTCAGGGGGATGTCTGTGTCTGTATTTGTGTGAGTGATAGCAATGCTAGAAATTGAAAACTAACTGTTGAAGGAGCTACGGTGGGCTGCGTTCCCACCCAGCTCCGCATGGCTAGCTTTACCCGAGATAATTACACAGAAACTGTATTCTTTTAAACACCGCTTGGCCCATTATATCTAGCCTTTTCTCAGATAACTCGCACCTGGACTAGCCCATTTCTAATAATCTATGTAGCCCAAGAGCTGGCTTACCAGGAAAGATCTTAACCTGCGTCTGCCTGGAGTGGGAGAATCATGGTGACTCCTTGACTCAGCTTCTCTCTCCCAGCATTCTGTTCTGTTTACTCCTCCCACCTATGTTTTAATCTATGAGGGCCAAGCAGTTTCTTTATTGCTTAACCAATGAAATCAACAGATTGATATATGACACTCCCACATCAACTAACTTACTAAAATTTTATTTATTTTTTGTATATGACTTTTTTGCCTGCATGTGTATCTTAGCATCATGCGCATGCCCATGAAGGCCAGAAGAAGGCATCAATTGGACTTACAGAAAGTTGTTAGGGGCTATTTGTGTCCTGGGAACTGAATCCCAGGTCCCCTACAAGAGCAGCAAGTGATCTTAATTCTTGAGCCATGTTTCTGGATGCTACAAATTTGGTTTTTGGTTTAAATAATTAAGTTACAGGATATGATGCTTTTCCTTAGATTATAGTGTTCTATTTTTAAAAATTTACGAGTAGTAGGAAAGTGTCAAATAAGTTACAGTATCGTATAGCCTTACTCCTTTGCTAATTGAAGGACCCTTTAAAGTCATTTCAACCAGAACTGAAGCAGTGCAGGCTCTTTGTGACTGTCAGCACAGATTGGGTAGATGGGGGTCGGTGGGGGTCTGGAGGAGATGGCTCCTTAGATGAGACTTGAGCCCAGGCTGCTCTGACTAAGGCTGATGGAGCAGCAGTGACAGAGGTGATGGGAAGTGGGAGACTGTGGTGACCCAGAGGACGCTGTATGATCATTGTGGTGACAGCAATAGTGCTGTTTCCCACACAGCAAACTCTTCCCTGAAGTGACCAGCTCACCCCTCCTTAGCACACAAAATCCCATTCCTAGGAACTCTGTTTTGAGCAGTTTTAAATTTTGTTGTTTGGTTTGAACTTGAGGGGATCAGTGCCTTGTGTATGGTGTGCAGGCTTTGCCACTGAGCTGTCCCCCTGGCCTGGGGTGCACTTGTTTCTTAACTATAAGAGTAAAGAAAGACTGAATTCCCTTGAACCACCGGAAGTAGAAAGCTGCACATGTTCGCTGGCACCAGAGCCGAGATCTCAGTTTAGATGAACACTTTCTGTCACTTACCTGGGTTTGTTCCCTAACCTCCCCAGGTGCCTGCATTCTCTCCCACCCTGTATCATCCAGGTTTTAGTACCTGAACTGAGTCCCTCACTGACCATTCCTGCTGGAGCACTGGGAGATGTCTTAGCTTCCAGGATCTGCACTGTTAGAGTCTCAGATTGCAGAGACCTTCATTGTCAGTCTGACATATGAGCAGTCTATTGACATGTGGGTTGTATGTTGTCCCTGGAAGGACAAAATATAGTCTTCATCTCACTGGAGAGATCTTATTAGTAAACCACATATCTTAAAATAATGAACAATTGTGTAGAATAATACTGACTCCTAATGGAAATTTTTCCCTGTATTTTTTTGAAAGGTAATTATTGCAGTCATAACAGCTGTGGTAGTTGGTACTATTTTCCTTGCCTTACAAAATGACTGTACTGAAGTCCACACCAGGTAAGCAAATGAGAAAATGCTGTTACTTTGTTTAAGCTTATATGAATCCATTAAGAATTCAAATTTGTGAGTGGTGCTGGCATACACATTTAGTACCAGCATCAGGAGGCAGAGGCAAGCAGACTGTTATGAATTCGAGGCCAGTCTGGTCTACACAGCTAGTGCCAGGATGAGCTCCAAAACTACACAGAGAAATCCTGTCTTGAAAAACCAAATAAAATAAAATAAAGAGTTGGAATTCATGACAAGAACAAGAGTAAATAGTTTGTAATGTGATAGAGTGTGTTGGTACATTAAAAGCTTAGTGGAAGACCTCACTTTTCCACATGTGTGTTTGTATGTAGAGAGTAGGAAACTACACACCACACAGTTCATGTTTTACCAGCTTAGTGTATGGAGGAGCTTTACGTTATGTACCTGAAATGTGTGGGTTTTTTTTTTCATTTTCCTAAATAGAACCCTGCAGTTCTGAAAGAAGACTCCCATACCACCCACCCCTGATTCCTGGCATCAGCCATTCTAGTTTTTGTCATGAATATGAATAACATGGGAACCCTGAATTGGGGCCACACAAGTATCTGTGTTTTGATGCTGTTTTGATATTTTCCTTTTTTTTGTTTGTTTGTTTGTTTGTTGGGGGCAGTTGATTTCCTTTAGTTTAATGTCCTCAGGCCCATCAAAGTGTGGCGTGTGTGGGGATTCCTTGGACACTGTAAGGCAGAATAACAGCCCACTGTGTGTAGATGCTGCATTGCTGAGCATACAAGTGCATCTGTTTGAGCCCTGGACTCTTGCTCATTGCGGTAGAAAGCTAAAGTGGCTCAAGCATAGCTGTTGGGTTAACTGTTTGCGGAGCTGCTGTCCTGTCTCCAACCCCACTGCACTGTTCATATCCTCACCAGCACCACACAGGGCTCCAGTACGTCCACATCCTCATGCATGTGGAGGTCAGAGGACAACTGGCAAGAGCGGATCCCTCCAGCACTTGGGTTTCGGGGACTGTACTCAAGGTCATCAAGCTCGGTGCAGTCATCACAGCTGCTGAACCATCTCACTGGCCCTTGAGTTTTCTCTGCTGATGAGTTATAGTGCTTTTTGTTTCTGAGCTGTGACTCCGCCACAAGTTACATTATAGTGGAATTGTATTTATATTTTAATAAATAAAGCTTGACCAAAGATCAGAGTACAAAACTAGCCACAATACTCAGCTACACAAGCCAGGCAGTGAGATGATCATTATAGCTGTTCCCAAGTTGTAACACACTAGTGTTATACCTTAAGTGTGTAGCTATAGGTTGTCAATTATAATATCTAAAAATCAGATCAGAAAGTAAATATGGTATATGATTAAGTATAGCCAGGACCACAAGATTCCCATTCTAAGTTCTTGGTTTTGTTGATAAAAGCATAGAAATGTAATTACATATGGAGCTCTAGGACAATTTATTGGAGACAGAGAGGGAGAATGCCCTGAGCACCAGGGAGTGGGTGTGTGTGGGAATGGAAGAGTGGAGGGAGAGAAAGTCCTGCATTTAGTAAAGTTAAATAAATGAGTCTTGAAAGCAAGACTGGCTCATTAGGAGAGGAAGAGAACCCAGGTCTCTGCTCTATTGTTGGTCATGTGGTGCTCAGGTCCTCTGTTTTGGGCAGGGCCATGGTTATGACCTGACAGGCCCAGACCTTGTCATGTAGCCCAGACTACCCTCTGTCTGGAGCCATCCTCAGGCCTCTGTCTCCCAAGTTCCAGGACTTTGGAGATCTTGCTTCCTGCTCTGCTCATAGTCTTACCCATTCTTAGCTTGTCTTTCATTTCCAACACTTTGCTTCAGTGAGGCCTTTGGTAGATTATAAAATGGAATTTCTTTCTAATGTAGGAGGAAAACCATCTCCCATAAGGTCCCATATCATCTGATTTGATATCTAACCACCACCTAGATAAAGAGAGTCACTGAGCTCTGACTGTGAGTTGAAAAAGTGTTATGTAGCAGGCTGTTAGGACCCAGTCATACCATTTGTTTTAGAGGAACCTGCCATGTGTGTCCAGGAAACAGGTAACTGCAGAGGGCCTATTATTCCTCCTCCTCCTGCTTACCATCCCCTACCGCATGCACGCAAATCATTTCTTCATAAATAAGAATGAATGAAGTCATTTTTTTCTAGCTCTTTGGAAACCATGCAGGAAGTTGGTTGGCCTACTTTAGGGATCATCATTAGGGCATGAGAGATGTTCTACAGTCAATTCTGTAGTAATCTCTTGAGTGTGGATTCCCCCACTGTTTCATGTTTTAATTCATATTCTTCTGTAAATCCGTACCTATTTAGCTTTATGTTTCTCTCTTTATACATTACGAATGATGCTTATAACCAAGTTTGTTAAATTGAAGTAATAGGTTAGGCTGCCACAACTAAATACCAAAAGATCAGTGGATTTAAAAGCAAATGTGTTTTCATACTGCAGTCTGAGGAGAGGATTCTCTCCCAGGCTCTTCCTGTCTGGCCGCCCTCTCTCAGGCCTCATGTGACAGACAGTGCAATGATGTTTCTTCCCATGATGAGGACACACCTCTCTCATGGTTTAACCTAAATCCAACTAACTCCTAAATTATATACTCTAGGATGATTATATTAAGGGCCATTATCAAATTGTTTGATTTTAGAGGACAAACTTTCACTAACAGATACTGCAGTGGAGACAGAGAGGAAGACATGGGACTCATGTATCTTGACCTTTTTAATGTAGAACAGTTCTACATTTTCCTTCTTTCTTTTTTAAATACTTGTTTTATTTTTATGTGTATGAGTGTCTGTCTGCATGGATGTATATGCATTATGCATGTGCCCTGAGACCTGTGGAGATCAGAAGAGGGCATCATATCCACAGGAACTGGAGTGACAGATGCTTGTGATCCACAATGTGAGTGCTAGCAGCTAAACCTGGGTACTTGGCAAGAGCAACAAGCACTCTTTACTGATGAACCATCTCTCCATTATTTTCTTTTTTTAAAAAAAAAAAAAACTATGTTATCTAATCTACGGAACAAGCTCTGTGGGGAAAAAATCTAACGTTGAATTTTCGTTTGTTTTTGCCTCCATTCTCTCCCTGCAGAATCGTTGTCCTCCTCTTGGTCACAGGCTTTGAATGTATCACAAGCTTGTCTTCCAGGGAGCTCTTCATGATTGACAGGGATCGCTTTCTGTAAGTAGCCCCTGAGCTAGGAACAGGAATCAGGTGATGGTGATTAAGTTGATTACATTCATATATGGGCCTAGGAGGTTATCTCAAGAAATACCAGTGTTTTTCCTTTTTTCTTATTTGTTTAACTGAAAAGTAAACAATCTATAAAGTTTATGTTCATCATTGTTGCATCCCCAGGCGTTTTAAAGTATGTAAAGTGATTACTAATATTAATAAAAATGTATGGGAAATCAGGAGCAGAGGTGTCTACTGCCCAGTGAAAATTCCAATTTGTGGTGTGATCACTAGATCTCAGTTCTGGAGACAACACAGTATTAGGGGGCTAAGAATCACAGGAAATTCATGACCCCCCCCCAAATAAGAATGTCAGGGGTTTCATAGAGCTTAAGTGCATTTGACCTGGAGAAATACAGCTGCTCAAGAATTAGTGTCATCCTTTTGATGGAGGGCTGGAAAAAGCCAGACAGCATCTGAGTTTAAAATAGCTGTTTATCTCGCGTGCTTTTCAAAGACGGAAGATTTTCCTGATGGGCTGTGCTTAGGACTCTCTGCTCTCAAAGATGGCCAAGATTTCCCTCCAAGTACATGCTAAGGAGAGGAGCCATCAGAGAGGAGCTGAGAGCCTTTCTCAGTTGGTAGAGCACTGTCTTTGTGTGCATGAAACCCTGTGTTAAAGTCACAGTGCCATGAAACCCTGAGCATGGCTGTATGTCTGTAATCCCAGCACTTGGGGCCCAGAGAGAGGCAAGAGGATGGCCATTCTTGACTACACATGGAATTTAGGGCCAGCCTGCGCTGGTGATCCTGTAACAAAAATTAAAAGTCAGAGATATGCTGGAGAAACTGGGAGGGGAAGGGTTTAGGATTTGGAAGAACCAGAAAGTGAAAGGGTTAGGTTTAGTATCTTGTAAAGATTCATGGTTGTAAAGAGAGATTATTGGAGGAATACATCTGTCGTAAAGTGAGGGTAGCAGAAGAGAAGGATGTGGTGTCCTGAAGGTGCACTGTGACCTCAGAGTGACAGTGTCACCTTCTTCATAAGAACTGGAAGGAGAGACCAGTGTCTGAGGTGAGGTATGAATGAGCTGCTCCTCAAGGACCAGCTTTAGAGGGGCAGAGACTCTGGGGAGAGTGGGCACATTGGGCTGTTTTCCTGGAGGGGCTGTTGTGTGGCCAGAGTGGACAAAAGAGGGGAGAATCATAGTGAGAAGGTCATAAGGATGATGGCCTAGAGATGCTGGTCCCTAAGATGGGGACATGTTGGGAGTCAGCATGGAGCATAGGGGACAGTGTCCTGTTAGGCTGCCTGTGGTAGCACAAGTCACTGGAGTCAGCATCTCCCCTGTGTCCTCTGGACTAATCTAATGATTGTAACATGATCTTTGTCTCTCTAGACATGAGCACACCAGTGGATACTACAAAGTGTCATCGTATTTCCTTGGGAAATTGCTCGGTGACCTGGTGCCCAGGAGGTTGTTGCCAAGTATTATATTTATTGTTATAGTATTCAGCATGGCAGGTAAGTGACAAAGCAAGAGAATGTGTGTTTACTCTTGGAGCATGTTGACTTGTACAACTGAGGCAATGGTGTAGGAGGTCCTTCTGTATATGTGTCGCTTTTATTAGTTAATAAATAAAGAAGCTGCTTTCAGCCATCAACCTGGCAAGCCTTAAGTTAAGGGCAGAAGTAGAAAAGTATGTCTCCACTGTGTTCCATCAAAACAGAAGTTCAGTGTGAACCAAGTTTCAAGACTTGCTCTCAAAAGAACTGCAAAGCTGTTCATAAAGTTCTGATTTTATTGGGACTCTATCTATACTAATGAACAATAACTTATACATTTGAGACAGTGTCATCAGATCAAGATCAATTATTAGTGTCTATCCATATGTATGATAAAAGATTAATTTTGTTTCATTTGTATGTTTATGAATGGGGTGTGTGTGTGTGTGTGTGTACACGTGTGTACGTGTGTACGTATGTACTAAGTGGATGCAGTACCTAGGGAGGCCGGAAGAGGACATCGGATAACTTGTAACTCCGAGAATATGAGCCACAGTGTAGGTGGTGGAAATGGAATACAGGGCCTCTGCAATAACAGTACATGCTTTTAATCAGCGAGCCTTCTCTCTAGCCCAGCTCTACATTTTTCTTTGTGTTTCTATATAAGTGTCTGCATATGTAAATAAAATATAGAAACTGGATTATATCCCTTACATATATACATATGAGTAAAATATTTAAATGTATACAATGTCTTCCTTTATCATCTTAAAGAGAGATGACAGTACATTTGGTCTTTGGTGAAATTATATAACTATTATTTAAAATATGTAAACAGAATCATCTGTGCACATGGTTAGACGTCATCCTAGACTATTTAGAATTTCCATAATTTTCACACATATACAAACACTCATGTACAATCACACACACACATATACACACAGGCACACATACATAGACACATAGACACACATATATACACACAGACATGCACACACTCACACAGGCACACACACCCCCAACACACACACACTCTCTCACACATATTCTCAAACTTTAAAAGATAATACCGAAAAGCTTAGACTTTGTTTTATAGAATACTGATCATTCCAAACCAGTCATTTGGACCATGGAATGGTTATGGGAAATGTTCTTGTCCTGCAAGCCAGACAACCTGAATTTGACCCTCAGAAGCCACAGTGGAAGGGAGAATCACTCCAGAAAGTCCTTCAACTCCACATGCACTCCATGGCACATGCACACTATGACACATGCACACCTTGGCTCTTGCACACCATGGCTCATGGACACCCCGGCTCATGCACACCATGGCGCATGCACAGCCATACCAACACATGTACTATACACACCATGATAATAAACAATATCTTTGAAAACAATTAGACTTGAAATTCAGCTCCTCTAGACTCTAACTTGTGTCCTTGTGACTATTATAAAACACACAACAATGGATGGCTCATCACATTAGCTCCATAAAGATTACAAATCAGCTTTTGAGACACATTGTTTTCCTCCAGAGTAGTTACATGGTGATTTCCTAGAAAAACTAAAATTGAAGGCACCCCCTGTCCTCTAGATATTAAAACCACTTCCAGGTTGTTTAACCCTTGCCTTAGTTAGGTTTCTAACACTGTGACTAACACCATGACCAGACTAACTTGAAGTGATGAGGGTCAAAAGGTTAATTTCATCTTACAGTTCAATGGCCTTCAAGACAGAAAGTCAGGACAGGAACTCAGGGCCGGAACTTGGAGACATGAAGTGAAACAGAGGCTGGGGAAATTCTGCTTACTGACTTGCTTCTAATGGTTTTCTAAGTCTGGTTTCCTATAGAACCCAGAACCACCTGCCCAGGGATGGCATCATCCACAGTTGTCTAAGACCTCCCACATAAATCATTAATTAAGAAAATGTCCCCACAGGCTTGCCTACCTGCCAATCTAAAGGAAGCATTTCTTAATGAGGTTCCCTATTTCCATATGACACTAGCTCATGTTCAGTTTACAAAAACTCACTGGCACAGTCCTGCTCCCAATTTCATTACTAATGCAATCATAAAACTCACAGGAGAATGTGAACATGAATTGTTCTTTTGCAGTTTCTCCTATAAGAGACAGCAGCAGAAATTTTGCCAGCTGTGTTGCTTGTAGCTCTACATGCCAGGATCTCATAAATTGCTCATAGTTGTGCATAGAGGAGAAAGGCTTTTGTATGTAAACGTATTTTGTGTAAAAATGAAGCCATATGATGAGGCTCATTGGTTAAGAGTACTTGCTGCTCCCTGCTTCCCACAGTCCCCAAATTTGGTTCCCAGCACCCTCATCATCAGGGAGCTTTCACTGTTTGTAACCACAGCTCTAGGAGATCTGTTCCTCTCTTCTGCTCTCCAAAGGCAAATGCACACATATGTCGTACATTCCCACAGACACACATAAAGATACACATAAATGAAAATCAAATAAATCTTTTATGTGGACACATGGAATTAAATTGGAAACTCAGAGTTGTAGAGTGACTGTAGAATTGTTACTAGTCTCCTTAGAGATTGAAGTATTATTTGAAAACTGTACAATAACCTGGATTTCAGTAGCTACACTGACCCCCCCCTTTTCTTCCTTTTAAGGAGTACGAACAGATGTGAAGGGTTTCTTCACTATGATATTTACTGTCATGATGTTGGCTTTTTGTACCAGTTCCCTGCCACTGTCTTTAGGAGCAGGGGAGATTGCAGCAGCTGTACCAACACAAATCATAACCATCTATTTTCTCATCACAATGGTGAGTGTGAATTGTTTTTTTTAATAGGTAAAATTTCTGTGTTTCTCCTTGCACATGTACATGCTTATTAACACATCAGGTCTTGGGGAAGAGGTCCTATGATAAAGCTTATTATGGTCCATAGGAGAGAAGGAGCCACCTTTGCTTTCACATGTGTGGCTGCTGCTCTGATGTCAGTCCTATGACATGGTTGGCATGCCCTTTCTAGTGAGCTCTTAACAAACATTGCTTGGGATCATATTACAAAGCCATAATAAATTGGAGCTTCAAGAAAGTGGTGTGATTGGCCGATTCACTCATAAGACAGATTGCTGCCTTCTTTTCATGCCGGTGTGAGAGACTTGCCTGCTGATTTAACCACAGCAAATGTGATCTGTTGTATACAGTAGTCTCTAGTGGGAAAGCCAAAGTCGTGGTCAATGTAATTGTTCAATATGAGGAGTCTATCTCAGAGTTCATTTGTTCTGAAAATTGTTATAAATAGTGAAAGATTCCTGACTACTAAATACTAATCAGTCTCCTGAATTAGCACACTTCTGCTCATCTGTCTGTAATTGGTTACTCAGTCTTAGTCTTCCATGCCCATGAATGACACACTTAATGTAAATGACTCTGATGTAGGAAGTCTTCTGTATATGTCTTGTTTTTATTGGTTATTGAATATGTGAGCTGCTTTGGCCTGTGATAGGGTAGAGTAGAGCTAGACACAAAAACTAAACTGAATGCTGAGAGAAAGAAGGCAGAGTCAGGGAGAAGCCCTGTAGCCACCACTGGGAACAGATGTGCCAGAACTTTGCCAGTAAAACACAGCCAAGTGGTGATACCCAGATTAATAGAAATGGGTTAAGATATACGAGTAAGCAAGAAATATGTTTAAGCTATTGGCCTAACAGTATTGCAAATAATATAATTTCTGTGTAATTATGTCATGGTCTTAGGGGACACATCCTGAAAAAAAACTGGCTCTCCCTCTCCCAGCAGTTATCACTGCCAATAGCTCCTCAGGTGGGGGTAGGAGGTCATGGCCAACTCTCTCCTCTGTGCAGGGATTTTGTCTGTCTTGATCTTGTACAGGTGATGTCCATGTTGTCACAACTGCTCTGCACTCATATGTGTCACTGTCCTGTTGTGACAGGAAACACTGTCTTGTTGTAGTTGTCCATTGCCTCTGGCTCATACAATATCTCTAGCCTCTCTATCATGATCCTTGATCCTTGGGAGGAGAGTATGATATCCTGATGTCCCATTTAGGGATGGATCTTCTGTAGTCTTTATTTTCTGTATGTTGAGCTGTGGTAGATCTGTGTTAATCACTGTCTCCTGCAAAGGGAAGCTTCTCTGATGAAGGTCTAAGATGTACTAATCTGAGGGTGTCAAAACAACTCATTAGAAGTCAGTGTAATACCACATCCTTTTAAAAGAGTAACAGTAGATTCTCCCCTGTGACCTATGACCCCACAAGCCACAGTGTCAAACAAGATTTCCATCTCATAGAGCAGGCCTTAAATACAATCAAAAAAATGAATGGTCTGTCACAGATGATCACTGTAGTAGTCTGCCCAATGTTCCCCATGTATTTCTTTCACTCCAAGAAAAAGAAAAATAGAAAACTGTCAGGTGGGATGGTGAGTGTCCTTGAGCATTCTTGCAACTGCAACCCATGCCTTACTGGAATCCCCTTGCCCATATTTTAGCATTTCTAACTTACTGATCATACTTACAGCACTCAATCAAGATGTAAATCACCCCATAGAGCAGAAAAAGAGAAATTGATGGAAAGTTCTGCCCCATCGTATTTAGGATCAGTCTCAGAGTATTCTGCTAAGGCTGCTGTGCTGGACTGTAGTCTAGTTTCCGTAAAGGAAGCCTTAGCATTCTGGTTCTTAGACCTAAAAACATCTTTGATTATTTGGACGCTCATGTTGGGGTATACTGATGATGTTTTCACCTTTGTGATTGCTAGGGTGCCAGACTCTCGGGGAATGTGGCAGTCGACAGTCAAAGTACTAGAGGACCAATTTATCTGTAGGAAATTGGCTCTGCTGCCATCCTAGAGCATGGATCCCAAAGCACAGTGGAAATAGCAAGGCCCATGACCACTTCCATTGTTGGTTCTGGTCCTTCTACCCCAGAGTGTAGAAGGGAAGCCAGGCCATCTTCAGAGAAGTCTCCAGTGTCTCCAGTGCATTGGCTGGAGGGCTAAAGATGACTGAATGTGTCCATATAAAGTTCCCTTCTGTCATGTGATTATATATTTAATGGGGAAAACAGGAGTGCAAAACAATAAATTTATCCCAGAGAATATATGGGTAGAAGTTCTAAAAGGAGTACACCTGATATTTTGATGTTCATCTGTCTCCTGGAAGACTCCTGCTTTCTTTGATATAGACTGGCCTTTGTTTGGGGTTGGCTGCCCCAAACCACATCTCTCCCTGATGCCATCACTCTTGGTCTTTGACAACCTCTCTACTTTGGTTTACATGTCTACTTTTACTATGGGGATTTCTTAGCTCCTAAATGTCATATACTTTCACAACAAATATAATCTTTACTTTAAAAAATTAGAACTAAGGCACCATTGAAACAAATATGTGAACTTCCATGCTAAGTACACCCTAGAGGATGTGCAGCTCCTCGCAGGGAATCTCTTGCAGGACATTTTCTTGCCCTGCCCATATGTTACTCCAGAAAATTAGAAGAGAGGCCACTGCCACCTCCCAGTAGCAAGCAGGCCTCTACAAGTTTGAAGCTGAGTCACTTGTCTACCCTTAATCAAGCTTTCCCTTTCTCTTGATAGCACTTTAGTATTACCATAACTTTAAATATGAAGGATATGCATAATACTTTTTTCTGATATAAACTTAAAATCTTAAAGAAAATTTGTTTAGTTACACAAGTCTCTTCAAAATAAACCTTTAAAATCATGGCTTAGGACTTGCCATCTTTAAATGGTTACTAAAGAAAGCTAATTTGTGGACTCCCAGCTAGGCTGTGGACACCACTGCGTGCCAAGTCTTAAAATGAAGTCCCTTATTATAATACACACTTAGAAATTTGTCCACTGTCAGACAGCCTACAGAGCCCTTTAGCGGTTTTGTTGTCAACAAAAAGCTATAGAAGACAATACAGTGGTTTCTGTCACCTATTCTTTTCATTGGCATAAGAAAATATTAATTCTTGATTATTAAAATAAATGATTAACCAATAAACTTTCACTCAATGAATACAGTTTCCCATACTTTTGCCAATATGATGAAACCATGCCAAAATTTAGGCACCAATAAAACAGAAAACTCTAATTCTAGCAACATCCTTATGGCCTCTAACATGTTTCAAATGTGAAAAAAAAATGATGCTACCCTTTTCCTGTCACTGACAGGCTTCTGACTGAGATAATTAAACTCACCAATGGATTTCAACAGCAACAGAAAAACAAACTCTAAGCTAGCATGTTATTGTTATTGATATAAAAGATTTCTCTTTATTCCTCTTCTGTACCCTGATAATAAAGAAATAATTGATTTTCTGTACCTACCCTCAATATTCAAACACTCATGTCCCACGGGAGTTTTAAAAAGTAATATTTTTTAAAAGGTTATAAGAATATAAAGGTAAGACAACATAGTGGAGCATGCCCTTAATCCCAGCACACAAAAGCCAGTGGGAGAGGGAGGCAGGGAGATCTCTGTGAGCTGGGAGTTCAAGGCCAGCCACCAGAGTAGTGAATTCCAGGGCAGCCAGGGTTACATAGAGAAACTGTCTCTCAAAATAAAACGAAAAAAGAAGGGGGAGGTAAAGATAGATTTTTAATTAAGAAAGATTGATGTATGAAAATTTATATGGCTGGGTGTTTTCAGAATGGAAAGAAAAGCTAGAAAGTTAAAACAAGTTGCAAGGGTCTAAGTAAGCTAATTGACATTTAAGAAATGTGAAAGATAAAACTTAGAGATGATATAAATGATATGGCAATGTGTAAGTCAAAGATGAATACACCAATGTCAAACCTCAACTTAAATAAAGAGTTGTCATGGGGTATTGGCCAACTCATGATCACAGTTATAAACACTGGCTTCTAAAGCTTTACCCAACCAATTTCAACTATCTCAGATATAAAATAAAAATACATGTGATCAAGATAGTTAATTGTGGTTTTGCTAACAATGTTAGACTTAACTCCTTGAAAAGCAGAACCGAGATTTATCTAAATGCTGCACAGAGCTCTCCTATGTTTTCAATAGACTTTGAAAGCCTACAACAAAGAGGATACAAATGGTCAGAGAGGCCAGGCAGGATTTTGGCCATTGTCTTCCTAGGTCAGACAGA
The DNA here is from genome assembly GCF_037038515.1 of Microtus pennsylvanicus. Taxonomy (NCBI): domain Eukaryota; kingdom Metazoa; phylum Chordata; class Mammalia; order Rodentia; family Cricetidae; genus Microtus; species Microtus pennsylvanicus. The sequence continues at coordinate 3,748,924 of NC_134590.1, read as the reverse complement.
CACCTTTGGTAAATTCTTCGTATTTTTGATCAGAGAGTCCATGTAGTATCAAAAGAGCAAATACTGACCAGCCTATATCTTACAGTAAATCCGCGGGGATTCATGCTGGCTGTGATGTAATACAGAAGTTATAATTGTGTGGGAGTTGTGCTGGTCAGTTTTTTTTTCTTAACTTAACATAAAACCTTGGTCATAGTGAAAATGAAACCTCTTCAGGAGTTAGTGGCACATGCCCAGGGTCATCCTGGTGTACAAGACAGCAAGGACTGCAGAGAGAAACTTGGTTTCAAACAAAACAAACCAAAACCAACCTCTGTTTAGAAAAGATTCCTTCAGATTCACTTGTAGGCAAGTCTAGGGAGGAAGTGTTCTTTTATTAATGATTGATGTGGAAGGTCCCAGCCCACTGTGGACAACATTACAGTAGGAAGGTCATCCAGGCTGTAGAAGCCATGATGAGTAAGACATTAAGCACCATTCTTCCATGCTCTCTGCTCCAGCTCCTGCCTCCAGGTTCCTCCCTTGAGTTTCCATGTTGATTTATTTTAATGACAGACTGTGGTCATGATGGGAAAGCCAAATAAACCCCCCTTTCCCCATACTTTTGCTCACGGTGTCTTTATCACAACTGTAGAAACCAAACTTAACTGGAGTTTATGCAGGTTGTGCCAGTCATGTTAATGATGTGTCATTTACCCAAAGAGGGAAAGGGGTATGGATATAATTAAAAACCACATGGGAGATGTGAACAGAAACTTTTCAAAGGCATCCAGATGAATTTCCACAAATAACAAGGAAACAAATTAACTAAAAACAAACAAACGAACAGAAACTTAAATATACACTAGTAGGAATTTACCACCTCCTCAGATGGAGAGACATGAAAGTTATATTTCTCCTATTTGGGGGACCCCTCAGGACTTCCCACAAGGGAAACTAAAATCCGTTTCTCAAATATTGTGTCATTTCTCCTCCACTTTTCTTTCTCTTAGGTTACAAAATTTTCATCTAGAATCCGCTGCTAAAATTTCCAGTCCATGGTTTCCTCCTTGGAAACCAAATACTGCTAAAAGACCAAAAACAAAACAGAAAACAAGTTGGAAAGGACCTGGGAGGCCCTCTTTCTGTGATATTAACTGAGAGCACAGTTCAGAAAGTCAAAGACGTGGAACACATTCCACCCAAGCGAAGGACTGCAGAAATGATTGTCCCAGAAAAATGGACAATCTCAGTATGAGGAAAACCTTTCAAAAGAACACTTAAAAGTCTTGTTTATTATTTTTAACGTGGTAATGAAAACCTGTTGATGTAACTAAAACAGCTTTCCTAACAGTTTGTTTTGATGAGTGTCTAGTCTTAAGCTTACACAGGAAACAAAATATACATACCAACAAAAACCAGAAAGCTTTCTCTGATGAGCAAGTACATGTATCCCAAGTTGTCCCCTTTGGATGATCCTGGCAGTCTTTAAAACTAATTCCCAAAAGGACTCTATAAATCCCTCATAACCTAAAGGACATGGAGTTGGTAGCATTCACTCTGCTTTTACCATTGCTAAATGTGCTTACAAAACTGATGTAGAGACTGAATACTTGGGTAAACTGTACAGCGCATGTGCCCAAGGAGTGACAGCTACACCTGTGAGGGAAGACATGCCCAGGCTCAAGTATCCTTTCCTCTGAGTGGAACCCTGGTCCTACCTGAGCAAGTAGCATGTTGTCCTCTTTATGAGAGAAGGACACATGGGGTGGCCAAGTTTGACAGAGTCTGCTGTTCTTGTTCTCAGATGTTCAGATAGATCCACTGAATGCCTCTTATCAATAGAGAGAATGAGTTATTCCTCACAAAACAGAGAGATAGATGCTCTCACCAATGGGTGGTGACACATCAGCTGGATGGTGATACTTCTGACAGGTTTATTGTTGATGCTCAGGATTGTTCCCCTAACCTGGGTCTTTTTTATTACCCTGTGAAATTTTATATTGTTTTTCCAATTTCCAAGAATTTCCTTAAAATTTTGATGAGTATTACATTGAATCTATTGATTGCTTTTTATAGGATGGATATTTTCATAGTTCTTGTCCTATTAATCTATAAGCTTGGGAGGTCTGTTTATCTTGTATTTTTTAGTGACTTAAACTTTTTGTTGTACAAGCATTTCATTTGGTTTTTTTCCCCCCAAGATTCCTCCTCCCTTTACTGAGGTAATTGTGAATAAGACCGTTTCCCTCATTTCTTTCCCATTATGTTTGTAATATGTACTCAGGAAAGTTCCTGACTTTTCTATTTTTCCATGGTCACAGCCACAGGAAAGGAACTATGACAACTGGTTACTATACAAAATTTCTATATGGGACTTTAAAACTATTATGAAGCTGTAGGAGGAGGAGCAGGCTGCATCCCCCCTCCTGGCTAGCCACACAGAAACTGTATTAATTAAAACATTGCCCAGACATTAGTTCTAGCCTCCGTATTGACTAACTCTCACATCTTGATTCAACCCATTTTTAATAATCTGTATGTCATTACGAGGTCGTGGCTTACCGGGAAGGACTCAGCATGTCTGACCTGGCAGCTTCATGGCAGCTCTCCCTGTCTGCCTTCCTCCTCCCAGCATTTAATTCTGTCTTCTCGCCTATCTAAATACTGGACTATCAAAATACCAAGGCAGTTTTTTTATTCAACCAATGAAAGCAAGACAAATACAGACGGACCTCCTTTACCATGAAGCCAAATGTTGTATTTTCTGTGTAGGCATTTGGTTCAGTGCAGTCTGAATGCATGCACACAACATTGTTTTGCATATTTTAGTGTACTTAGAAGTGGTAAGGCAAGATTTAAGTGAAGTTCATAGCTGTCCCTTGTTCATCTTTGTTCATCATAAACAATACCTACATAAACTGGATATTATAAAGAATCTAAATAGGGTTTTAAATATGTAGAATGGGTATATTTAAAGTTTAAAGAATTTTCATAGATTGCATGCCATTTTAACAATTGCATAATATCTGTAGGTATAGCTCCTGCTAAGTGGGGTGACTGATCATGCTTTTTTTTTTGTTGTTTTGGATTGAAGATGAAATTCTTTTTTTTTTAGTTTTTTTAATTTTTTTAAATTTATTTATTTATTAAAGATTTCTGCCTCCTCCCCGCCACCGCCTCCCATTTCCCTCCCCCTCCTCCAATAAAGTCCCCCTCCCTCATCAGCTCGAAGAGCAATCAGGGTTCCCTGACCTGTGGGAAGTCCAAGGACCACCCACCTCCATCCAGGTCAAGTAAGGTGAGCATCCAAACTGCCTAGGCTCCCCCAAAGCCAGTACGTGCAGTAGGATCAAAAACCCATTGTTCTTGAGTTCTCAGTAGTCCTCATTGACCGCTTTGTTCAGCAAGTCCGGTTTTATCCCATGCTTTTTCAGACCCAGGCCAGGTGGCCTTAGTGGGTTCCCGATAGAACATCCCCATTGTCTCAGTGTGTGGGTGCACCCCTCGCGGTCCTGAGTTCCTTGTTCGTGCTCTCTCTCCTGCTCCTGATTTGGACCTTGAGATTTCAGTCCTGTGCTCCAATGTGGGTCTCTGTCTCTGTCTCCTTTCATCACCTGATGAAGGTTAAGATTCAGGAGGATGCTCCTATAATTCGCGATCCTAGAGAAGTTAAATAAGAAGGTGAATCCAAAGCAAACATATACGCATCCTCCTGATCATGCTTTTAAAATTCACAAGAGTTTTGGCTTTGCAAAGAGTGAAGAATTCTATTTAGAGTTAACTGAAGTAATGTTTTAAAGAACTGGTCTGAACAGAAATGATCAGAAAGATGAAGAGGTCTTGAAGAGGAAGAATCTTGTCTAGAATTGTTAGTCCCTGGACTGGTTCTAATTCATGGTTTTTTCCTCTGTAGTATGTCTTAGGTCTATCACTATATCCAGAAACCTTGAAACCTGAGTTCACATGGATTCAGTACTTGAGCATTCCACATTATGGGTTTACAGTAAGTTGTCCTGTCTGTCACTGTACTTGGGTTTTCCAACTGTAGCAAATGAATGATTCCTAACCAAGTCCTTTCCCCAGTTGTAATCTCTAACTAGCTGCTCCCCAGGAATTTCCTTCCAGAAGCAAACGAAGAGAACTTTCTGTTGGGTTTAGCCAAAGGTCAGTGAGTCATCTCAGGTTTCTCCCAGTCTTGTGTTATCTGAGGGAAATAAAGTTTGAGGAAAAATCCCAGAGTTAACAGGAAAGGTAGATATGATGCAAAGCAAACAGTTGTGATTATGCCTAATAAGGTAATGAAAGGATCAGGGATTGCTATATAAAGTTTCTATCAGGAAATTAAAAGAAGCAGAAACCATGTGATACCGAGGGCCATATTGGCTTTGCTAAACTTTCTCTGCTGTAAAGTGTGTCTTAGTAGACTTTCTTACTCCCATAATCACAAGTAGCTTTAATGAAAACAAGCAAGAATATATTATTGTAAAATCGATAGTATTATTTCTGTTACAGTTTTTACACGGCTATGAACTGGGAGAAAAGGAGGTGCCTGGAGTAGCGTAGTTAGAGAGTCCACTGCTCAGTACTTGGGAAACGCCATCATTCTTATCCTAAGCATTCTGAGTGGGGGGAGGGGACTGTTGTACTGGTCAGACTGAACTTGGTAGGAGGGGTTTGTTTGTTTAAAAAGATTTTTTGGAACTCACAGTCAAGATTGAACTTGAATTTATAACTGTGTTTATTGTTTGGAAACTTAAGAAAATGCTAAACTCTTTGCTTTTCCCTGTTCCTGTTTGTGTTGCAGGCTTTGCTGCACAATGAACTCCTGGGACAAGACTTCTGTCCAGAGCACAGAACAGCAGAAATGAATAGCTGTCAGAACTTTATAATGTAAGCTTGACTTCAGTGTCACAATGACACAGAATGCTACTAGACTTAAAAGGGAAACCCATGATTTCAGGATTAACTTTCTGTCCTCTGCCCATTCCCCAGAGTGAGTCGTGGTAACTAATGTAGACATGGATGCGTTTCCATCTACTGTTCCATGTGTAGATAATGTACAGAAAGGGTTTTTGGGGCCTTTAAAAATGGCTTTGGTGTCTTCATTGTGGACTTGGCTTCCGTATTTCAAAATATTTGAGTTTGGTATAGGCTGCTCTAGTAGTTTACAAGGGCAAACAGTATTCACATGTACAGATTAGGGCACCTGTGAGCAGAGCCCAAGAATGCGAGGACAGAAAGGCCCAAAAGGACTGAGCTTTGCCTGACAGCATTCAGGGTCTTCCCTCTGCCTTACACTCTAAAGAACTTCAGGAAATCAAAGTGTGATCTTTGTGTGTGTGTCTGTATATGTCTGTGTATTTGTGCAAAATATCCTACCAGGGGATATGTCCTATAATATAAAATACCCTATGTTGAAAAAACACTATGTTGAAATGGAAATATCATTTTTGTCTAATGCCATAAAAATACCTTTACTTTCTTGATCACTCATTTGAATGAGAGAGAAATATGCTGATATGTTAAATCTCTCATGTGTGTTCAAAATACTAATGAATAGCAATAACGCAAATTTATGTTTGAACTACTGATAAGAAAACAAGTGTCGGGAGTATCTTATTTCCCAAAACTTTTTTATCCTGATGTGGCCTGGTATCTTTCTAATACAAATTCCTTACCAGTTTCTGGTCAGGAGAACTTTAGATGGGTAAGATGAAACCAAGGAAAGCCACCCACAGTTCTCATATTCATAAAAGGATTGTCTTCACAAGAGGAAGAAGAAATATGCCCTTTCAGTGGATTTGGAAACTGTTAAATCCTAAGAGACACACAGGGATGGAGATACACAGAGATGGAGATATACATGGATAAAGATATACATGAAGTATTGTAGTGTATCCAGAACTTTTAGCAGCAACTGCTTTTCTAACCTGTATTAGGGTTCCTGCATCCTGTTGTGTTCCAACTGCTACCCAGACTCTCTCTTTAGCCATGGACTCCTGAGGATGTTCCATAGCTGAGCATCCATGAGTGTTACTACAGTCCTAGTCCAGGAGTTGATAGCAATTAACTGACTTCCATCAGAAACCCTTAGTCTCCTCTGGTCCTTGGTCTAGAATTTAATGCTGTGTTCTTTTGCATGACTTCTACTGAGTCAGAAGAATTGCACAACACTATGATCTCTTAGAGTGTCTGTGTGTCCTTAAGAAACAGAGGTTTTTTTCTTCGGTTGAAACAAATACTTCATCCATGCCTTTGCCCTTTGAAGAGAGGGCAGCATGTAGATTTAGCAATGAATGACACAGCCAAGTTTGCTAAGCCTACATCTTCTATGCTTCCAAATGGATTTGACAGCTATGCCTCTTTGGATGATTTTTGAAATTAACTAAGGTACCTGATTCAATTAGTTTAGATTGACATAATATATAACAAAATTGTAAGCAACATCAGTACTACTCCAATTAAATATAAAGATGATTTTTTTAACAAGGTGTTGAAACTGAGTTTTTAAAAGAAAGTAACTGTGAATTTACTGAATAAACTTTAACATTACTTTTGTGTGTGTTGAATTACAGGTGTAATGGTGAAGATTTCTTGATGATGCTGGGCATCGATCTCTTATCATGGGGCTTCTGGAAGAATCACGTGGCCTTAGTTTGTATAATGATTATCCTCTTATCAATTACCTATGTGCAGTTACTACTTCTTAAAAATAAGAGAGATATTTTAAAATACTCTTCAACTTCTGATGAATTAAACTGACATTAAACAATTAAAACGTTACTATGTGGCCATGTTAGTGCCCCAGCAGGTAGCACTTGAACTGAGGAGTTTGGTTCACCAGAATGCAAAGCATCAATGGGCATATCTTGGATACGTAAGGCCCTGAGTGTTCTGGCACCAAAATGTCTCTTGCTTATGCTGTATTTTAACACGCTTGCACTCTTCTCTGGTATTTAGAATGGTATGAATGGTTGGGGGGGGGGGCATCCCCACTGCCTTTAATGTAGTGTGGTTATCTCATGTAAATATTTCTTTCTACTGAGCGTTTTTACCTGTGGGTTTTTATGAAGATGATTTCCTCTTAGACTGTATTGTTTAACTGAAGTAATGATTTTAAACAATAGTAGCATTAGCTTAAGTAAAATTTTGATTATTAAGGGTTTTTAACAAATGTAGAAGGGAGTATGAGAGAGGTTATTTTAGTATGAAAATCAATATAGGTAAACATAGGATATAGTGTTGCTCCTATCCTGATAAAGCAGGGGCTGCAGAGGATAGAAAATGTTGCGGGAGGTCCTTCTGCTCCTCCAGCCTATCATCGCTGAGATACCAGCCCATTGGGGCGTGGTCTTTCTCCCTTTAAAATAGCAGCGTCTTCCCTTCTTGCTCTTCTTCGCTTCCTGCTCAGTTTCTGGCGACTAGACTCCTTCCTGATTGCGCAAAGGGCTGTTGTCTGGGACGGTTATCTGTAAGTTTTTCCCCCTTTAAATAAATACCACCCTATTAATCATAATTCTAAACTGATGTGGCATTGTTTGTGACTTATGTCTTCATACGACCAAGAAAAGGACCAAGAAAGTGTCAGGCAGCTAGGACTAATGAGCTTCTCTTGAGGAGTCATATAGACTATGGTCTAGGTAAATGATTAAGAATAACAATAGAGTCCCAAGAGTTAGCTCAAGCATTTTTTTTTATATTGGGCAATGTTTTCATAGGTTTCAGTGTGCATCATGGCTAAAACAAACCTTTAAACAATTGACTTTATTTGACTAGAAAACAAAGAATTGGATGGTTAATTAAGATAGTTGTACAGGACTCTAAAATATGAAAAGTGAAACTAGTAACCTGTTTTTCTGGCAATTATGAAAACTACTGCCTATGTAAACTATTATGACTGAAAAGCCCCGATCCAATAATTTTAAAAAATAAATGTTTTAACTATATGTGAGTGTTTGGTGACAATTTCTTTTTATCTGTAATTCGTAAAATATTTAATCATGTAAGGGAAATGGGAAACATGATGTTTTTGTACTTGTATTCATTGTAATCGTTCTCTTAAATATAGGATGTAAACACATTGTCATTTTTATATTGCTTGAAAGATTCTTCTGGAGTGTATAAGTTTCAAGGGAAAAAATAGTTAATGGGAAGTAAGGCATCAGGAAGTAGAGGAGAAGGAAGTCAGCAGAAAGTCATGAGAAGGAAGAAATCAGGAAGTAGTAGTGAGAAGGTAGATAACAGGAAGTAGTGAGAAGGAAGTTGTCAGGAAGTAGTAGTGAGAAGGAATTCATCAGGAAGTAGTGAGGAAGAAGTCATTAGGAAGAAGTGAGAAGGAAGTCATCAGGAAGAAGTGAGAAAGTAGACATTAGGAAAGAGAAAGAAGGGGAACATTAGGGTAGAAGAACAGATCAGAAAAAGAATAGAGTAGAACAAGAAAACAATAATGAAATGAAGAACTAAGTTTTTGCTTCCAGAAAAGTCCTCATGTATCTCTTTCTCTGTCCAGTATTTTGCCTTCTCGGTATCTCCTCTTAGATACAGAGTTTTTCTGACATGCTGAAGGCTTGCCATCCATCAGCATCCTAGGTGAGATCCTGACATTTTAGAAATGTGTTTGTGTGTGTGTGTATGTGTGAGTGTGCATGCACATGGGTGAATGTGTGTTTCTATTTTTCACTGGCTCCATAAATCTAAGTTTTACTCCATTAGATAGAAAAGACAATTGAGTGATTGATTCCCTGGTCTGTGTCTCCCCTTCAAATTTCTGAGCTGCTGAGGGTTGATCTCTACAGCAGCAAAACTAGTTCTTGCTAAAGTTCCATAAATCCACTTTAAAAAAAAGCAACTGGGATCTTAGGTTCTATGATGGAAATTTTCTACAGTTGTTTAGTAAGGTGTGATTCCAAACTGTCTTCAAAATAGTTCCATTATACTCCTGTACAAATGCTATAGCTAAGACTACCCTGAACAGATTCCCACTGTAATGAACTGTGGTGAATGCAGAGACTCATGGCTGCTCAAGGGACCAGAGTAAGTGATACTTGTGTGCTTTACGGTAAACAGGACACTAATACCACCCCTCTAAAGCTTAGAACAGTGTGGAAGAGGGGTGGAAATAGTACAGGAGCCAGAAGATGAGAAGAATATCTGGAAATGCTATATTAAGAAAATGACACAGCTATTGCTACTTGGCCTTTGTAGATAGAGACTGCACTTTACTTTCCCAGTTACTCAGACTCACATAATAACACAAAAACTATATTAATTACAACACTGTTTGGCTGATGGGTCAGACATAAATCTAGCTAGCTCTTGCTTTTTAAATTAACCCATTTCTATTAGTCTATGCTTAGCCACATGGCTTGGTACCTTTTATTAGTACAGTATTCTAATCTTGCTTCTACCATGTCTTGGTGTCAAATGACTCTTTGCCTTTTCTTTTCCGAGAATTCTCTTAAGATGATTGCCCCACCTATACTTCCTGGCTGGCTATTGGCCAATCAGTATTTTATTAGATCAATACAAGTGACAAATCTTTACATTGTGCAAAAGCATTATCCCACACAGTCATAGAGTCTGTCTCATAACATTTTAGCACCCTGTACAAGACTGGATCCCTAATCCACACATCAAGGGTCAAAAAGGGACTCAATAGGGCCATACTCCATTCTTCTGAACTGTTGATACTTGCAGATTATGGTAGAGAGTCAGTCATTGATTTCACATGTATACTCAACATGAGAGCCAGATAAGCTCCAGTCGATAGTCTAAAACCCAGGATCACACAAATAGCCCTGGTTAAACTCTGTGGTTCACAAGACAAATCGCACAGTTATAAATGTAGAAAAGGAATTTGTCAAGAGGGTATTTGGAGGGATTTGAAAGGAAATCAGAAAGGTAGGAGGGGGAAGAATGGTTGAAAAGCAATATATATATATATATATATATATATATATATATATATATGTGTGTGTGTGTGTGTGTGTGTGTGTGTGTGTGTGTGTGTGTGTGTATGTATATATGTGGAATTGTAAAATGTCTTTATAAAATTACAAATGTAAAAAAGGGAATTTTTGTGTACAGTATCTAATAAAGATTGTTTTCTATTTAGTGTCTCTTATTCTGTAAATAAGTAACAGTTAATTTTCTTTTAAAGTTTATAAGACAGTAACAAACTAAATTTTAAGTAAAATTAAGTGACAAAGTAATATTATTAAGTATTGCATGTTAATTAATTTCATTGATAAAATCATGAGAGGAAACCAATCAAATTTCTTTTAACTGGAAAAGGAGAATTTGACTTAGAAAACCTTACATTCTTTACATTTTTACAACTTCATCTTCACAGTGAAAATATAAGCTATCATCCACCAAATGTAATAGCCAATGAATGCATCATTGGCCATTATTTGATCCATAAAAACCTGCACCAATTCTCTTTAAAATCATGGTCTAAAGCATGCTATAAAAACCTATGTTACCTCTAAGTAACATAATTTTTTTTAAAAAATCAGTGAAGATGGCAGTACATGTGTAAAGTGTAATTACTTGAGAGGTGAGAAGATTAAAAGCTAAAGAACATCCTCAGGTAGATGTATGTTTGAGAGTACCCTGGGCTACAAAACCTCAAAACAAACAAAGCAAAAACAAACAAAAAACTCACACATGGCGAGTGACCATAAAAACATCTTTGATGAACTCATTAAGTAAGATTTATGGATGGTGTCTTGCAGTTTGTATTGCTCCAAAAAACACCGTGAGCAAAAAGCAAAGTTAGGGAGTAAAGGGTTTATTTGGCTTATACTTCTACATCACTGTTTATTATTGAAGGAAGTCAGGACAGAAAGTCAAGCAGGGCAGGAGCCTGGAGACAGAAGCTAATGCAGAGGCCATGGAAACTGTTGCTACTTATTGGTTTTCTCATCATAGCTTTCTCAGCCTGCTTTCTTATAGAAGCAAGGATAATCAGCCCAGGGGTAGCCCCATGAACAGTTCCTACAACTGAATCTTATGAGTCATTTCCACAACTAAGGCTCTTTCCTCTCTGGTGACTCTGGTTTGTATCAACATGTCATAAAACAAGTCAAGACAGTCCAATACTCTGTGGTGATGTAATTGATCATGAGTCTTGAATGAGGACCTTGGCTAAAGTTGTAGTAAAAAGGCAGGTTCTGGTGATATAAAATGGTTCTTGTGACATTTCCTGGGTGACTCTGGATCTAAAAGTCACATAAATTCTGATTTAATTCAGTGATATAAAACTTGGCAAGAGGCTCTCCTGAGGAACATTGCTGAGACACAGATGTTGGGGTCCTGCCTTGCACATCAGTATCTGTAGAAAATGCCCACTCCCAAATGTGCTAGTTCCCAAGATCCTTTGCAGTCATAAAGATTACAGACTATAGTTTAGTAGCTGCTATATCTGCACATTCACAGGTCTTTATTTCCCTTAGGTTTCTATAATTTATATTAACTTCTTCATTCAATCTTTCTCCATAACAGGATAGTATTAATCACTAATATGGGTGATTTTTAAAAATCTTAAAAAATGATGCACAATGTAACAAAAAAGTCCTGTTTGGCTCTTGGTTCAGACTCGTTGTGCCCCTAGCTCTTCCTGTTGCCCCTTTCAGTGTTTCTGCTATCCCATCTGCATTCCTTTCTGACTCTGTTGATCCACAGACTCTCTAGTAGAGATCCGGATCTGGCACACTAGGCTAGTACTCAGGTAAGGGACCTTCATCCTCCTTCCTGTCCTTAATTCTGGTCTCTCTAGACTTACCCTTAGCCCTGCTGAAGCCCTTCAACATGGGCCACCCCAATCACTAATTCTATTAGGGGCCCTGTCTTTTGTTAATGACCCAGAGAACACCTAGCTTTTTCCTGTCACCTTGTCAGTATTACCTTTCAGCCAAGTTCTGTTCCTCTGTGAGTATTGCTGAATTGCAGAAGAGCCCTTTAGCAGGGTCCTTACAGTTCTCCCAATAGTCTGGAATATATGGACCACATAGCTGCCACACCTGGTTAGGAACAGAGTGAATTACAATAACAGAAATGACACAATACCCACCAAAAAAAGACAAGCCTGGATAGTTACATCACGGAACACTTCAAATATTGAAATTCCAGATTCTTAGATCCAAGTGCAGAAAATGCAGACATAACCAACAAAGACAATGCACATCTTCCAGAATCCAGCAACCCTTTCAAAAAAACCTGAAAACTGTTCTACCACAGATCCAGCTAGAGGACTCTTGTATATAAATCCAAAGGACTCTACATATTACTACAGAGGTACTTTCTCATCTATATTCTCTGCTTCTCTGTTCATTATAGCCAGAAATTAGGAACAGCTTTTGTAACTGAAGACTATGTGTGTGTTTCCTGGCTGACCAGATCTGAATAATCACACAAAACTATATCAATTACAACACTGTTTGGCCAGTAGCTTAGTCATCTTTCCAGCTAGTTTTTATATCTTAAATTAACCTGTTTCTATTATCCTGTGTTGCCACGAGGATGTGGCTTACCAGGCAAGGTTCTGGCATCTGTATCCTTTGGCAGCTACAAGGCATCTCTTTATTTCTCTCTCTCTCTCTCTCTCTCTCTCTCTCTCTCTATATATATATATATATATATATATATATATATATATATATATCTGTTCAGATTTCCTGCCTGGCTTTACTATGCTAAGCCACTGGCCAAAATAGCTTTATTCATTAGCCAATAAAACATTGCATGTACAGAAGAACATTCCACATCATCTTCCTTTTTCTTTCTAAATAAAAAAGGCTTTAACTTTAACATAGTAAAATTACAGATACAAAACAGTTTTCAAGCATGAAGTATAGTTACAATTATTAGTCCATTTACATTTGGCAAATTAAGGAAAATACTCTACCATCTATTCTCTATTTATGAGTCTAGAGTTTTATATCTAATTTATCTTTTATCATAACTATGAAAACTATAACTATCCATCTTCAACTCCATCAAAAATTCCAGAAGGATATATTATTACCTAAGTAAACAGGAGGCACATTGTAAGCAACTTCCAAAACTCTAGAATTAACAAAGACATCTCACTGCCTGGAAGGTCACCCAAAGTTCTTCTGTAACATTCTTCTGTATGTTCTTCTGTAATAGCAGAAGTTCTTCTGTAATAGCATAAGCTATTATTGGTATTTGTGATCTTAGCCATTCTGGCAAGTGTAAGATGGTATTTCAGAGTCATTTTGAGTTGCGTTTTTCTGATGGCTAAGGATGTTGAACATTCACTTAAGTGTCTTTCAGCCATTTGAAATTCTTCTGTTGAGAATTCTACATTTAGATCTGTATCCAACTTTTAGTTGGATTATTTGATATTTTGGTGTCTAATTTCTTGAGTTTTTTATATTTTTTGGATATGATTCCTCTGTCTGATGTGGAATTGGTGAAGATCTTTTTCTATTCAGTAAGCTGCCTTATTGTTTCATTGACTATGTCCTTCAATTTGAGGAGGCTTCTCAGTATCAGGAAGTCCCATTTATTTACTTTTGCTTTCAGTGTCTGTGCTGCTAGGGTTATATTTAGGAAGCGGTCTCCTTTGCCCATGCATTAAAAGCTACTTTCCACTTTCTTTTCTATCAGTTTCAGTGTGGCTGGCTTTATATTGAGGCCTTTAATACATTTCAACTTGAGTTTTGTACGTGGGGATAGGTATGGTCCTATTTGCATTCTTCTACATGCTGATATAGTTATGCCAGCACCATTTGTTAAAGATGCTTTCTTTTTTCCACTGTATAAATATTATCTTCTTTGTCAAAAATCAGGTGTTCATAGGTGTGTGAATTAATATCCAGGTCTTCAATTTGATTTCATTTTTGGTCAACCTGTCTGTTTTTATGCCAATACCAGGCTGTTTTCATTAGAGCTATAATAGAGCTTGATGTCAGGGATGGTGATGCCTCCGGAAGTTGTTTTATATACAAAGTTGTTTTGGTTATGCTGGGATTTTTGTTTTTCTATACAAAGTTGATTTGAGTATTGGTCTTTCGAGATTTGTGAAGAATTGTGTTGGGACTGTATTGAATCTGTAGATCGCTTTTGGTAGGATTTCCATTTTTATTATGTTGATCCTACCTATCCAAGAAAATGGGAGTTCTTTCCATTTTCTGATATCTTCTTCAACTTCTTTCTTCAAAGATTTAAAGCTTCAACCTATAGCAGGGCAGAATATAGCCAGGTTGGAAGAGATATAGAGAGAGAATAGGCAGAGTCAGAAAAAGACACCACAAAGTTGCTATAGGAAACAGAGACCCCAGAACCTAACCAGAAAACCACAAGCCTCCTAGTAAAATATGAAATAATAAGAATGAGTTCATTGAAGATGTAAGAGTTAGTTAATAAGAATCCTGAGCTAATAGTATAAGCAGTGTTTTAATTAAATGGTTTCTGTGAAATTATTTCAGGTCTGGGTGTCCAGGAAACAAATGCATCCTATATTAGTGGAACCCATAATGTCATCTGGTTTTGGTCATGGTGTTTTATCAATATAGAAACTCTAATTTACACACCATGATATTCACAAAATATTCAAGATATAGAGCAAATTATAATAATACTCATGTTATAAGGGGAAAAGATTCTTCCATTAAAATAAAGCTGTATAGCTGATTTTAAAACGATACTGCACTATGTCACCATATGCTAAATAATATGACAAATCCAGTCACATGGGGATACGTTCAGACATCTCCTAGGCCTCTTTACTTCTAACAGTTTATTTGTTAATGAAGGGATCTTGATGCAATGTATATCTCGTAATAGATCCCCCAAATCTTCAGGAGTATTAATAGGAAAGTTGTGGAATGTGAATATAGTATAGAGTTTAATGAACAGTGATGTCTCAATGTTAATGGCAGCATTTCCAAAGTACACTGACAAAATATGGGAAAGGTGCACACAAGTGCTCTCTACACTGTCTTCCTATGTTGTAGGAGCTGCGGGCTGTGTTCCTGCCTCCCCAGCTCCTGGTCGCCTGGCTAGCTTATGCCCCGAAATAACAACACACAAACTGTATTCATTTAAACACTGCTTGGCCCATTAGCTCTAGCCCTTACTGGCTAATTCTGATATCCCGATCAACCCATCTCTAATAAATTGTGTAGCACTGGTCTTACTGGGAAAGATTCAGCATGTCTGACCTGGCAGCTTGCTTCATCGCTTGCATCTGCCTCAGAGAGCAGAGCTATCACGTCTGCCTGGGAGAGGGGAGCATGGCGTCTCTGAGCGCACTTCCTCTTCCTCCCAGCATTCTGTTCTGTTTACTCCACCCACCTATGTTCTAACTTATCAGGGCAAGCAGTTTCTTTATTTAATTAACCAATGCCTTCCTCCATCATTCCTAAATTTCTATACACTTAAAATTATTTGAAAATTAAATTCATTAAACCATGTGCTGTGGGATACTTATGTAACTCATGCATATCAGGAGGAAGAATCAGGAGGACATGGATTCCAAACAAGTTTGTACTAAGGGCAAAAGAAGGTATCTCAAAAAATTAAATATGACTAGATGAAAAAGTGGATGAAGAACTTAAATTCATGCCTACAAATGTTAGCAGACAAACTGAGCTGTAACAATGCTCTGATGGCAAACAGAGATGGGTACATTGTGTCATTTCAGAAGCAACAGGTGGAGACAGGAAGTCTTGAGTAGAGGGGCATGTCTACCTCACATATGTTAGTCAAAACCCATTTCCTAACCTAGAGTGGTGTTCATAATGTATCTTGTTTAAAATAATTCACCAAACTGTACTTAATTCTTTTTTAAACAAATTTTCCATGTAATATATTTTGAGCTTATTCTTTCCCTTTCCCTAACTCCTACCAGATCCTTCCCACCTATCTACCTACCAAATTCTATGATAGTCTTCTCTCTCGGCCTCAAAAAATTAAAAAAATCAAAACAAACTAAACAAAGACAATAAATACCAAAAACAAAACAAAAATTACATAAAACCCGCAAGAATTATGTTTTGTGTTGGCCAATTAATAACACAAAACTCCAAACATGCAATTTTTCCAGGCATAGGTCCTGCTCTGGAGTATAGTTGATATTCCCAGGGATTCTTTATTGGAGAAAACTGATTTTCCTTTTCCAAGCAGATACCAATTAGATATAACTTCTGGGTTTGGTTGGGACTTTGTGTCCACTTCCCCTGTTCAGTGCTGGGATCGTGTCCGGCTTGAGCTGTGCATATCTTTGTGTGCTTCTGCAATCTCTGAGTTCATATGTGTATTAGTTTCATTGTTTCTGAAAGATGTTGTTTCCTTGGTGTCATCCACCACCTTGGCTATTAAAACCTTTTTACCTTCTCTTCTGTATATGATGGGGATGGCGCCAATTGAAATAATCCCACACTAGCTCGGTATTTAAAGGGGAACTCAGAGCACAACAGGGAACAGGAACAGAATTAAGCATCCAGGTTTGAGATGGGTTGGGAAGAGAGCATGCGGGCAAGCTCTATTAAATGTTTTTTAATTATTTTATCTTAAGGAGTTTATGTCTTGTATTAGAAATGGCTTTGCTAGGTCATAATAGGAAAATAACTAAGACTAGTTAGTATTTAACCGCACTGAAGGCGTGAGAAGGAAGATAGTATTACTTGAGTAGGCAGGAATAACAATCAAGCAGCTTTTAAAATGTATAGCAAATGACAGAGACAACTGGCTACCTGGGCAATCACCCAAAGTCTCATTTGCAGCATTGGATAAAACAACTTTGACTAAGGAGGCCTAGAGTAACTGACAGATGATTTTTAGAGACAGGAAAGTTTTCATGACCCTCTTACCCTGTCTTGGTAAGGTTTGGCAGTCTTTTTTTCTGTATCCTGTTTGTCCAGTCCAGACACCAAGTATTTTGTCACTGGTTGATGCATGGGCAGTTCCTTGCCCAAAGGACAGTTTTGCCAAGAAGTAAACAAGCTCCAAGGGGAGTTTCTTTGGTGCTCAACATTCTCTCAGGAATAGATTGGTGCTGCCAGAAGCAATTGTGTCTCATGTCAACAGAGCTGTAAGTTATTTAAATGTCATATTTTGGTATGGAAAAATTGTATTCTGTCAATTATGTTTTAAATAAATGCTGATTGGTCAGTAGCCAGGCAGGAAGTATAAATGGGGCAACCAGACAGGAAGTAGAGGCAGGGAAATGAGAACAGGAGTATTCTGGAAAGAAAGAAGTTCTTTCCCCACTCTTTCCCAGACACTGAAGAAGCAGGATGTGACCTTACCGGGAGAAAAAGGTACTGAGCCATGTGGCTAACATATACTAGAATATATGTTAGCCATGTGGCTAACATAGGTTATAAGAGCTGATATGAAGCCTGAGCTAATGGGCCAATCAGTTTATAACTTATGAAGACTTCTGTGGATTTTCTTTGGGACTTGCCAGTTGTGGGGTACCGGGCGGGACAGAAACCCCAACAAGCAGGCCCTCATGTTACAATATTTCACAGTTTTTTGAAGTTTTTGGTGATTACATATCTATGTAGAATACAATATCTGTGTTTCTAAAGAACCCAATTAGTCTAAGTATTACAAACATGGATGATTATTGATCTATAATTTTCAATACCTATATAGCTTAAAGACTAAGACTTCATGTTAAAATATTAAACAATTTGGTCCTACCTGGTCCCTTATTAGCTGCCTACCCTCTGTGGTTATTCAGATTGAAGCACACATGTCTAAAAATTAAAAAATCAAGATCACATATAAAACAATATTATACTTTTGGGGGTCTGGGTTACCACACTCAGAAAAAGTGTTTGTAGATGAATTGTTTTACTTGAAAATTCCATAGTTCATTTTTTTCTAAACAGCCGAATAGTGTTCCATTCTGTAAATGTGCCACATCTTCAGTATCCATATGTCAGTTGATGGACATCAAACATGTTTCTAATTTCTGGCTATAGTGAACAGAGCAGCAGTGAATACAGATGAGAAGAACACCTCTATAATAAATGTAGAGTCCTTTGGATCTATATCCAAGAGTTCTCTAGCTGGATCTTGTGGGAGAACAGTTTTCAGGGTTTTGATAGGGTTGCTGCATTCTGGAGGAGGCATACTATTTTGGTTGGTCATGTTTGTATTTTCTGCACTTGGATCTAAGAATCTGGAGTTATGATATTTGAAGTGTTTTCTGCTATACATATCTGGTCTTGGCTTTGTTTGGTGGGTGTTCTATCTTTTTGGCTGCTGTGTCCAACTCTGATCCTAGCCATGTATGGCAGCTCTGTAGTTCCAGACTATAGTGAGAATTGTGAGGTCCCTGGTATAGAGCTGTTCTGAAAGTCAACAGATACTCACAGTGGAACAGAAGAGCTTGGCTGGAAGGAAATAGTCTAGGATGGAAGGAAAGAGATAAGAGTTCTCTGGGTCATTACCAAATGCCCAAGTACCTAGCAGATGGACACAGTGTGTGTGGTGACTCCTGAGGACAGGCTGCAGCAGGACTGAGTGTAAGTCTAGAGAGGCCAGAATGGAGGGCAGGAAGGAGGATGACTGTCCCCCACCTGAGTACTAGCCTATGGTGGCAACTGCAGCTCCCTGACAGAGTCTGTGGCTCAGCAGAGTCAGAAAGGAATGAAGATGGGATAGAAGGAACACTGAAATGGGCAACAGGAAGAGCTAGGGGCACAACAAGTCTGCACCAAAAGCCAAACTGGACCTTTTGTTACATTGTGCATCATTTTTATGATATTTTTAAACACCAATATTGCTGATGAGTACTAGCCTCTTATGGAAAAAGACTGAATAAAAAAGTTTAGAATATAAATTATAGAAACCCTAGGGAAATAAAGATCTGAGAAGATGTAGATGTAGCAGCTACTAAATCATAGTCTACAATCTCTAGGCCTGCAAAGGATCTTAGAAACTAACAGAGTGAGGAGTGGGCAAGTATCCCATGAGGCAGGTTCTACAGATACTGATGTAAAAGACCGGGCCCCAACATCTGTGTCTCTGCAGTGTTCCTCAAGAAAGCCTCTTGCCAAATTCTAAACCACTGGGTTAGCACAGAGTTTAAATGACTTTTAAGATTCAGAGTCCCCCTGAAATGTCACAAGCCATTTCATTTCACCAGAACCCTTTCTTTATAGTGCAGATTTAGCCAAAGCCTCCAATCAAGACTGAGCTATTACATCACTACAGAGAAGTATCCACCTGTCCTGGCTGGTTTTATGGAAAGTTGACACAAACTAGGGCCATCAGCAAAGAAATCTTAATTGAGAAAATGCCTCCATTAGATCCAATTGTAAGGCATTTTCAAATTAATATTCAATGCAGAGTACCCAGCAACTGTGGGTGTGGCTGCTACACTGGGCTGGTGATCCTGGCTTCTGTATAAGAAAGATTCTGAGGGAGTGATGTGGGAGTCCCTCTGTGTGCCGTGATTTCCATTAATGAATAAAGAAAATGCTTTGGCCTGTTGATAGGGCAGAACGTATGTAGGTGGAGAGGACTGGACTGAATCCTGGGAGAAAGAAGGGTGGAGAGAGAATCCATTGAGCAACCAGAGACAGACGTGCTGAAATTTTGCTGGTAGGCCATGACCTCGTGGTGATATACAAATTATTGGAAATGGGTTAAACTAAGATATAAGAGTTAGCCAATAAGAACTTAGAGCTAATGGACCAAGCAGTGATTAATAAATATAGTTTCTGTGTGATTATTTCAGGGCTAAGCATCCAGGATGTACAAGCAGCCTCCTCCTAAAAAGGAGGCATGTAAAGAACCAGTAAGCAGCACCCCTCGATGGCCTCTGCATCAGCTCCTGCTTCCAGGTTCCTGCCTGTTTGAGTGCCTGTCCTGACTTCCTGTGGTCATGAACAGGGATATGGAAGTGTAAGTCAAATAAACCCTTTCTTCCCCAAGTTGCTTTTTGGTCATTGTGTTTCATTAAAGCAATAGAAACCCTAACTAAGACACCATAGACAAATCTTACATAATGAACTCATTGAAGGTGTTCTTAAGGCCACTCATTATATGTAGTCTTTTGTTTGTTTTGGTTTTGGTTTGAAGTTGTGTCTTTTTTAGCCTTGTGGAGCCTCAAACAGACTGACTACCTGAGGATGACCTTGATCTCCAGATCTTTCCACCTCCCAAGTGAAGACACTATAAGCATGCACCACCACACCAAGTTCACTGATTTTTTAACCATAGAAGTAACATGGGTTTTTATAACATATTTTAGAACCATGTTTTTTAAACAGAATCAATACATTTTAATAGACCAGATAATGGCCAATGGTGGATTCATTTGGTGGATGATAGCTTATGTTCTCACTGCAAAGATGAAGATGTAAAAATGTAAAAAATGTAAGGTTTTCTAGGACATAGTCTCCTTTCCCAGGTAAAACAACTTTTTTTGTTTCCTCTCATGATTATTTATCAATGAGATGAATTAACATGCAATACTTAATAACATTGTCTTGGTGCTTAGACCCTTTTAATTATAATTTAGTCTGTTACTATTTCGTGAACTTAAAATAATAACCATTGCTGATTTAGAGTCAAACAGAAACCAAACAGGAAAAGGTCTTCATTAGATACTGTACACAAGAAGTTCCTTTTTTATATGTATAATTTTTATTTTAAAAATGTGACAATTCCATATATGTATAGAATGAATTCCAGCTAATCTTACTCCCTCCCACCTTTATTTTTTCCCTTCCAACCCCTTTAAATACCCTCTTTACAAGTCTGTTTCCCACATTCATAAATTTGGATTTTGTCTCGAGACCCAGAGTTTAACCAGTGCTGTCTATGTGAATATCTAATGGAGCCTAACTGTCTCTCCTCTGAGTATACATGTGAAATCAACGATTGCCTTTCTCCTATAATCTACCACTAACCAACAGCTTAGCATAATGGAGTATTGTCATGTTGAGTCCCTCTGTGACCCTTGCTGTGTTGATGAGGGACTTAGTCTTATGCAGGTCACCATAGATGTGAGATTGAGCAGGGTTGCCAGGGCCATGTCATGCCCACAATGTAGCATTCCCAGCTGTTCTTCTCGTCTTCTGACTTCTCTTCTCTTTACACCCCTCTTCCGCACAGTTCTAAGCTTTAGAGGGGGTAGTACAGGTGTCCTGGTTAGAGTTGAGCACTCAAGTGTCACTTACTCTGGTCCCTTGAACATCTATGAGTCTCTGCATTCAACACAGTTCGTTACACTCAGAATCTTTCTTGGGTAATGCTGGCTGTAGCATGTGTCCATGAGTAGAAAGGTAAATATTTAGAGGACAGAATGAGACTGCAGCTCTTTAAATAACTGTAGAAAATTTTTACTATAAAACCTGGGTTGTTGCTTTTTTTTTTGGCTGAGTTTACAGAAAAATAAAAACTTTTTAGTTGTTATTTTTAAGGATAATTCAAAGAAAATGGGAGAGTGATTTTAAAATACCACTTTTTCTTAAGAGCTAACAATTGTATGTAGGTAATTGATAAGAGCAAACTCATTATACAAGCTAAGGCCACAAGATTCTTCCAGAATCCCCATGAAGAGAGACTGATGCTCCGCATTGTCAAGAATTCTTCTCCAGTACATCTGTTAGTCAACACACAAAAAAAGAAATGTCAAAGTTTATTTATACACTCACCGTTACATGATTTTAAAAACCCATAGTTCCAACATATCATTTACAGTTTCTTTTTTGTATTTAATTGGTTGTAGTAATGATGTACTTACAATTTTGTTACATATTATGCCAATTTAAACTACTTGAATCAGGTACCTTAGTTAGTATAAAAAACCATCCAAAGAGGCATAGCTGTAACATCCATTTAAAAGCAGTGGAAGTAGGCTCAGTAAACTCAGGCTTAGTAAACTTAGGCTTAGTAAACTTAGCTGTGCCATTCATTTCTAAATCTACAATGCTGCTCTCTTCAAAGGGCAAAGGCATGGATGAAGTATTTGGTTTCTCTTAAGTGGAAAACCTCAGGTATATAATGACACACAGATGCTCTAAGAGATCAAAGCTTTGTGTGATTCTTCTGACTCACACACAGTCATGCAAAAGAACACAGCATCAAATTCTAGACCAAGGGCCAGAAGAGAAGAAGGGTTTAAGACAGAAGTCAGTCAGTTTCTATCAGCTCCTGTACTAAGAGAATGGTGATAATTATGGATGCTCAGCTATGGAACATCCCCAGGAACCCAGGACTACAGTCAGAGGCTGGGTAGCAGTTGGAGCACAGAATATTGCAGGGGCCTGGACACAGGTTAGAAAAGCAGCTGCTGCCAAAAGTTCTGGATACTCTACAATACTTCCTGTGTATCTCCATCACTGTATGTCTCTATCTTCGTGTGTCTCCATCCCTGTGTCTCCATCCCTGTGTCTCCATCCCTGTGTCTCCATCCCTGTGTCTCCATCCCTGTGTCTCCATCCCTGTGTCTCCATTCCTGTATGTCTCCATCCTTGTGTGTCTCCATCCCTGTGTGCCTCCATCCCTATGTCTATCCATTCCCTTGTATTTCTTAGGATTGAACAGTTCCAAAATCCACTTCAAGGGCAGATTCCTCCTTCCTCTTGTGAAGACAATCCTTTTGTGATAATGAGGTCTGTTGTTGATGGCTGTCCATAGTTTCACTTTACCATCCAAGTCTTCCCGACCAGACACTGGTAAGGAATTTGTATTTCAAGGATGACAGGAGAGAAGAGACATGGAAATAAAATAAGAAACACCCCACACTTGTTTTCTTATCAGTAATTCAAACATAAATTTGGCTTACTATTATTCATTATTATTGTGAGCATTCATGAGAGGTTTAAGATATCAGCATATTATTCTCTCATTTATATATCAAAATCAAATCAAAGAAAACAATCATAGAAAGTAAAGGTGTTTTATAGCATCAGACAAAAAAAATATTTCCTTCTCGATGTGGAGACACAGAACTGGCTTACAGTGCAGGCTCCTCCTAGGACAGATGAGACAAACTTGGGAAACGGTTGCTTGGCAAACCAAGCATAAATGAAAGCAAACTTTCTCTGTCCATTTATCAAACATTGTGTTGGAATCTGTACCCTGGATAGGGAAGTGGCCTTTGAGCTCAGTTCTTCACGCTCTACTGGTTACTAAGGAGTGCTTTGCTTCTGTATACATGTTGTCTTGTTTCTATGTACTTCTTTTCATTTTTATTGCTGTTACTAATTGAGGTATTGTTTCTTGCAAGGTGAGGCAAAAGTTTCTCATGATCATGTACTTGAGTAAAGGGGGGTTTCAGAGTTGAGGTAATGCTTTTTAGTCTGTATAAAATGCCATACAAAATAAACCTTATTATGCAGTTGTCCATACTCTGCATCCCCTGTGTCCTGATTTGTGTGAGACCCTTACCCAGGGACCCCAACACACTAGACACTGACATCTCAACATTGCGAAATGTGTGTTTTTCATTGCAGGACAAGTCTTGATCGGACATTTTACACACGCGCGCGCGCACACACACACACACACACACACACACACACACACACACACCAGCTTCTGATTTCCTAAAGTCCTCTAGAGTGTGAGGCAGAGGGAAGACCCTGAATGCTGCCAGGCAAAGCTAAGTCCATTTGGTCCTTGCTATCCTCCCATTCTTGGGCTCTGCTCACAGGTGCCATAATCTGTACATGTGAAAACTGTATGCCCTTGTAAACTATCAGAGCAGCTATGTCAAACTGAAATATTCTGAAGCAAGGAACTCAAATCCACAATCAATATACCAAAACTATTTTTAAAGGGCCAAAATTTCTTTCTGCACATTATCTACACATGGAACAGTAGGATGGAAACAGAGCCACCTGTGCATTGGTTACCATGACTCACTCTGGGGAATGGACAGAGAGCAGAGTGTTAACCCTGAAAGGATGGGTTTCCTCTCTAAGTCTAGGAGCATTCTGTGTCCCCATCGCGACACTGAACTGAAGCTTACATTACAAAGTTGTGACATTTATTGATTTCTACCGTTCTGTGTTCCGGACAGAAGTTTTGTCCCAGGACTTCGTTGTGTAGCAAAGCCTATAACACAAACAAGAACAGGGAAAGGCAAATAGTTTAACATTTCCATAAGTTTCCAAAGAATAAACACAGTTATAACTTCAAGTTCAAACTTGACAGGAATTTCCAAAATATTTTTAGACAAAGAACTTAGTTCAGTCTGTCTAGCAAATTTAGTGTCCCTCCCCACACTGAGGAGTTTCAAGATTAAAATGATGGGGTTTCCAACTACTAAGATGTGAACTCCCTACCTAGACTACTGCAGGATCCTCCCTCTTTGCCGAGTCCATAACCCCATAAACACCATAATTGAAACAGTACTACTGATTTATAGCAACAATATATTCTTGCTTGCTTTCATCAAAACCAGTTGTGAAAGTCAATATGGCTCTGCTATCACATAGTTTCCGTTTCTTTTATTATCTAAATTATATATCTTAGTACCTGACCCTTTAGTTATTTCCTTATTGAGTAGCATCTCAACTGTAAGCTTTTTATCATATCATCTGCCTCTCCCCTTTACTCTCACCCTTTATTTCCCTTAAATAACACATGACCAGGGGAAATCCCGAGATGACTCACTCACCTTTGGCTATAAAACCAAGAGGAAAGTTCTCATTTTTTGCCCCTGCAAGTAAACCCCTGGGCAGCAGCTGGTTAAAGATTAACAGCTGAGGAAAGGACTTGGTTGGGAATCGTTTCATTTGCTACAGTTGGAGAACCCAAGCACAGTTACAGACGGACAACTTACTGTAAATCCATAATGCGGAATGCTAAAGTAGTAAAGCCAGGAGAGGTCGTGCATGAAGTTTATAGAAAATAGTGACATACCTGTGATAAACTACAGAGAGCAAAACCACACATTAGAACCAGTCCAGTGAGTTAGAGATCTAGACAAGATCCTTCCTATTCGAAACCCCTTTGTCCTCCAAACCACTTCTGCTCAGATCAGCTTTTTAAAATATTATTTCAGTTAACTATAAACAGAATTCTTCACTCTTTGCAAAGCCAAGGCTCTCTGTGGTTTCAAAAAGGAGGACCTACCACCGCTCTCTGTATTAGTCAAATGCATGCTTGTATTGTTTATCTTTAAAAGGGCATGTAATCTACCCACAATCTATTCAGTGGTCTAGGAGAGCACCACCCATTGTGTGTGGTGTCATCCGTGATCTGCTGGTCCCACATTCTATAAGAAAGCAATCTGATCAAGCCCATTAGCAGCACCCCTTTATGGTCTCTGTATCAGCTCCTGCCTCCAAATTATACAAGTTTGAGTTATGATTTTGACTTCTTTCATTAATGAATAGTAATATAGAAATGTAAGCCAAATAAACCCTTTTCTCCCCAACTTTTTTTTGGTCATGGTGTTTCATCACAGCAATAGAAACCCTAAACAGGACAAACACTGAACATTATATACCAACTTCTACTTCCAAGGATCAGTAAGTCTTGTCATGTATAAGAGTTTTGACTCTCCCTTCCTGCCTTTAGAATTAATTTTGGATTAACTTAAAATATCACCTTAAGACAACTTCAAGCCTAGAACTGATAATCCACACCATGTGGCGAAGAGCAGCAGAAACAGTGCCCAATCCCCCATTTAAAAACACAAACCACAGAATCACATGGAGATGGCAAAAAGCACTGATGGGGATGAACAAGGGACAGCTCTGAAGTTCACATAAAATTTGTTCAGTCCACTCTTAAATACACTAGAACATGCAAAACAATAACTGTGTGTGCATGTACTCAGACTGCACCTAACTAAATGCCTATACAAAAAATACATTTGGCTTCATAACTGGTTTTTAAAGTTCCATATACAAACTTTATACAATAACCAGATGTCTTAGTTCCTTTCCCTGTGACGGTGATAAAACACCATGACAGAGAAAAGTCAGTTTTCCCAAGTATAAATTACAAACATAATGGAAACAAAATGAGAGACTTGGTCTCATTCACAGTAACCTCAAAACGGGAGGAGGGGAAGAGAGGAAATATATTACAATAAATCTAAATAAATAAAATAATTGTACAAGAGAAAAATTAAGATATGGATAAACAATTGAAGATACAAGAAGATAGACAGACCTTTATGCTTATAGATTCATAGGGTAAATAGGAAAGTATCCATCCCAACAAAAGCAACCAACAGATTCAGTGCAATCCCCATCAAAATTGCAATAAAATTTACATAAATTGAAAAAAATACTAAATTTCACATGGAATCAATCCTGAACATTAACAATAAACCTGTCAGATGTATCACTACCAATTGATGAGAGAATCCATCCCTCAGTAGTGCTAGGAATAAGAGGTTTTCAGTGGGCGCTTCCACACAGCTAGCTTAGCCCAGGAAATAATAACACAAAAACTGTATTCTTTTAAACACTGCCTGGCCCATTAGTTCTAGCCTCTTATCGGCTAATTCTCATATCTTGATTAACCCATTTCTAATAATCTGTGTAGCACCACAAAGTGGTGGTTTACCGGGAAAGATTTTAGCCTACATCCATCACAGGTCAAAAAATCATGGCGTCTGACTCACTTCCCTTCTTCCCAGCATTCTGTTCTGTCTACTCCACCCACCTATGTTCTGACCTATCAGGCCAAGCAGTTTCTTTATTAATTAACCAATGAAAGTAACACATAGACAGATGACACTCCTACATCAGAACAAGAGTGATAAACTCTGGCAAAAGTAACCACCCATGTCTCATAAAGAGGGCAACATGCCACTCCACTCAGAGGAAAGGATATTTGAGCCTGGGCATGTCTTCCCTCACAGGTGTAGCTGTCACTCCTTGGGCACATGCGCTGTACAGTTTACCCAAGTATTCAGGTCTCTATGTGTGTTTTATAAGCACATTTAGCAAAGGTAAAAGCAGAGTGAATGCTACCAACTCCATGTCCTTTAGGTTATGAGGGATTGATAGAGTCCTTTTGGGAATTAATTTTAAAGACTGCCTGGATGATCCAAAGGGGACAACTTGGGACACATGTACTTGTCCACCAGAAAAAGCTTTCTATTTTTTATTTGTTTGTAGGTATATTTTGTTTCCTAGGTAAGGTTAAGACTAGACACTCATCAAAACAAACTTTTAGAAAAGCTGTTTTTGTTACATTAACAAGTGTTTTTATCACGTTAAAATAATAAACAAGACTTTTAATATGACTTTCCACTTCCCTGGGACAATTATTTCAGCACACTTTCACTTGGCTGGAATGTGTCCCACCTCCTTAACCTTCTGAACTGTGTTCTTAGTTAACATCACAGGAAATGGGTCACCTAGGTTCTTCTGAACTTGTTTTATTTCTTTTTTCTTGTTGTTGTCTTTTAGCAGTATTTGGTTCTCAAGGAGAAAAACAAGGGCTGGAAATTTTAGCAGAGGATTCTGGGTGAAAATTCTGTAACCTAAGAGAAAGTAAAGTGGAGGAGTAATCCTCAACACAGTTGATGAGAAATTGATTTTAGTTTCGCTGGTGGTAAGTGCGGTGAACTCCCTAAGACTGGAGACATGCAACATTCGTATCTATTCATCTGAGGAGAACGTGGAATCCTACCAGTGCACATTAAAGTGTTTGTTTGTTTGTTTGTTGTTTAGTTTCTTTGTTTCTTTGGAATTTGTAGAAGTCCATCTGGATTCCTTCAAAGGGGTTCAGTTCAGATCTCCCACGTGGGTATTTAATTATATCCATACTCTTTTTTTTCTTTTGGCAAGTTCATTAACACTCATACTGGACTGATACACACCTGTATAGACTCTAGCTAAATTTGGTTTCTATTGTTGTGATACTATGAGCAAAAGTATGGGGAAAAGGGGGTTTATTTGGCTTTCCCATCATGACCACAGTCTATCATTAAGAGAACTCAACATGGAAACTCAAGGGAGGAACCTGGAGGCAGGAGCTGAAACAGAGACCATGGAAGAATGGTGCTTAATGTCTTACTCATCATGGCTTCTACAGCCTGGATGACCTTCCTACTGTAATGTTGTCCACAGTGGGCTGGGACCTTCCACATCAATCATTAAGAAAAGAACACTTCCTCCCTAGACTTGCCTACAAGTGAATCTGAAGGAATCTTTTTTCAACAGAGGTTGGTTTTGTTTTGCTTTGTTTGAAACAAGGTTTCTCTGAGTCATACTGGTTCAAATTCATTTAATATTTATGCTGAGAATTGCAGTTATGGGTTGGTTGTGTAATCATTAGGTGGTACTAGCTTCAAGAAAGCATTAGACTAGACCAGATATCTTATTAATGGTTTTTAAAATCAAGTATCCTAGTAACAACACATAGTTGTAGGATCAGGCTCAGTTGTAAATACAAAAAAAGCCAAGTGATTGCCAGCAAGCAAATGATTAATTCCTTTCACCCATTTCTGACCTCAAGTTTCAATAATAAATTCAGACAAATCAAGGCTACAGAAGATAACTTTACTCTGTAGCCACAAATGAGGGCTGCAGGTGTTCTTGGATAATTAGAAGCTATGCATAATCTTTATGTTTGGAATGTGACTTTTCATGACTCTTATACTGCCTGAAATTGTTGGCTTGGATATAAAACTATAAGAAATACAGAAGGCAAAGAAATGTAGTAATTCAAGGATCGACGAGAAAGAACAAAATGAATGTAACAGCAAGAGGGGCCAACCTGAGAAAATAAAGACAAGTAACCACCAAGAGTATGCATGAGTTTTTAAACTTCCCCTAAAAAGACCTTAGATAGAAGAGGTCTAAGTTATTTGCGATGCTGTGGGTTTCTCTTTGAGATTTAGCCTGAGACTAGTTTCCTGGGAATGGAATAATGTAAATCCTGTCTGATGTTGTGGTTAGTCGGGTCATAGGTTCCAGGGGAAAATCTACTGTTATTCTTCTAAATGGATATGGTATTAACTGACTTCCAATGAGTTGTGATACTCATAGATTAGTGCATCTCAAACTTTCATCAGAGAAGTTCCTTTAGCAGGAGACAGTGATTAACAAAGCCACACCACAGGTCAACACAGAGTGAAAAGAGACTACACAGGATCCAGCCCTGAATGGGACATCTAGATATCACACCCTCCTCCCAAGGATCAAGGATCATGATAGAGAGGCTAGAGATATTGTATGAGCCAGAGGCACTGGACAACTACAACAAGACAGTGTTTCCTGTCACAACAGGACAGTGACCGTATGAGTGCAGAGCAGCTGTGACAACATGGGCATCACCTGTACAAGATCAAGACAGACAGAATCCTGCATGGAGGGGAGAAATAACCATGAACTCCTACCCCTACTTGAGGAGCTAGTGGTAGTGATGATTGCTGGAAGGGGGAGAGCCATCTTTCTTTAAGAATGTGGCCCCTGAGAGCCTACCCATGCTCCAGTAGATGGCTCTCCACACAGGCACGTATGGGCACAGCTAAGTAGACACAGTGGTTTACAAAATCTAAACAAAGAATGAGACAGGGAGGGTAAAATGGTGAGAGCAACAGGAAATGTAGCAGTTGCTTCCCTGTTGCTCTAACACAACAAGTCAGCTTGTAGAAGGGAGAGTTCCTTTGGCTTTGGGTTTCCAGAGAGATAAGAGGCCATCTTGGCAGGGAGCCTGGCAACAGGCAACAGGCAACAGGCAACAGGCAACAGGCAACAGGCAATGTAGTGGGAGAGGAAGCTGAATACTCACATCTTCACATGACAATGCAAAGCAGAGAGGAAGGAGAAAGGGGGACACTATAGACACCCACAGCCCCTCCCCTGCCCAGGGACAGACTTTCCCATCAGTCTCTACCTCCTAATGGTTCCAGAGCCTCTCACACAATATCATCATCTGTGAAGCAAGTGTTCAAGTTCCTGAGCCTTAGGGGACATTTCTCATTAAAAATTTTACAGGGCAGAATTTGGGAGAGAGAAAATTGCATGAACTTCATTTAAACACTTTATGTGTATTTAAGAATTTCTCAACAAAAAATAATTAATAACGTATTTGTTGAAAGTTTACATTAGAGACATTAGAGGATGGTCATACATTTATGACCATATAAATAAGAATAAGAACAAATTTTTGCATTTTCTCAATGGAATGCATCTGCCATTGCCAAGCAATAGTATGTTCCTGCACTAACAGAAAGACGTGAACAATTAATACGCTACATTAATCGTTCTACTTACTTGATATGTTTTTTTTAAAAATGTGGAATCTGGTTGCATTTATCAATTGATTCATTTACATTCAGTGTGTAATTCATGGGCATGAAAGACTAAGACTGAGTAACCAATTACAGACAGATGAGCAGAAGTGTGCTAATTCAGGAGACTGGTTAGTACTTAGAAGTCTGGCTGGAACCTTCCACTATTTCTGTCATTTTTCAGAACAAGTGAACCCTGAGATAGACGCCTTGTACCCAACAATTACACTGACCATGACCTTGGCTTTCCCACTAGAGACTTCTGGATAAACCGAATCATATCTGCTGTGGTTATAAGAGTTGGCAATTCTCTCAACCAGCAAGAAAGGAAGGCAGCAATCTGTCTTGTTGTGGAGCAATCAGCCAATCACACCACTCCAATTTTTTATGGCTTTGTAATATGATCCCAAGCAATGTCTGTTAAGAGCTCACTAGAAAGGACATGCCAACCACATCATAGGACTGACACCACAGCAGCAGCCACAAATGTTAATGGAAAGGTGGCTCCTTCTCTCCTACAGACCATAATAAGCTTTAGCATAAAGCCTCGTGTCCCATGTTTTGAGGTGTCAAGCAGGTTATATATACAAGAAGGAACACATTACCTATTAGAAAAAAAATAATTCTTACTCACCACCGTGAACATAAAATATATGGTGATCAGTTGTGTTGGTACAGCTGCTGCATTCTCCCCTGCTCCTAAAGACAGTAGCAGGGAACTGGTACAGCAAGCCAACATTGTGACTGTAAATATCATAGTGAAGAAACCCTTCACATCTGTTCGTACTCCTTAGAAAGAAAAAAAGGGGGGTCAGTCCACTACTGAAATCCAGGATATTTTACAGTTTTCAAATAATATTTCAATCTCCAAAGAGACTGGTAACAACTTTAGAGTCTAAATAAAGCAAAAATTAATCCTTTATAATACATATGAATAGATACCTAATAACTGATCTTGCTCCACTGACACTGTCTCAAATGTATGTTATTAATTAATTATAATACATAAGATCTCTTAGTAAAATAAGACCTTTATAAACAGCTTTGCAGTTCTTTTGAAAGCAAGTCTTGAAGACTTTTTTTGAACTGAACACCTGATTTACATGGCACATAGTGGAGACATGCTCTTCTACTTTAGACTCGCCACAGTTGTACAAACCAAAACACGCTCCTCCAAGAGTAAAGACACATTCTCTTGCTTTGTCACTTACCTGCTATGCTGAATACTGTAACAGTAAATATAATACTTGGGAATAACCTTCTGGGCACCAGCTCACCCAGCAATTTCCCAAGGAAATACGATGACACTCTGTAGTATCCACTGGTGTGCTCATGTCTAGAGAGACAAAGATCATGTTATACATCTTATATAGATTAGTCCAGAAGGCACAGGGGAGATGCTGGCTAAACTGACTTCTGCTACCACAGGGAGCCTAACAGGACAGTGTTCCCTACTGCCCAGGGTGACTCCCATACCTGTCCCCATCTTCGGTACTAGCATCTCTAAGCCATCATCATTATAAAATTCTCACTATGATTCTCCCCACCAGAGAACTCTCCCCTCTTTAGTCCACTCTGGCCACACAACAGCCCCTCCAAGGAAACAGCCCAATGTGCCCACTCTCCTCAGAGTCTCTGCCCTCTGAAGCTGACCCCTGGCTCCCTGAGGAGCAGCTCATTCGTACCTCACCTCAGACCATAGACATGTGTTGGGACCAATTGAGTCCTGGCCTCCAGCTGCTCTTCCCTGTCTAGAGCCTTCTAATTGAAGTTACTAGAAGCTGTGCCTCGCCTAGAGGATCAGAGGATGGGATTTTCACCTGTTGGCCATTGACTGCAGGGTATTTAAGCCTCCATGGTGTTATTAAAGAAGGGCTTTTGTACCAGTGATTAGAGG
Source organism: Microtus pennsylvanicus (assembly GCF_037038515.1). Lineage (NCBI taxonomy): Eukaryota > Metazoa > Chordata > Mammalia > Rodentia > Cricetidae > Microtus > Microtus pennsylvanicus. Next base: position 3,716,837 of record NC_134590.1, on the reverse strand, counting down.
TCCGTGTGCTGGTCTGTTTCTGCGTGTGTTTCCTCAACCCCCAACCCCTTGCCCGAAGCTTGCGAACTGGGTACTAGCGCTCAGAGAGCAGGGGCGGGAGTGGGGGTGCGCGGCAGTCATGGAAACTCCTCTCCTTCCAGTTCTTATGAAGAAGGTGACACTGTCACTCTGAGGTCACAGTGCAGCTTCAGGACACCACATCCTTCTCTTCTGCTACCCTCACTTGGGGCAGATGTATTCCTTCAATAATCTTACTTTTCAACCATGAATCCTTACCAGTACCAAATCTAATCTTCCCTTCCTGATATCTTTCTCTACGCCATTCCATGGTCTTCCACTCCTAGTGTCTTCATTGTAGCCCTGATTTTCCTTTTTGAGAATAGACCACGAGTGCAGGCTGGACTCAAACTCCATATGTAGCCAACAATGACCGTCCTCCTGCCTCTATCCTGTCCACAAGTGCTGGGATTACAGAAATAAAGTCATACTCAGGGTTTTGTGATTCTGTGACTCCAAGATGGGATTTTATGCACACAAAGCTAGCACTGTACCAACTGAGCAAGAGTAGTGGCATTGCAATTGTATTTTAGTAAATAAAGCTTTCCAGAAGATCTGAGAGTAAAACAGTTCCACTAATCAGTCTTACACCAGGTAGTGGCAACACACAACTTTAATCCCAGTGGCCACACTGGTTGCCATAGAAACAGGGTAGTCCATGCCTTTAATCCCAGCCCTAGATAGGATTATAAAACAAGAGGAAATGGCTCGCAACACAGTCTCATTCTGAGATTCTTTGAGGCAGGATTGCCATTTTGGACTGAGGTCAAGGTAATAACCAGTGGCTGGCTGCTTTACTTTTTGCTCTTCAGGTTGAACCCAAAATTAAGTCTCTGAACTTTTATTAATCATGCTTCATTAAGGTACCCAACATAGGCACAAATTTACAAACAAACAAACAAAAAAAAAAACAACAAAACATATGCCTGAGGCTTTTTAGCCACCAGCCCACGCCAGGCCTGGGATTGGAATTCCAGCTTTGGAAATTGGAACCCAAACCTAGCCATCTGGGTTTGAGAGAAGCATTAGCACTCCCATCTATCCCAGCTCTGCTTCCTCTCATACTGGGCCCCCCACGGGCCACCCACGTGGTTTTCCTAAGCCCCATGTAGCTTCCTGTGACTTCTGCAGTTCTGCAGCTTTCCACCAGTCCCATATGCATGCAGCTCCTACATAGCTACTGCGGTTTCCCACTTCCCATGGTTCTTATATGCTACTGCTGCACAGCTGCCCCGACCAGCATCTCTTTACCAAAATTCCATTCAGTTTTGGTTTTGAGTTCTGCTTAGAAAATCCACAGGTTTTTCTGGCCCACATTTTTATTACACCTTAAAAGTCTCAGCTAAACCAGAATTTTAACAGAGGCAAAACATATATATAAAGACAACTATAATTTTTTTGTAAACCACTCCTAAAATAATGGCAGATATTATAATCATCTAAGAATTTAATAACCTTTGCATTTCTATTATGGATAGAATTAATAACCTACCTGGGACTTCCACCTTATTAGCCATAACTGTCATCAATTTGATTATTAATATTATATCTTTAAAGAAATTGTTCAATAACAGAGTCAAGAATGAGAAACTTTTAAAAAATGATACAACTTTACAGACTAATAATGAGAAGTTGGCTGAAAGGATTCATACGATTAAAAATCATGAACATAATTTGAAAGGGAAAATTCAATCCATGTCAATGGGTGATGAAAACCTTACAAAATGGTACTGAGAGATTATCTGAAAGAATACATATTGTTGAAATTGACAATCAAAATCTGTTAAACGTTATGACAAGCTAGCAGATAGAACATCCCTCCTAGAAGGAAATCTATGTACCATCCAAATAGTCTCTAAGGATGAGAAGATATCACTAATGGAAAAATTTTAAAACTTGGAATCACATTATCATAATGAGAATCAGAAAGTAATTGATTTGAAGAAATAATTAGAAATAGCCACAGGTCAAGAGGTTCAGATCTTACAAAAGACAGTAACAAAAAGATTTGAATTTGTTGAGAAACTTATCAGAACTGATAAGGAAGGAGAGGAGTTACATACAAAAGACAATTTTAGATATTTAGTATTGCCAATACCTCTCAGAGTCAGAAATGACATACCAAAAGATTTAGCTATAACTTATCCTGTTATTACCTCTGAAAAGCCAGCAAAGACTCAATACCCAAAAAGATATACAGAATATAAATGGGAACTTATATGTATGAAAGATCTGAAAGATATTAAGCAATCAGTATCTTATACATTTCTAATCTTCTTCAAGGTATTATACTGTACAGCTCATTTAACAATGTAATGCAAATTTATAGTCTTTGAAAATTATTATTACCAACTGTTTAGGATAATAGGACATACGGTTAGTAGTTAATCACCTACAATAATTGAACTTATAGTCACGTATGGTATCTTTTCATGCTAAAACATAGATATATTTTAGATAGATAGGTCTTCTTCAAACACTTCAGAGCTCTACAGAATATGAAATTTAAATATTTTAATAACCTAGGCTCTTCTTTTTATGACAGTGATATCTATCTGCTCCTGGCATCAGCAATCTTCTACTTCAGAGAAGATAATGGGCATTGAAGAAATTCCACATGGAGTTTGCTTTCTTTGTGACAAAAATAAGACACTGGGCAAGAAAATGTCCTTGCCTCATCTGCTGACAGCATGCTGTCCTAATTGGATAAGCAGGACAGGAAAGAAAGTAACTGCCAAACGTTGTCAAGACCAAGGGGGACAGCCCTTCAGAATGTCCTGCTTCACAGAAAGATCTATTGGATCCATTAGGCCTATAGGCTGAAAATGGAGATACCCTATTGTTGCAGAGGAATTTTGCGTGACTGTCCAGAAAGTCAGCTGTTTCTGTCATTACTCACATATTTTGTGGAAGTCACATGCTTGCACTTTCTGTTTATTCAGTTAATATTATTTCCTTCTTGGGTCTCTGAGATAGTTGAAGATTAGATTAGGTTATTAGATTAGAATAGGTTATTAGACACAGAAAGCAAGTTATGATAGAAAGTAAATTAGGTACAACACTTTGGACTCACCAAGATAGGATAGATTTAAAGTATTTTCTCTAAATTTGTCAAATGCAAATGGACTAGACATTGTTGATATATTTATTGCCTGTGTATATTGTATATAGTCATTGTACTTATTGTATATTGTTTTCTTATAGTATAGCTTTCTTTTGACTTTAGACAAAAAGGGGAAATGTAGTGGCATTTCAATTGTATTTACTAAACAAAACTTGCCTGAAGATCTGAGAGTTGAAACAGTACTCCCCTATCAGCCTTACACCAGACAGTGGTAACACACACCTTTAATCTCAATGGCTACACTGGTTGCCATAGAAACCAGGCAGTGCATGTCTTTAATCACAGTGGTGCACACCTTTAATCCCAGCCCTAGAGAAGATTATAAAATGGGAGGAAACAGCACTCAACACAGTCTCATTCTGAGACTCCTGGAGGCATGATCGACATTTTGGACTGAGGTCAAGGTAAGAGCCAGACGTTGGCTGCTTTACTTTTTGGTCTTCAGGTTGAACCCCAATTTTAGTCTGAGTTTTTATTAATCATGTTTCAAGCAAGGCCCTCAGTTCCTCTTTGATGACTCCCCTCCTCAGCATGTACTTGGGGGCAAATCTTGCCCATCTTTGAGAAGAGTGACTCCTAAGCATGTTTGAGGAACACAGGAGATAAACAGCTCTTTTATATTCAGCTGCTGTCTGGCTCTTTCCAGTACTGCATCAAGAGGAGGACTCCCACTCCAATGTGCTGCTGAACTCAGTACACTTAAGCTCAATGAAACCCCTGACATACTTCTCTGAGGTTTCAGGACCTTCCAGTGATTCTCAGCCCCTACTACTGTGTCTGCAGCACTGAGATCTGGTGACCACACCCAAAATTTGAAACTTTTACAGAGCATCAGACACTTTTGTTCTTGATTTCCCATTCAGCTTTTCATTAATATTAGTAATCTCTTTACATGCTTCAAAACGCCTGGGGCCACAACAATAATGAACACAAACTTTCATAATTTGTTTACTTTTCAACTAAACAAATAATAAAATGGAAAAATACTAGTATTTCATGTGATAACATCCAAGCCCAACTATGAATATAATTAGCTTGGTCACCATGACCTTAAGCCTGCCTCTGGAGCAGGGGCTACTTACACAAAGCGATCCCTGTCAATTATGAAGAGCTCCCCTGCAGACGTGCCTGTGATACACTGAACACTTGTAAGCAAGAAGAGCATGACAGATCTGCAGAAAGAAAATAGAGGAAAATCAAACAGAAAATTCAACATTGAAATGGCTTCTTTACAACAGAGCTTTCTATAGATTAAATAAAATCATATAAATTTATTTTTAAAAATGACAATAAAGAAGCAGTATTGGAAAGAATTGCTGCAGACTGAGGCCAGCTTGGGCTGCATGACAAGGTCTGGGCCTGTCAGGTCACAGTTGTGTCCCTGCCTCAAAGGACCAAACAAGGACAGAGGACCAGAGGACCACGTGACCAACCATAGTGTGGAGGAGCTGAGCACCATGTGCCCAGCAATAGAGCAGAGGTCCTGGGTTTCTCCTCCCCTCCTAATGAGCCAGTCTTGCTTTCAAGGCTCTGCTCTACTAGATGCACAACTTTCTTTCCCACCACTCTTACACGACCATACACACCTGTTCCTTAGTGTTCATGGAATTCTCCCTCTGTCTGCCTCCAATAAATTGTCCTCAAGTTCCCATCTGGGTTTACTCTCATGTATGTTTATCAATAAAAGCCTAGATCTCACTCAGCCAAAGAATGGATAAAGAAAATGTGACACATTTACACATTAGAGTACTCCTCAGAGGTAAAAAGCAATGACATCCTGAAATTTGCATGCAAATGGATAGAACTAGAAGAAAAATCTTGAGTGAGGTAACCCAGACTCAGAAATATGAACGTTGTATGTACTCACTCATAACTGGATACCAGCTATAAAGCAAAGGATAATGAGCCTATAGTCCATGACCCTAGAGAAGCTAAGTAATAAAGTGAACCTTAAGAAAAACATATAGGTCCCCCTGGAAAGTAGAAATGGACAAGATCTCCTGACAAAATTAGGAGCATGGGGGTGAGGAGAGAAGGGACGATAGATGGGAAAGAGGAGAGAAGAAGGGGAGTGGGTAGAATAACTTGAGGGAATGGGATAGTCAAGATGGAGGACGGACAGAGATGAGAGCAAGGAGAGAGACATTTTGATTGAGGGAGCCATTATGGGGCTAGCAAGAAACCTGGCACTAGAGAAATTCCCAGGAATCCACATGGATTTCCCCAGCTAAGACCATAAACAATAGTGGAAAGGGTGCCCGAACTGGCCTTACCCTGTAATCAGATTGATGAATATGTTAAATATCACCATAGAAAGTAATTTAATAGCTTTATTCCACAGAGCCTGTTGAGGAAGTGTTTAGAGCTATGCTACTTAGGTTTCTGTTGCTGTGATGAACACCCTGATTGAAAGAGGCTTAGGGAAAATAGGATTTATTTGGCTTACATATCCCAGGTCACAGTCCATTCCCAAGGAATGTCAGACAGGAATTCATGGCAGGACCGTGGAGGCAGGGATAGAGGCTGGGGCCTTAGGAGAGTGCTCCTCATGGCTAGCTCAGCCTGCTTTCTTATTAAACTCAGAACCACCTGCCCAGGGGTTGCACCGCTGTCAGTGGGCTGGCCCCTCCCACATCCATCATTAATCAAGATAATGCCCCACAGCCTTTCCCACAAGCCACCCTAATAGATGCATTTTCTTAATCAAGGTTCCTTCTTCCCACATGACTCTGACTGATGTGAAGTTGACAAAAACAAACCTAACCAGGACACTATCTAAAAAGATCAACCATTAATCAGGAAGACTGGAATAAACCATACACAAAGGCCATTGTCACACAGTCCAACTTCTTATAAAAAAATATAAGACAAAAGCCCCCCTGGGATGAGACCTCAGTGGCAAGGAGATGGTAGGCAGAGGCTGCTGAGGCACAGTCAGTACAACTGGGAGAAGGAATTGATTCATAAGAAAATTTCCATCTACACAATATCCCCAAATTGTACACATATTAAAGTTCCCCAAGCATACAGCACATAGAGATCACAAACAGAAATGGAGCAGTGTCACCCATGTGGCTCAGCTTTGTTGGATCTTTGTCAAGCAGCTCTGCTGGCATTAGGACCTTTGCCATTCCCACGAGATATGGCTATGCCAGGAAAGCTTTTAGATCCTTGCCTTCAGGGAAGATGAAAAGCAGACAGAGTGAATAGCTGCAATGATCATCTCACTGCAGATTATTGTTTGATCCACACAAAAGGAATCCACAGAACTGATTTTTATGTGTATTCTATCTTTCAAAACTGGTTATTGCTTTCCATATATCAAAACAGACTTATGGAGCTGAAAGGTGGCCCGTTTAGCAAAGTGTCTGCCATTTTGCCAAAATGACCTGATTTCAGATGCCTAGGACCCAAATAAAACTGAGAAGTTTCTGTAAAGCAAAGGACACTGTCACCAAGACAAAAAGGCAACCTACTGACTGGGAGAAGATCTTCACCAACCCCGCAACAGACAAAGGTCTGATCTCCAAAATATATATAGAACTCAGGAAACTAGACTTTAAAATGCTAATTAACCCAATTAAAAAATGGGGCACTGAACTGAACAGAGAATTCTCAACAGAAGAAGTTCAAATGGCCAAAAGACACTTAAGGTCATGCTCAACCTCCTTAGCAATCAGGGAAATGGAAACCAAAACAACTTTGAGATACCATCTTACACCTGTGAGAATGGCTAAAATCAAAAACACCAATAGCCTATGCTGGAGAGAATGTGGAGTAAGGGGAACACTCATCCATTACTAGTGGGAATGCAAACTTGTACAATCACTTTGGAAATCAGTGTGTTGCTTTCTCAGAAAATTGGGAGTCAACCTACCTCAGGATCCAGCAATACCACTCTTGGGAATATACCCAAGAAATGCCCAATCATACTACAAAAGCATTTGTTCAACTATGTTCATAGCAGCATTATATGTGATAGTCAGAACATGGAAACAACCTAGATGCCCCTCAATGCTAGAATGGATAAAAAAAAGTGTGGCACATCTACACATTAGAATACTACTCAGCGGAAAAAAATGACATCTTGAATTTTGCATGCAAATGGATAGAAATAGAAAACACTATCCTGAGTGAGATAACCCAGACCCAAAAATATGAATATGATATGTACTCACTCATAAGTGGATTCTAGCCATAAACAAAGGGACATTGAGCCTATAGTTCACGATCCTAGAGAAGCTAAGTAATAAGGTGAACCCAAAGAAAAACATATGTAGATCCTCCTGGAAATTGGAAACAGACAACGTCACCAGGCAAAAGTTGGGAGCATGGAAGTGGGGTGGAGGAAAGGGAGAGGGGAAGAGAGAAGGAAGAAGGGGATGGCTGGGGAGAGCTTGGGGGAGTGGTATGGTTGAGATGGAGGAAGGATGGATATGGGATCAGGGAAGGAGATATCTTAATTGAGGGAGCCATTTGGGGTTTAGCAAGAGGCTTGGCTCTGGGGGCGTTCCCAGAAGTACATCTGGATGATTCCACCTAGGACCCTGGGCAGTGGAGGAGAGGGTGCCTGAACTGGCCTTGGTCCCATAGTCAGACTGATGACTATCTTGAATATAACTATAGAACCTTCGTCCAGTGACGGATGGAGATAGAGACAGAGACCCACATAGGATTACTGGACTGGGCTCCTAAGGTCCATTTGAAGAGCAGAAGGAGGGAGAATATGAACAAGGAAGTCAGAACCACGAGGGGTTGGTCCACCCACAGAGACAGTGTGCCTAAGGTAAAGGGAGCTCACCAGATCCAGCTGGACTGGGACTGAAGGAGCATGGAATCAAACTGGACCCTCTGAATGTGGCTGACAATGGGGGCAGACTGAGAAGCCAATGATAATGGCACTGATTTGTCTCTACTGCATGTACTAGCTTTTGGGGATCCTATTCTATTTGGATGCATACCTTCCTAAGCCTGGATTGAGGGGGGAGGGTGTTGGACTTCCCACAGTGCAGGGTACCCTGCCCTCTCTTAGGACTAGAAGGGAAGAAAGGAGGGTGAGTGGGGGAGCAGGAGGGAAGTGGGAGGAGGGGAGGAAGTGGAAATTTTGATTAGTATTATTTATAAAGTAATAAAAAAATAAAAAATAATATATTCAGACCAAGAAAGCGTGAGGATGTGGACATATTGGAGCCCTCGTGTTGTGCTGGTGAGGATATAAAATAGGACAGTCGAGTTGGAGACAGGACAGCAGCTCCTCAAACAATTAACCCAATGGCCTATGATTTGGCAGCTCTAGCTTTCTACCTTAAATAACAAATGTCCAGGGCTCAAACAGGTATACTTGCACACTTAGAAGCATGGTTCATAGTAGCCAAAGTTGAGACCAAACCACATTTGCAATCACAGATGAATAGGAAATAGCACAGCATATTCACACAATGAAATATTATTTTGCCTTCCAGAGCCCAAGAAATCTACACACACATACATACCACACTTTGATGAGTCCCGAGGACATTGCACTAATGAAAACAAACCAGCCAAAATAAAGAAGTACAAAACCAAATAACACAAAAAGAGAGATACTGTGTGACTCCAATCAGGGTTCTCACAGGACTAATTTCAAAGACAAAAAATAGAATGGTTGACATCAGCAATCAGAAATGGGTAGTATGAGTAGTCTTCTTTCAAGGTATGGGATTCCTTTTGGGAAGATGAAAAATGACCTATATTTCAAGTGTGGTGATAGTTGCATAATATGAAGCTACTCCACACACTAAAATGGGTAAAATGTGAAATGTGTGGTGTGTCTACTTTCCTACTCTTTACACACAAACATGTGAAAAGTTGGGTTTGCCCATTCAGGCTTCAACGCACACTCTACCATATCATAAAACATTTACTCTGCTCTCATCATGAATTTTAATTCTTAATGGATTTCTATAAGCTTGAACAAAGTAACAGCATTTTCTCAAAATCAGGATGTAAATTTGCTTACCTGGTATAGGCTCCACCACAATCATCTCTTATAATATAGAACATGGTACCCATAAACACAGCCACTATGACTGTGATAATTGCCTTTCAAAAAATAGAAGAAAAAAAAGAAAAATATTCCATTAGGAGAAAGTAGTATCCTACACATTGTGCATTATTTTAATATATATAATTTCCTAATAAGATCTCTCTAATGAGACAAACATTATATTTTGGTCAAAGTGCCTGGAAGAATATGAAACACACATAAACTGCTTGTGTGTTAAACTGAAAATGAAGGTCTTTGCAATCTGAGGCTCCAACAGTGCAGGCCCTGAAAATGCTAAGACTTCTCCCAGTGCTCCACGAGGGACTCGGTCCAGGTACTAAAACATCGATGACACAGGATGGGAGAGGAGGCTGGTGCCGGGGATGGTCAACTCTGGTGCGAGCAAACAATTGCAGATTTCTACTTCATGTGGCTCAAAAGAATTCAGGCTTTCTTTACTCCTATAGTTAGAAACAAGCACACTAAGGCCAGAGGGACAGCTCAGTGGAGAACATACAGTGGATGCTGTATGTACAAACCAAATAATGAAATTACAAATTACTCACAACACAGTTCCTAGCAATGGGATTTTGTGTGCTAAGAAGGGATGAGCTGGTTCTCACCTGTGTCACCTCAGGGAAGTCTGTGCTGTGTGGGAACCAGCACTATTGCTGTCACCACAGTGATCATACAGCGTCCTCTGGGTCCCTCGATGCTCCCATTGCCCACCATCTCTGTCACGGCAGCTCCATCAGCATCAGCCAGAGCAGCCTGGGCTTAGTCTCATTTAAGGAGCCATCTCCTCCAGACCCTCATTGACCTCCAACTACTCAGTGTGTACAGATTGTAACAAGGAGCCTGCACTGCTTTGATTTTTGGGTTAAAATCACTTTAGAAGGTGCTTCCATTAGCAAACGTGTAAGGCTACGTGATGCTGCAACTTATTTGAAAGATTCTATTATTTCTCTGATAATGATTTAAAAATATAATATTACAACTTAATGCAAAGCATCCTAGCATGCAACCCTATAGATTAGAAACAAAATACTTAAGGCTTGGAGATATGGTTCAGTAGTTAAGAGCACTTGCTTCTCTTTCAGAGGACCTGGGATTCAGTTTTCAGCATCCTAATGGCTTCTAACAACCATGTGTAACTCCAGTTCCAAGAGGCCTTCTTCTGGCCTCCATGGGCATGCAGATGCTACACAGATATACATGCAGGCAAAACACTCAAATACAAAACAATAAATAAGTAAAATTTTGAAAAGTTAGTCTTCAATTCTTAGCATTGCTAACACACACACACACACACACACATATTTCTTACCTCATGAAATTGCCTCACCACTAAACAGTGGGTAACCCAAAATAATGAATGTAAACCACATATTTTCAAATCATATCAAATCTTTTGTTCTCAAAAATGGACTTAAAAATGTTTCTTTTATGACACAAATGTTCAAGTATAAAGACCGAAGTATTTAGAGCAACTGACAGTTTAACACAAATGGTACGAACGTTCACAAACACACAATCAGGAAAGGAAGCAACATTTAAATATGATAAGGGAAGCTCACATATTAAGAAGAAAGTGATGTTTCATTACAGCCAACAACACCCGACCTTTCAGTATGCAACAGAAACTAAATGACTGAGGATAAAATAACAATGCACTAACAGCAGAACTGACTGTAAGTTCTGGTTGACCAGGGACAGGAATGTAGGCCCATGGTAGAGTGAGTGCCCTCTAAGGGATATGGCCCAGGATCAAACACTAACACAATAGAATCATCATAATCATGAAATAAAAAATAACTGAATAAGTGATGGCCCAATGAGCTGGAAGAACCACACTTCTATGTGACAATTATGTTAAAAATAACAGAAAACCTTAAGGCATAATGATCCTTGTTACAGAGCCAGTTTAAAGAAAAGTAAAACTTCACCTCCTCCCAGTTCCAGTTGGCTGACAGGGAAGAGCATTGTTCAGTCCAGTTACTGTGTGTGTGAGCTGCACTCTTTGAGTAGCTGCTGCTTTCACACACTGGACTCCTGATGAGGGAACAGCACTCTGCAGCAGGCTCATCTCAAGCAGTCGATGCTCAGGCTCCCTCAGAGCTGTTCTATGGCCCTGTCTCCTCACCACATGATTTCAACCACAGATCAACCGTCCTTTCCCTCTCCAGTCATCTCCACCCCTTCTCTACTTAAACCTTCTCCAAGTCCATTTTGTCATGAAAAGTTGCACCAGAAAAAAAAAAACTTTTTTTTTCTTTACTCATTCCTGGACTTTAAACTTGTAGGATGCACTGGTGAAATAAAGTAGACAGGTGTGAGGAGCTCACAGGTGTGCTGAGTTTCTCTTTGCATTCCTTTAATTTCCTACTTGGATTATTCGTTATAGTTTCTCTAAATAAAAACTGGCCACTAAAATGGCTTTCCATAAGTAAAAACTTGTGTTCTACTTGCTTCGTTGAATATTTCTGTATGCAAGGAGAGTGGAGATGACAGACACATGGGAGGGAGCAGAAGATAAGTGTGGACTTGAGTAGAATGACTCAGAAATTCTTCACACTTGAGTTTCACAATTAAAATAATTCATCAGATTACCCGAATTATAGTGGTCTGTAAAAAACCTTTGAAGTTCTTAAATGAATGACGCATAATCCACCAGAGTTGATGCCAGAAAGGAGTGACATGCGTGATCTTCTCCAAGGCTGAGCTCCTCCCTGCCTTCTGTTCCCCCAAGAGCGGATCCAGTTCAGTTTTCATTTCCCTGTATAAGGAGGACTGGACATACATATTGGCTAATTTTTCTCTGACTTGGTGATGTCTCTCAGAAAGATCTTTATGTTCATCGGCTTTGGGACAAAAGTGGATAAAGACAAGAAATATTAGACAATAATGTAACTGATTTTTCTGAGACAGTATACATGAGTAAGACAGAAATTATGTATCAGTTTTTCTTTGAAAGAGTCTCATGTACTCTAGACTGGCTTCAAAGTTGCTATGAAGCCAAGGGTGAGTTTAAACTCTTCCAGGTCCTCCCGTCTCTGTCTCAAGTGCTGAGATTACAGACATGCACCTTCACACCCAGTTATGTGCTAGGAACCAAACTCAAGGCTTTGTGCATGTTAGGCAAGTAGTCTACCAGCTGAGCTCCATCTTCTGCCCACCAAACTTTGAGAAAAAGAGAAGTTACTCCTGAGTAATTCCTTCACAGATTAGAAAAGTGTCCCTAACTGTCCTGACTACTGTCATTATTCCATGGATACAGCAAACTGTATGGCCTTTTCCCTATCTATACCCTAATTCTTAACATAGTCTTCCTTATTTTATGGTTGTATTCTTAATATTCATAAAGAGTCTGGTTCCTGTTTCTGCCCTATGTGAATGTGCTGTGGGAAATGCTCATGTACACTGTAAAGATTTGTCACTTGTAGTGGTTTAATAAAATGCTAATTGACCTGTAGCCAGGCAGGAAGTATATTCAGGGCAACCAGAGTAGGAAAAGGCTAGGAAAAAGAAAGGCTCAGTCTGCAGTCGCCAGCCAGATGCAGAAGAAGCAAGATGAGAATGCCTCATTAAGAAAGGTAACAAGCCACATGGCTAAACATAGATAATATTTATGGATTAATTTAAGATGTAAGGGATAATTAATAATAAGCCTGAGCCAATAGGCCAACCAGTTTATAATTAACATAAGCCTCCATGTGTTTTGTTGGGACTGAACAGCTGCGGGAATGGGCAGGATAGGAATGTTCATCTACAAATGGCACCAAGTTTGGGCAATTACATCCACATAAAACCTGAGAGAGCTTGGAAAGAAATTCTAGACACAAAAGAACAGAGTTAAACATGGCTTCTTGGTAGCAGCATTTTCTAGGGTGGGCTCTTTTGCTAGAGGCAAAGCACATCTCCTTTAAGAGAGGCTTCCTGACTCAGTGTTAGCAATAAAAACCTCACTGCTTTTTTAAGAGATCCTTCCACCAAACACTTAAATGGTTTTTATGATCAATAGTTGGCATGCTTCTTGGTGGTGGCCTGGACCTAGAAACTCTACAGACTTGTGGGGGGGGGGGGTGGCTCCCACCAGTACTTTTGCTGTGGATCTAAACTCTCAGGAAGTAAAGGAGTGAGGCAGATCCAGTCACCAAAGCCACTGCTTTAATCCTAGTTATATCACTTAGAAAATTAAAGACTCATGTGATCAGAAAAAGAGAGATCTATAGTAAAGACAGATTCCGATAGAAAAAGAAAACTCTAAACAGTTTACCATGTGTTTAAAATTATATGTAGGCTTGGGAGAAAAAGAAAAAGGATAGAAAAAATTATTTGAAAAAGAGGGAAAAAATAGAGTAGTTTGGTGTGGTGGTGCATGCCTTTAATCATACCTAGTACAGAGTAAGCAGAGACAGGTGGATCTCTGAGTTTAAGGGCATTCTGGTCTACAGAGTAAGTTCCAAGACAGTCAAAGATGCACAGAGAAACCCTGTCTGAAAAAAAGCAAAAGCTAAAAATAAAAATAAAAATAAAAATAAAAGAGAGTTGAAAAAAACTAAAGCCATATAAAGATGGAAAATACAGAGAATCTGGTACTATATGTTATTGTGTTGTCTTTGTATTGTTTCACTGCTGATGAATGAGCAAAAGCTGCTAAAAGACATTTGATTATAAATGTTGCTCAATTAATTCAACCTATAAAATTTGAAAATGCCTTGACTTCAAAATTTAAGTGAAAAGATATGTTACTTTGGAGAAGAGCTTTTGCTTTTGTTTCCACAGGAAATGAGAGGCTGTGGATTCATACTGGGTTAAGAAAATTTAAGTTTGATCAAGGAAGACCCCCTGAAAAATCTCCAATGGGAACAGATGATCCAGATGATCCAATGTTTCAGAGCACCTCTGCTGCAGTTTCCTCTGTGTTCTACACCCAGAACAGCCTCAAGATTGCTGACTGATATGCTCCAGTCTCACAGAATACTCCAGTCAGGACTTGACAATAATGCTAAATTTTCTTTGAGTACCCATAAGATCATCAGTGCCCCCATTCAGCAGGAAGTAGCCTAGAAAACTATGCCCACATTGCCCAAACATGGATTATGGATGTTTGTCATTGTTTAGAGTATTGGTTACAAGTTGTTATGAATAACATGAGAAAAGTTAAACAAAGAAAATTAGATTCAGAGTTCTTGTTTTGAAAAGAAAAAAGTAGAAGTGCTGTGGGAAATCCTCTTGTACATGATAAAGATTTGCCGTTCATGTTGGTTTGACAAAATGCTGATTAGTCAGTAGCCAGGCAGGAAGTATAGGTGAGGCAACCAGACTAGGAGAATTCTGGGAAGAGGAAAGGCTCAGTCTGCATTCACAAGCCAGATATAGATGAAAAAAAAAATAAGAATACCTCACTGAGTAAGGTACCAAGCCATGAGGCTAAACATAGATAATTATTATGGATTAACTAAAGTTGTCAGAGCTAGTTAATAATAAGAATGAGCTAATAGGCCAGTTTATAATTAATATAAGCCTCTGTGAGGTTTTTAGGGACTGAACAACTGCAGGACTCAGCAGGACAAAAATGTCCATCTACATGAATATGTATGTAAATGTATAAACTGCCAAGTATCTCATTTTTAAATGTTATAAACAAAACCAGGAATGTTGTCATAGCCCCGTAATACCTATAGTTTGGAGGTGATGTAGAAAGAGCACACATTCAAGACTAATCTGGTTAAATAAGAAAACCCTATCAAAAACAATAGAACAAGCAACATGACAATCAATAGGTACTTTTTAACAGAAATTTCCCTTGTAACAATATCATAAAAATATTCTTTTATAAGTTAAATTAAAAATACACAGCACTAGCATACAGTAAAGTCTATTGGCTAATTTTAGATACTGAATTAGCATGAGATACATGGTTATGTTTTAGTGAAATCAATTAGGCAAAAATCTGTGACTCTAGAAGGCTCACATACCTTCGTGGCCATCTTCCTCTGTGTTTAATAGAGAAGAGAAACCTCCATTGATGATTTCCAGGAAGAAGTCTGTAGGGTAGTTGTGGGAATCATAGTTGTAACCTACAAAGAAGATAGTCTATGAAGATAAACACGAGGACCCTCTTTCAGAGAGTGGGAAAGGGGAGTGAAGACTGAATCTAAGAACTTCTTCCTCTTCTTGCCCAACCCCCAACAAATTGTTCTTTTCTATTATATATACACTCATAATATTTCAGCAATCTCTGCTTCATAGCCTATTGTATGCATGTATGTATTTATGTTGGTGCTATACATACATACATATATACATACCCATATATAATACTCAGGCATAGACAGAGTTGACATATCTATAGGCTCTGACATAAACATATATGTGTGTGTATACATACATACATACATACATATATTGTGAGAGTCATGGACCTAGACATAGACTACACATGAACACAGACATGTAGGAGAATGGTGCTTGTTCTTCCCGGTGACCCAGCTAGATTAGACAGGAAATAATTGCACAGAAACTGTACTAATTAAAACACTGCTTAGCCTATTAGCTCTAACTTCTTATTTGCTAACTCTTACATCTTAATTTAACCCATTTCAAGTAATCTGTGCATCACCATGAGGTCGTGGCCTACCAGCAAAGTTTCAGCACATCTCTCCCCAGCGGCTCCATGGCTTCTCCTTCTCTGCCTTCTCCCTCTCTGCCTCTACCAACATTCAGTCCAGTTTTCCCCTCCTACCTAAGTTCTGCCCTATCAACAGGTCAAGGCAGTTTCTTTATTCATTAACCAATAAAAGCAACGCATAGAGAGAAGGACCTCCCCCATCAAAGACATGAACATATGGACATGAATATAGAGATAGATATGAACATGGATATACATGTAGATATTGATATGGACAATAACTTAGATATGGAGATAGACATGTACGTGGACTTGGACACTGATGTGGATCTAGATATGCACATGGATATAGACATAGACTACACATAGACATGGACATAAACAAGAACATAGATTTAGACTACATAGACAGAGATATAGACATAGGCCATATATATACATACAGACATACACACACACACACACACACACACAAACACACACACGGACTCATCTTGCGAAACAATTATTTTAATTTGGCCTAAATTTTTGTTGGACTCCATAGACCCACAAATCTTTACATATTATTAAATGACAAAGATTAATCAAAACAAATAAATAATATTGAGCAGCAATTATTTGAACCTATATTTGTAGTTAAAGATAATCAACAATAGCTATATTAATATTTCCTAAGATAAAATTGATGGCAAGAACCATCAAAAAATATGTCATTATCTAATCTCACTGTAAAATAAAACCAGACAGACCAAAAACATGAGTTCTCAGGAGCCAGACTTAAGCCACTACAGCTCTCAATTATCTAAACCTGAAGTGCAAAGTAACTACTAAGTAAGGTCTCCATAGCTCCTCAGAGTCAGGTCACATGAGGGGAAAACTGAAAATCACCATCCGCTATGTAAACAAGAACACGATGGTGCTGGACCTTCCCAATGTTGTTGAACTGATGGATAAACGGCCCTGAGCCAGCATGTTAGTTAAGAAGGTTACCACAACTGGGAAGCAGAACAGGAGACTCAGTAAAAATCTTGTACAACAGGCATGCTTACAAGACAAGAGAAAAGAAAAGAGACATGAACAGCAAAAAGTCTGTATTGCACAACTAAGAGAATCCTATAATCAAATTAAACAAAGGTATTTAAAATAAAGAAACCCATACACAGTAAGCCTGCACGAGGGTCAAGTAGCATTCCTGAGAAACCCTGTTCTCTCCACGTATCTCATGAATGAAAGAGATCTCACAGCAAAAGCCCGCCATACCTGCAGATGTGAAGTACTCCAAAGCCTCCTGTGCAGGCCCGTGAAACATGACTTTTCCTGAGGCCACTAAGGTGAGGCTGTCAAACAGTCTGAAGATGGAGTACGGGGGCTGATTAATGGAGAAGATGATTGTCCGTCCCCTCCTAGACATCCTAAGTTTAAAGAGGGAAAAATAATAAGTCACTGGACAGAGAGGAACCTTGAGATTATCGACAAAATATTTTATTCCTGAAGTTATAATCTAGGTTCCCATTTCAGCTTGAATTTTTCTTAAAAAACATCTTGTCTCACTTGTATTATGCACCTGATAGAGAAAACAAGCTCCAAGCTTTTATTTAAAAAATTAAGATTTCTAACATGTGGGGCGTCAGTATTGCAGAGTCCACTGAAGTGTTATTATTTAGATCCCTGTGCTGTCTTCTCAGACAGAGTCAGTGCAGGGAATCCATATCATGAACAGGCTGCTCAGGTGATTGACAGGTTCACCCAAGCTTGAGATGCAATGACAGAGGAAACATTACAGGTATGGTTGTATGCACTATTCCCCTCAATCATTCACACTTTCTGTCTCTTCAGGAATTGGCTTTCACTGTTCTATGATGTGACTCATATTCCTAACCACTTACTCTCCTGATAAACACTGAAGCAATAATCTCATTTTGATTTTCATAGTTTAGGCATAAGGAAAATCTAATAGAATTCCCCCATTCTGTTGTTAAGGCTCAAAATGTCAAGCAATAGACCAAGAGGTCAGCTAGAGAGGGTCAAGCCTGAGACTTTATTATTCATTTAATTCCATGATGGGAAAAAAAATAAGCTGAACTACCATTTCAGAAAATCTGAGCACCAATAACCAAAAACTGTTCAAAACTTCTATGAAAATGTCTTCATAAAATATGGGTATGATGGCATATCTGTAACATTCTAGCACTTGGGAGGATCTATACGTCAAGGCCCATCTATGCTATGTGAGACCCTGTTTCAAAAAGACAAACAGAAAGGATGGATGAAATAGAGGATGAGGGAAAGAGGGAGTAAGTAATAATGGTCAGAAATACTAAAAGAGGGAAGAACATAAGAAAGGAAGGGAGAGAAGAAGGGAGGGAGGAAAAATGTGAGGGAGGGAGGGAGAGAGGGAGGGAGGGAGGGAGGGAGGGAGGAAGGGAGGGAGGGAGGGAGGGAGGGAAAGGAAAAGAACATGGTAAGTGCACATCTTGAATTCCACCAGGACAAATGGTTTGCATAGACAATATAATGGCAGAATAATGGGCATGATAACTGATTATTTTCTTTGAGAGACTATTAATAAACCACAAAATGAAAAGTGCAATTTTATATCATATTACCCAGCAACCACCAGCCTGACTAAACGATAAAGATTCAATACAAGAAATAAGATTACTCAATGGGTAAAGAAACGATGCAAAGTCTTAAGACCCTAGTTCATTCCCCAGAACCCACTTATTTGGATGGAGGAGAAAGTGAACTCTTTGCGTTCTCCTCTGACCTCTACATGCATGCTATACAAGTACACATGTACACACACACCAAACAACTCAAGCACACACAAAATAAAAATGTTTATAAAAAGAATTCTACCACTAGGATGCACTTCCAGGAGTGTTGGAGACATAGGAGATACAGCATATCAGGGCCTGAGTTTACTCCCAGAATACTAGGAGAAACCACACTTGGGATGACCCCATACAATGCACTGACTACCCATGGCATGAGACACAGGGAAGGAGGGTAGCATTCCATACTGGAAAATGAGCAGAAACCTCATCTTAAGGTGTATCCTGAAGCAGAAAGGAAAAGGGACAGAAACAGAAGGTGGTGACACCTGAGGCAAGAAGGTGACATAGGCTAGATGATGGCAAGGCCCCAGCTGTTGACATCATCACTGGGAAGGTACAATGGTGGAGTGATCTTCATTCCTTGAGGGACAGGCAACAGTATTTAGGGTGATGGACCATGATTTCAGAACAAAACAAAGAACAAGGAGAAGGAAGGAAAGACAGAAAGGGCTGTAAATTCAACAGCCAGGAGCTTATTTCATGGGAATGGGATAGTTCTTACATAGTTCTTGGGATTAGTCAGTCGGTTGTAAACTCTGTTAATTCTAAAATGTGCAAAATCTAACCCTTATAAATTTTCTATAAATATTTCATCCACAGACTTATTTTGTGAGAGAATAAAATATCATTCTTTTTACTATATTCTTCCCCTTGATCAGGACCTAGACCTTAGGAATCATTCCCTCAGTCATCACATCCAGGGCTAATCCCAAAGTTAAACCTACTTACTCTATATTAAAGCTATACAGAACACACCAGTTGCTAGCTAAGGAACCAACATAACTAAGCATTCTGCTGACACTTAACACCCCCACAGAGCAACTGTACAACCTTCTCCATAATGTATTGCTCTGCTCTAAACTCAGAAGTTTTCTCACATCCGTCCCTTGCCATGGAAATCCTTAGTCGTTACATTGGCTCAGGTGGTCTAGGCAATCTACTCAATACAACCTCCCTTCAACTGTGAATGTGAAGAGCAGAATTGTAACCTTCCAAAAACCCATTTGTTGAAGACTTCACATCTAAAAGCTTAAAATGTGGATATAATTGGAGACAGAGTCTTTAAAAAGGTAATTAAGTTTCATGAAATTACTAGGGTAACCTAATGTAACTGGTGTCCATTTAAGAGATCAGGGCATAGACACGTAAAGAGAAAGAAGATACGATGAACAATTAGCGACTTAAGTCTCAGCAAACAAGGCCTGTGAAGACCTTAATATTTGGCTTCCAGAATCCAGAACTGTAAGAAATTTAACTTCTATCTAGTCACCCACACTATGGTATCTTTGAAAGTGTACTACCAACTTTTCATCCCCTCAGACCACTGGGTTATAGTCAACTTGATCTCTTTAATGTTCCAGACACATCAAATATGCCATGTCACAGAGCAAATGAGTTTTCCCTCCAGCCCGCACTCTGTTCAGATCTCACCCACTCAGCTCTCTTGACACTGACTTGAGTGCTATGGGGACATGGTATGGGGACATGCTATGGGGACATGCTATGGGGACATGCTATGGGACATGCTATAGGGACATGCTATGGGGACATGCTATGGGGACATGCTATGGGACATGCTATGGGGACATGCTATGGGGACATGCTATGGGGACATGCTATGGGACATGCTATAGGGACATGCTATGGGGACATGCTATGGGGACATGCTATGGGACATGCTATGGGGACATGCTATGGGGACATGCTATGGGGACATGCTATGGGGACATGCTATGGGGACATGCTATGGGACATGCTATGGGGACATGCTATAGGGACATGCTATGGGGACATGCTATTTAAAGCAGTGCTGCACCTTCACCATAGCCATCATTCCCTATGCTCCTGTCTCATTGTTCTTGATGTGTATTCCTTGTTAGTGGAGTTTTCCAGCTAATAAACAATGAATTCCATTGCTTACTTCTGAATCTCCTGCACCAAAAATACACACATGTGATCAGGTATTAAGTGAATAAAACAATGTTCCTTTAGCACTTACCTTCTCAGGACTGAGATGACATCAGTAGAAGTGTTCAAGCTTAAACCAGTGGTGGGGTCATCCAAGAACAAAATGGGATGCTCAGTGACCAGCTCCATGGCTATACTGGTCCTTTTCTCAAGCTCTTTAGAGTTAGGCTAAAGCAACAACAACCATCATTATAAAAAAGAACATGAACAGTATTTGTCAATTGGTGAATGAGCCTATTCCAGCAATAAAAGATTTTGTTCTATCATTATTCTGACAAGCAAAAATATTACCACCTAGGATAAGAAGGGGATTTTCTTTTTCAAGTGAGTAGAAAGACTCAGGTCAGACTTGACATAAAGCCTGTGTTAATCTCTGTCTAAAGAACAAGAAAGACAGCACAGGAGAAGAAGAAGTATCTGTAGTAATTCATATGTTGTAAAAAACAAACCAACTAAACAACCTAGGGCAATGAATAATTATTCTTCTAGAAAAGAAAGCCTGAGCCAGGACCTCAGCCACTCTGGGCATGAATCCAGTAACTCTGAGGGAGGAGGCAGGAATCAGAGATCTCTGTGGGGCCAGGCATGAGTCTGGGACCACAGAGGGAGTAGGCCTAAGCGAGGACCTCTGTAGGTCCAGGGGTTGGTCTGGGACATCAAAAAGAATAGGCAGGAACTTGAAACCTCTGAGGGTCTGAACATGAATCTGGGACCTCTGAGGGAATAAGCCTGAGCCATGTTCTTTGTGGTTCTGGGTATACCCTAGCCTGAAAACTCCAAGGCAGTAGACTTGAACCAGGGACCTTCGCAGGGCCAACTCCAAGCCAGGGACTTCTGCAGGAGTGGATCCAGACCAGGATTTACAGAAACAGGTCAAAGCCAGTAACCTAGGCCAAAGTAGGCCTGAGGCAGCAAGCTCCAAGGGAGCAGAGCAAAGCCCAGGAGTACTGATCTCCAGGAACATGGAGTAACCAATGGGGTACTAGAACTGTGGCACTGACTGTAACATGAGGAACAACCATCTGAACTTTGGATTCACTGGCACCTAGATTAACCAACAGAATCTCAGACAGCCCCAACCACACCTAGTAGAGGAAAAGATGACTAGAAAGGGTAAGAACATACATACAACACCACAAAGAGCAACACAACACCAGTAAAATCTAAAGATCCTACAACAGCAAGATTTGAAGATCAAATATAGATAAATCAGAAGAAACTGACCTAAAAAACAACTTCAAAAGAATGTTTGAAACTCTTAAAGAGGAAATGAGAAATTCTCTCAAAGAAATGGAGGAAAAGGCAAACAAAAATTGTAAGACATCAACAATCCCTTAAAGAAAACCAAGAAAAAGCAATCAAACATATGAAAGAAACTATTCAAGATTTGAAAACTGAAACAGAGACAATATAGAAAACACAAGTCAAGGGAATTATAGAAACAGAAATCATGAGAAAATGATCAGGAACCACAAATACAAGCATGAACAACAGAATATAAAATATGGGAGAGAATCTCAAGCACTGAGAAGAATATAATAGAGAAAATAGACTCTCAGTTAAAGAAAACATTAAATCTAACAAAAGCTTAACCTAAAATATACAGGAAATGTGGGACACCATTAAAAGGTCAAATCTAAGAATTATACATATAGAAGAAGGAGAAAAATTTCAACTCAAAAAGCACAGAAAATATATTTAACAAAATCTTAGAAAACTTTCCCAACCTAAAAAAGATATGTCTATGAAGATACAAGAAACTTATTGAACACCAAATAGAATGGATCCAAAAAAGATCCCTCACCACATAATAATCAAAACACTAAACATACAGAGTGAAGAAAGAACATTAAGAGCTTCAGAGGAAAAAGGTAAACCTATTAGAATTATACCTGACTTCTCATTGGAGACAATGAAAGCCAGAAGGTTGTGGTCAAGCTTTATGCAGACCTTAAGAAACCACAGATGCCAGCCCAGACTACCATACCCAGCAAAACTTTCAATCACCATAAAAGGACAAAACAAGATATTTCATGACAAAACTAGATTTAACCAATACCTAGCCACAAACCCAGTCCTATATAAAATACAAGAAGGAAAATTCCAACCGATGGAAGTTGGTTAAACCAACAAAAACACAGACAATTGATGGTCTCATAACAGCAAATCCCAAAGGAGAGGAAATGCACAAATTAACATCACCAGAAATGACAACTAAATTAACAGAAGATAGCAATCACTGGTCATTAATATCCCTTAATATAAATGGACTCAACTCACCTATAAAAATGCACAGGCAAACAAATTAGATATAAAAACATAATCCAATGTTCTTTTGCATACAAGAAACACATATCAACCTTAAAAACAAACATTGTCTCAGAGTAAATGGTTTGGAAAAAAATATTCCAATCAAATGGACCTAAGAAACAAGTGGATATAGCTATCTAAAATCTAACAAAATAGACTTCAAGCTAAAATCAATCAAAAAAGACAAAGAAGGTCATTATATACTAGTCACAGGAAAAACTCATCAAGAGGAAATCTTAATACTGAACATCTATGCCCCCAAATACAAGGGCACCCTCATATGTAAAAGAAACACGTCTAAGTCTTAAATAAAACCCCATACATTAAACCACACACACTAATAGTGGGAGACTTGAACTCTCCCCTCTTACTACTGGCAGGTCAATCAGACAAAAAAATGAACAGAGAAGTAAGAAAATTAACAGATGTTATGACTCAAATGAACTTAACAGACATCTATATAATATTTCATCCAAACAGACCTTCTCCTCAGCACCTCATGGAACCTTCTCAAAAATTGAACAGTAACAAAACAAACTTCATCAAATACAAAAAAAATTGAAATAACTCATTGTATCTTATCAGATCACCATGGTTTAAAACTAAAAGTCAACAACAATACTAATTCCAGAAAACCCACAAACACATGGAAATTAAACAATGCTCACCTGAATCATCAATGGGTCAATGATAACATAAAGGGAGAAATTAAAGACTACCTAAATTTAATGAAAAGGACCACACAACATACCCAAATTTATGGAACACAATGAAAGCAATGTTAAGAGGAAAGTTCATAGCACTAAATGCCTACCTAAAGAAGCTGGAAAAATCCCACACTAGTGAATTAATGGAACATTTGAAAAATTTAAAACAAAAAGAATCAAACTCAGCTAAGAGAAATAGTCAGCAGGAAGTAATTAAATTGAGAGCTGAAATCAACAAAATAGAAACAAAGAAAACAATGCAAAGAATCACTGAAACAAAGAGCTCGTTCTTTGAGAAAATCAACAAAATAGACAAACCTTTATCCAAACTAACCAAAAGGGAGAGAGAAAATCAGAAATGAAAAGGGGGACATAACAACAGACACAAAGAAAATACAGAGAATCATCAGGTCATATTTTGAAAACCTGTACTCCACAAAATTGGAAAACTTAAAGGAAATGGACAACTTTCTGAATAAATATCACTTACCAAAATTAAATCAAGGCCAGATAAGCAAATTAAACAGACCTATTCCTGCAGAAGAAATAGAAACAGTCATCAAAAGTCTTACTTTTTGATGTAAATAAGCCAAGAACCAGATGGTTTCATGATGTAGGAGTGTCATCTATTTATCTGTTAATAAAGAAACTGCCTTGGCCCTGATAGGACAGAAAATTAGGTAGGCGGAGTAGACAGAACAGAATACTGGGAGAAAGAAGCCCAGTCAGGCAATCGCCATAATTCTTCCACCCTACACAGACGCAGGTTAAGATCTTCCCTGGTAAGCCACCTTGTGGGCTACACAGATTATTAGAAATGGGTTAGATCAATATGTAAGAGCTAGCCAATAAGAGGCTGGAACTAATGGGCCAGGCAGTGTTTAAAAGAAGACAGTTTCCCTGTAATTATTTCGGGTATAAAGATAGCTGTCCGGAGCTGGGCAGGAACGCAGCCCACCACAGCGCCTTCAACAGTTTCAGCTCAGAATTCTACAAGACTTTCAAAGAAGAACTAATATTAACACTCCTCAAATTATTCCACACAATAGAAACAAAAGGAACATTGCCAAACTCTTTTTATGAGGCAACAATTACCCTGATACCCAAATCACAGAAAGACTTTACTAAGAAGGAGAATTACAGACCAATCTTACTCATAAATATTGATACAAAAATACTAAATAAAATACTGGCAAAGCTAATCCAAGAACACATCAGAACCATCATCCACCATGATCAAGTCAGCTTCATCCCAGAGATGCAGGGATGGTTAAACATATGAAAATCTGTGAACATAATCCACCATATAAACAAACTGGAAAATAAAAACCACATGGTAATCTTATTAGATGCTGAAAAAGCTTTCAACAAAATACAACATCCCTTCATGATAAAGGTCTTGGAGAGAGCAGGGATACAAGGAACATACCTAAACATAATAAAGGCAATATACAGCAAGCCAACAGCCAACATCAAAGTAAATGAAGAGAAACTCCCAGTGATTCCTCTAAAATCAGGAACAAGACAAGGTTGTCCACTCTCTCCATATCTATTCAATATAGTTCTTGAGGTCCTAGCTAGAGCAATAAGAAGCCAAAAGGAGATCAGGGGGATACAAATCAGAAAAGAAGAAGTCAAACTCTCACTATTTGCTGAAGATATGATAGTTTACATAAGCAACCAAAAAAAACCTACCAAGGAACTTCTATGACTCATAAATACATTCAGTAATATAGCAGGATAAAAGATTAACTAAAAAAAATCAGTAGCCTCCTGTACACAGATGATAAAAAGGCTGGGGAAGAAATCATAGAAACAACACACTTGACAATAACCACAAATAGCATAAAATGTCTTGGAGTAACTCTAAGCAAACAAGTGAAAGACTTGTATGACAAGAACTTTAAATCATTGAAGAAAGAAATTGAAGAAGACACCATAAAGTGGAAAAATCTCCCATGCTCTTGGGAAGGTAGAATCAATGTAGTAAAAATGGCAATCTTCCCTAAAACAATCTACAGATTCAATGCAATGCCCATCAAAATCCCAGAAAAACTCTTCACAGACCTCCAAAAAACAGTACTCAGCTTAATATGGAATAGCAAAAAACCCAGGATAGCCAAAAATCCTGTACAAGAACTTCTTCAGGCATCACAATCCCTGACTTCAAACTCTACTACAGAGCTGCAGTACTAAAAAAGCCTGGTATTGGCATAAGAACAGACAGGAGGACCAATGGAACCAAATAGAAGACAATGATACTAATCTACACATTTTGAATATCTGATTTTTGATAAAGAAGCAAAAAATATAAAATGGAAAAAAGATGGTGCTGATATAACTAAACACCTACAGGTAGACTCATATCTATCACCATGCACAAAACTCAAGTCCAAATGTGTTAAAGACATCAACATAATGCCAGCCACACTGAACCTTACAGAAGAGAAAGTGGGAAGTTCACTTTAACATATTGGCACAGGAGACCACTTCCTAACTATAACCCCAGAAGCACAGACACTCAGAGAAACAATTAATAAATGGGACCTCCTGAAACTGAAAATCTTCTGAAAAGCAAAGGACATGGTCAACAAGACAAAACAACAGCCTACAGAATGGAAAAGATTTTCACTAACTCCACATCAGAAAGAGGTCTTATCTCCAAAATATACAAAAAAAACTCAAGAAATTGGTCATCGAAAGAACAAATAATTCAATAAAAAAAACGGAGTACAGACCTAATCAGAGAACTCTCAACAGAGGATTCTAAAATGATGGAAAGACACTTAAGGAGAAGTTCAACATCCTTAGTCATCTGAGAAATGCAAATCAAAAAGCTCTGAGAGTCCATCTTAGACCTGTAAGAATGGCCAAGATCAAAAACACTGAAGACAACTTATGCTGGAGAGGTTGTGGGGAAAAGGGAACACTCCTGCATTGTTGGGGAGAGTGCAAGCTGATACAGCCCCTTTGGATGTCAGTGTAGTGATTTCTCAGAAAATTAAAAAACAACCTTCCTCAAGACCCAGTAATACCACTTTTGAGTATATATCCAAAGGATGCTCAATCATTCAATCATGCCACAAGGACATATGCTCAACTATGTTCACAGCAGCATTGTTTGTCATAGCCAGAACCTGAAAACAACCTAAATGCCCCTCGACCAAAGAATTTATAAGGAAAATGTGGAGTACTACATAGCAGAAAAAATAGTGATATCTTGAATTTTGCAGATAAATGGATGGAGCTACAAAACATTACTTTGAATGAGGTAACCCAGACACAGAAAGACAATTATCACATGTACTCACTCATA
Organism: Microtus pennsylvanicus; assembly: GCF_037038515.1. Classification (NCBI taxonomy): domain Eukaryota; kingdom Metazoa; phylum Chordata; class Mammalia; order Rodentia; family Cricetidae; genus Microtus; species Microtus pennsylvanicus. Next base: position 3,689,859 of record NC_134590.1, on the reverse strand, counting down.
GGTGGTTTTAAACATAAAGCAAAGAAAACCAGCCTATAAATTGCAACCCGAGAGAACTCAGACAGCAATGAGGACACTAAGAGAAACTTACATAGATCTAATCTACATGGGAAGTAAAAAAAGACAAGATCTCCTGAGTAAATTGGGAGCATGGGGACCTTGGGGAAGGATTGAAGGGAGGCGGAGAGAGGCAGAGAGGGGAGCAGAGAAAATTGGAGAGTCAATAAAAAAAAACATAGGAAAGAAATTATCTCATTGTAAACATAAACCACATCAATAAACAGCAGAGCCAAAGTTCACAAAATTCCACCACTTAGGAAAAAAAGAAAGCATGGTAAATATCAGCTTTTCTATTATTCTTCCCAACAAGACAACCATCTTGCAAACAAATGTGGAGAAGGATGATGGGAATCAATAGTCAGTATGTTCCGACTTCTCACTGCTGCTAAGGAGGAGCCACCAGAGACATTATTTGGCTGTGGGAATTCCTTCAACCAATAGCCTTTAAGATATTGACCAACGTCGGGCTTGGTCTCATGTACTATAAATTCAGATGAAAAAGCAGGCACTGACCCTTGGCTGCTAGATTTGGTTTCAGTCCCCTGTTCATGCAGATGACTGCTGATCATTGCTTTTATGTGAGTCTACATCTAAATAAATGAAACTTTATTATATTCCATTCTGTGTTAGTGTGGGATTATCTTATTATACATTGCAACATTAATTCATGAAAATCATATTCTGGGGAGCCCACTTTCATCCATATCACCAAATGTCTGCACTAGAGACATCTATATATACAATGAGACACATCTGCTCCTGGCAGCACCAATTACTTCAAAAGGAAGATGGGCATTCAAAAGGCTCCTCATGAAGTTTGTTAGCCATTTGGACAAGAAACTGCTCTTGTCTGAATGCTTGATGCTATGCTGTATGAACTGGACATGCCAGAGACAGAAATATGACTGTTGAATTTGCCTAAAGGTAAGATGATTCTCCAGGGTTCCTGATTCATGAAAGAGTCTGCCTGACATTCTGCAGGACAAAGAAGAAAGTGACTGACAAACTGCCAATATAGGTTCAACTGTCTTTGAAATTTCCTGCTCTGTGGAAAGTTTGCTGGATACCATGGCCTATAGGCTGAAGATGGATGCCCCTACAATACAGAACTATGGGTTACTGTCCAGGCAGCGAGATATCTCTGTCAACTCTAGAGTTTTGGAAGTTGCTTACAATGCACTTCCTGTTTACTTAGTAATATCATATCATTTTGGAGTCTTTGATGGAGTTGAAAAATAGATAGTTATAGTTTTCTTTAATTATTATAAAAGATTAAAGAGATGTAAATATTGTAACTGTAATTCTTGCTTGATTATTTTTTTGTTATATTTAATTTTACTATGTTAAAGTTAAAAGCCTTCTTTTTTATTTAAACAGAAAGGGGAAGGTGATGTGAGATTCCTGTCTATATACTATGAATACCATTGGCTAATATAGAATCTGTTTCAGCCAGTTGCTTAGCAGAACAGAGCTAGGCAGGGAAAACTAAACTGAATTTTGGGTAGAAAGACGGCAGAGTCAGGGAGAAGCCATGGAGCCGCCACCAGAAACAGACACATTAAAACTTTGCTGGTTGCCATCAACCACATGGTGAGGCACAGATTAATGGAGATTGGTTAAATTAAGATATAAGAGTTAGCCAATAGGAAGCTAGAGCTAATGGGACAAGCAGTGATTTAAATAATATAGTTTCTGTGTGATATTTCGTGAGTCTGGGCAGCCATGAAATGAACAAGCAGCTCTTACAACATCTTCTCAATGAACTGATGTCATTGTGAGAGTCAGGATGGTGTGGGTAACACAAGAAGAGGGAAGCAACTTTAATGTTGAAAAACTCTAGGCAAATAATAAATTAAATGCCAGATCAGGTTCTGTAAACAATGCAATATTTTGAGGAATGTGAATAGTTATAACCTGTCAGGGCTGATGTTATCAAGATTCTGCTCATTTTGATAATTAAGAATGGAATTGCTAAGAGAAGCAAATGTCCTTATTTTTCATGGCTAAAAAAGAGTATTCTGGGATGAAACAGTTTTCAATATTCTTTCTAATATGTCAGTAAGAAATTAGCTAGCTATTATAATAGTCAGCTCTGAAGCTCACCACTTATCCATTACCCTTCCTAATCCTGTACAAGTCTCAACAGGAAGCATCACTTGATCCATTTATTGTTACATTTGCCCAAGGTTGTATCTATTAAACCTTACAGAGTCTGGGAATAAATAAAAGTAGAAGATGAGGAAGCAGGGGCAAGGGCAAAGTGTACCCTAGTTTCTGGCCATTTACTAAGATAAAAGGTAAACAAGTAGGCTAAACGGTTTTATTTTGGTACACAATTCAAAAGTATAGTTGACCATTGCAGGGAAGTCAAGCAGGAAGCTGATAAAGCTGACTACATATGGTCCAGAGCACAGAGAGGATGAATGCACGCATGCCTGTCAGTGTTCAGCTCACTTTATCCATGCTCATGACACCCAGGACCTAAACCCAAAGAATGGCATTGCCTGAGTGGGTTAAGTCTTTCCATGTATCTTAGCTTAATCAAGATAATCAGATGCCTTCTCTGATTTCTGACAAATAAAATTGTCCACAAGTCAACCTGACTATAATTCCTCATTGAAACTTTCTTCTAGATGATTTTAGGTAATTCTAGACCCAGTCTAGTTGACAGTTAAAACTGGGCACCACAAAACACAAAAAGAAAGTCTATAGAAAACAACATGCACTATACAAGTTATAAATAAATGCTAAAGAGACCAAGGACAGCCCTGGAGGGAAATAAATGCAGAGTGAACACAGAGCCAGAGTTCTCCATCTCACATCCTGTATCAGTGCAGAAGCACATTCTGAAACTACAAGGGACAAGTCCTCTAGGGGAAGAGACGATAAACAGAAGAAAGCACTTGTCCAATTCTCTAAAGCCAAGAGTTTAAGACTGAGGGAAGAGGAGGCTCACATAAGGAGTATTTGAAAATGGCCATGTAAGGAACACTCTTCCCTGCTGGATCACACTCCATTCCCAGGTTTAGCCACTGTAAAGAAGGTTTTGCAGCTCAGTTTCCACTCTACAGCATGTAACCAGTCACTTACCCATTAATACACAGAACAGCTGCATTGAGCATACACATTATATGGAGCTGTTGACAGAGGGTCATATATAATCCATACATGAATCTCTCTCTCTCTCTCTCTCTCTCTCTCTCTCTCTCTCTCTCTCTCTCTCTCTCTCTCTCTCTCTCTCTCTCTCGGTCTTTCAAGATTGTTCTTCACATTACCTTGACATTTAACTCTTTATCCAGATGCAGAAGTTCAAGGACCTCATTAATTCGTCTTCTCTTTTCATCTTTTGTCATAGTCATTGGCAGTCGAAGAGCAGCTGAGAACTCTATGTTGTCTCTCACAGTCACTGTGCGCATCACCATGTCATTCTTAAGGTTAGGTGGAATTTTAATTACAAATAGTTATTAATATGACCATCACTCTAAAGTATGTAACCTGATCACATATAAAGCACACCCAATGCTCTACTTAAAATTATTCTTTCAGGTTTACTCCTTTCAGGTACAGAGCCTGATGCAGTAACTTTCATTCTCCTCCCACTTTCTTTCCAAGTAGTGCACAGGGATTTTGGTGACTGCTATCAGCAATTATTTTCAGAAAATATCTTCTAAGCAGTAGAGAAAGTAGGGACTATATATGTGTCATATACCTAACTGAAAAGACACATATCTACAAGTTGAGCATCTAACAACACAGAAAATCTAAAATTACAAACCCACAAATACTTACCCGTGGCACATAACCAGAAGTACATGTGAAATTAGCAGGCCGAGGTTTTCCATTTATCAAAATATCTCCCGATAATCCACATGGATCTTTCCTTGCAGCTAAGACATCTAATAACCTACAAGGATTACATATGTTGTGTGGTTTACTCCCTCCCTTCAGTAACAGCTATCAGCTTTCAGATGCTCAGAATAAAAATGCTGCATAAGTTTAACTGAAGTCACACACACACACACAAACACACACTCCTTTCTGTTCAGTGTGTGCTCTAATACAGCCCAGAATTATGAATGTAAGACATGATTCACCTGACCTCCCCTCTCTGACCTTGGGAACTCAAATTGGTAATGTGCTTCTGTAGTTTGAGAATTAGGCCTGGTGATGATTTCTTGTCCCCAGAAAACTTTACTTCACCTTCCCAATTTAATACTATCTCCCCACATTAACTAATAATAATATGACCCAATACCATATGCCAATAGCTCTATCATTTCCTATCATTAAGGTGCTCTAATAAGACTTGCTGTTCTTGGTTGAAAATTAGGAAGCCTCCTCCTGCACATTGTAACCTGTACTGGGGACCAGAATATATACACCCAGATAATATTTAAATAAGTCCTATAGAAGTGATTTTTACAGCACAGAAACTAGATACAAAGAGCTTGCATATGCTTTCTGTTATACTCACAAAGATCTGCTCCCATCTTGAGGAGCCATAATTGCATTGAGGCCAGGTTTCATGATCCCACTGTAAACACAAAATCATACTGGTTGATTTTTTGACTTAAAAGAGGTTATATTTACTTAGAGTCTACTCTGAATATGCTATTGACATTGCATGAATTTGTATACAGAAAAAAAGCACAAACTGACAGGAAAAAATTAAAATATTAATATAGGACTATTATTTATTTATTTTTAAATGATTATTTTTTAAAAGAAACCCTTTTCTCATTTTACTTATCTATCCCAGTTCCCACTTTCTCCCTTTCTCCCACTCCCTCCACTTTTCCCTTCCCTATCTCACTCCCAATCCACTTCTCAGAAAGGGTAAGGTTTTCCATGGGGAATCAACAAATTCTAGAACATTACTTTGAGGCAGGACGAAGACCCTCCCCACTATATCTAGGTTGATCAAGGTATCCCTTCAAAGAGAATGAGTTCCAAAAAGCCAGTACAAGCAGTAGGGTAAATCCTGGTCTCACTGCCGGTGGCCTCACAGTCTTCCCAAGCCATACAACTGTCACCTGAGGTCTATTATTTAAAAAGATGTTCAATTCTAATGGTGACTCATCAGAAAAATGCTTTAGATATTACAAAAGCCCTGTTTTTTATTATTTAAAGACTTTTCTTTTTTGAAACACGGTGCATCTAAGTTCTGCATCCCTGAAGCAAGAAGCAGATTCTCAGAATTCCATTGCACATACGGCCTTTTGGTGTCACACATATAACAGCTTCTTGCTAATGTTTGATGAGCAGTACCATCATATAGCCCTCCTTGCTGCCTCTAGACTTTGTAACAAGTAGCCAATGATTAATGGGATATTAGTAGTGTTGTTGCTATTATTAAAATACAATAAAACCACAATCAATCCATCTCAAGTAGAAATTCAAAGACTAGAAAGAAGCACTCAGAGGACAGGAGAGCGTTGCCAAATAAATCAAAAGAAAACAACCTTATTCAAAATAGAAAATCTAAATACACTTCCACAAAATTTTGATTTCCCTCCTTGATGAAGAGATTAGAATATGCTCAGTTTAGGACTGGGAGACATCCCTCAAGTAGACGACATTATTTATTGGTGTATAGGTACAGCACAAACACACACTAAGTCCAAAAAACTGACTGACTGATTCAGAGTAGTGAATATTCAGATTGAAAAAGGCATATTCTTATAGAAAACATAGCTATATTACCCTTTCTTACTTCATATTCAGACAGTGTGTCAATCATTTGTCCTCCCCATTCCCTTCTTAGTAAGAAAATGATGGAAGTTGTAGGCTAAGGAGCAGAAACAGTCCAAGAACAGAGGCTATGATTGGGGTCCGGAGGAAGAGTCTATGCAGACTGCACGGGGAAATCTTGGTATGTGTGCTCCTTCCTTAGCATTTGTTTGGAAACATGGTTCTCTAAGTCATGAAACAATGTGTGGAATGTTGGCTTTAGCTCTTTTTAGCATTTAATGAATTTTGAGCAAGTATTTGAGGATCCGGGCTTTCTGCTGTTGGGACTTCATCATTACTTCCATCTCATCTCTTCATTAATAACTGACCCAGGCAGCCTGTTCTAAACTCTCAGTTCATTTTTGGAATGGATGGTGCATAGATGTATACACAATTCTTTCATACATTCTAATTTCTAGGAAATAATTCTCAATATTTCCTCTGAATTCTTTTATTTTAATAGTATGCGCTTGATATTATATTTTCATCCCTTATTTTATTGAATTAAAATTATTTCTCAGGGTTTTTGTTGTTGTTTTGGTAGTAAGTCTAAGGGCATATAAAGTTTCTTTGTGTTTTCAGAGAACCATCCTTTGTGCCATTCATCCACTATTTTGTTCTTTATATTAATTAATCAATCCCTCACATTGATTTCACTGTGATCATGAATCTATCTGTCTGTACAACAAGGTGAGGCTGGGGACAGTTTATTGGGTGAAGGGCTTGCTGTGCATGGCTGAGGACCTCAGTTAAGCCTCCAGAACTCACATAAAGTTCGGTGCAATGGTGGGCACCTGTAACTCCGTTCTCTTTGGAGAGATGGAAGACAGAGGCAGGAGAATCCCAGGACACTTGCAGGCTGCTAGCCTGACACACACTGCAGTGAGCAATGAGGGACTCTGTCTGCAACATAGCAGAAGATGGAGACCAGTGCTCAAGGTTGTCCTCTTATTGCCTTGCATCATGGTGTGTCATAGCATCTACACATCTGCACACGTAAACACTCACATACACACACATATATAAACATACACACATAAACACACAGCTTATAGATAATAGAGAAATTCTGTGTTTTAAAAAGTTGTTCAATGCTGTAGATTCTGCTTCATGCACATACCTGATATTTGATAGTCTTTCTACCACACGTGTTTTTTTACAAAATGGAAAACCACTATGCACTGTTTCTTGGTAGCTGATGTTATAAAAACTTAACACAGCCTCTCCATTCAAGGTCTTCAGGTCACTGGTATCTATTCCAGGAAGGTCATTAGGATTTCTTTCTATCATTGGGATTGCAACAGGGTCATTATCGGAAGACATCTTGAGATGTCTTCCTTCCTGTAGAAGGAAAGGCAACAGTAAGTTGATGGTCCATGAAAACAACAATATTATACAGAACAGCACACTTAGGGATTGTTTGATTGTTTGAAACTGTGCAGTCAAAGACAGATTCCTTCCTGATGAACAGTACATGTCACTGTGATTCTCTAAGGACCCGATGAGAAGCAGACATAACCAAGTACAGACTCCCCTTAGACACCAAATTCCTAAGAAAGAAATGAGCCTTAATGAGTAGAGTATAAATGCTATACACAATTAATAAAGGAAGGCAGGAAAAGATGGGGGGAAGATTTGTCTTACTTCAAAAGCATATTATGATTAATAAAGTTCAGATGGAGAATATATGACCACCACTACCACATGTCCTGCGTGTGCATGTGTATGTGTGTGTGTGTGTGTGTGTGTGTGTGTGTGTTGCATTATGAGGTGTAACATAATAACAAGTTAGACTTCCACAGTGAACAGGAGACATTTCTGACTATTTCCAGCTTCAGAATGCACCTCTGGTCATCAGGCATCTTCAGACAGCCAAGAAGATGAACCACTGGTGATGACATCATCATTGCTATAATGGGTTTAAATTTTAAGGAAGACTTAGATTTTAAAATGATAGGGATTAGGAACACCAAAATAGTAGCTAAGCAGCTTAAGACTTCCAAAGAAAAAAGAATACAAATGAAATTTAAATATCCAATTTCACAATTTAATGTCTGCTTTAAAGTAAGACTTTTAGTGAACTGAGCATGTGAAACAGTTTAAAATACCACTGTCAACACAGCCAGTTTTCCTTTCTAATGTCTGCCGTATTGAGTGGTGAGCTCCTGTCTGTGAGGGTCCACCTGCTCAGACAAGCCTCCTCCAGGAGCATCCTTAAAGCAGACGTGGGAGCAGCTGTGTGAAGAGCTCTGATTACAACCAAAGCAGCCAGGGTTGAGGGACAGCAGCAGGGAAGCAAACCCAGCCCCTCCTGCCTTCCCTCCTGCCATCAGCATATCAAAACCTCCAAGTATAGGGCCAACTTCAGAAAAGGCAGAAAAACAAAACCTGCTAAACACATCTGTCAGATGCTCTGTTATTCTTGAGGATAATTATTAGCAGTCTGTCACCAAGCAAATGTGGAGCTTCAGAACAAACCCTTTGCCTTGTGATCCAGAAGGCTTAGGCTTTGGGATTTCAAACAAACCAAACAATGGGGCTAAGGCTCTGCCACATCAGTGTGCTCTGCTCAAATTTTGATTGAAGAATGTTAAACCTCTCTTGTTCAAAAACTGTTATCCATAATTTCAATTGCAAATTTCTAGGCATGGGGTAAACAAGACTAAAGATTCCTAAAGTGAGAACTTAGAGGGAGGTTCACAAGTATTACAGACTGCAATTAGTAATCATTAATAATATGATAATTGATTGCTACATTCAAAGACAGAAAGAAAGGAATTACAGATCTCTTTTCACAAGATGCAAAATCTATTTTAAAAACCATCATAATTAAGATTTCACTAAAGGCATTTAGCAAGCATTTAAATTAATAAGGAGAACTAGAGAAACCCATGACTGATACTGAAATGAAACCCATTATGAATGAGAAGTTGAAAAGAAAGAGATGTACAAAGGAACATCTGCAGGAATTGATGAAAGGGGCTAAAGTTCTATAAACGAACACTTGTGATGGGAGAAAATGAAGATGACAACATCACATGGAGAAACATGGGCCTGGGCCTGAGAGCACAGATCAGTGCACGTTCAGCATGTGTGAGGCCAGGCAGCAACTCCAAGGTGAAACAGGCTGCCCTGGTGATGACAGGCTGGCAGGAGGAAGCTATAGCTCTTCTAAACCTTAACTCCAGTGTTGCAGAATGGCACCAACATGTGGACGATTGTATCCACATAAAGCCTGACAGAGCTTGGGAAGTAATTCTAGACAGAAAAGAATAGAGTAAAGCATGTTTTCATGGTAGCAGCAATTTCTCAAGTCTGCTCTGCTTGCTAGAGGGAAGCAAGTGCTCTCATCTAAGAAAGGCTTCCTGACTCAGCTTTAGCTGCAAAACCTTGCAGCTCTTTTAAGAGGTCCTGCCATGAAACACTTACATAGTGTTGATGAAAAGCTGACTGAATGCTTTTTGGTTTTCAGCCATAGCAGAAAAAAAGCTGCGCTGTTTTAAAATGCTGGCTTTCTGGGCCATCCTACCAGTGCAAACTCTGACTCTTTCAGGCAGGCAATCTGACTATGGAGCTATTGAGTGTGGTTTGTGAGCACACTGCTGTAGCTTGTTCACTGGCGGGGACCTTGAAACGCCATAGAGTTATGGCAATAAACATGGCTACAGCTGGTACCTCTACCATGAGGCTAGAATCGCAGAAAGCTAAGGAATGGGTGGGATCCAGCAGTCAAAGCCACGGCTTTAGTCCTTTCCTTAAAGACTCATGTAGTCAGTAAAAGAAAGTTATACAGTAAAGAGAGATTCAAAGAAAAAACCTCTAAATGGTTTACAGTGTGTTAAAAAAAATATATATATGCAGGCAGAGCAAGCCGTGAGAAGCAACTAGAAAGCCATTATTTCTCCAAGGTCTCTGATTCAGTTCTTGCCTGAGTTCCTGCCTTGGCTTCTTTCAGTGGTAGGTTGTGATGTGGAGGTGTAAGCCAAATAAACCTTTTGCTCCCCCAGTATCTTTTGATCATGGTGTTTTATCACACAATCGAAAGCAAAGTGCCAGTGAGCAAGCAAACATCTAAGATGAGAAAGAAAGAAAGTATCGCATAGCAATTGAAACCAAATCAGAAAATCAGAGGGTGAAAAGAACCCACCAAATTATAGGATTTCATTCAGTACAAACTTTTTTTTTTTTTTTAGCTTTTTGAGACAGGGTTTCTCTGTAGCTTTGGTGCCTGTCCTAAAATTAGCTCTTGTAAATTAGGCTGGCCTCGAACTCACATAGATCCACCTGGCTCTGTCTCCTGAGTGCTGGGATAAAAGTCGTGCACCACCACCGCCCAGCCAGTACAAACATTTTAACAGTAACCTAAATATAAATAGTCTCAATTCTGGAGTAAAAGATGCAACTGACAGGTGAATTGAAAAGCAGAAAACAATAACCAATTGTTTATTGCAGCGGGAAACTCAACTAGCTGGTCACGCGTGTGAGGACTGAGAGTGGGAGGATGGAAAACGGCATTTTAAACAAACAGACTGGAACACTCCACTCCTACCTGACAAAGCAGATAACCAGCCAAAGTTAGAAAAAAGTAAAAATAACTACATGTTAATAACTGGAACACTCCATCACAAACTTTTAACAAATCGAAAAGGTAATTTCTTATATCCTATCAGATCATAATGGAATTGTAGAAAAAGTCAGCAGCAAGAGAAAGTACAGAAACACATGATGAACGAACACTGTGTTTTTTGCAAGCATGGTCCAGCATATGCAAATTAGTAAAAGAAATTCAGCACATAACATGATTGGGGATAAGTATGATATCATAATCTCAACAGATGGGGGAAGTCCTTAAGAAACTAAACTCATTCTTGATTACAGCCCTGAACCCACCAGGAAGAGAAAACTTACACCTACACACAAGAAAGGGCACTGAGATAACACTACCAACAGCAATATACTGCAAAGGGAATAACTTGAATCAGTTTCTCTAAATGCAGTATAGACACAGGAGTAACCATTCCTGAACTATTACTTAATACAGAGCTTGGAAAATCAGAGAAATAAAATGAGAGAAGAAAAAGAGAGTTACAAACAGGTAAGGAAGAAGTCAAATTACCCTATTTGTGGATGAAATGCTTTTATATTTAAAATCCACTGGGCTGCAAGACCACTTGCCTAGCATATGCAAGGCTCTGGATTTGATCCTCTGAACCACATATCAAGAAAAGGGCTCTGAAAACCACCCGGGTCCAGCAAGATATCTCTGCAGGCAAATGTGCTGGAAGCACAAGATTGGTGATCTGAGTTAAATCAAAGAACACCATTAAAAGAATACCTTTATAATCAGAGCACAGGAGGTCACCTGGAAGCTGAAGGGCCAGCTACCCTGGAGTTCCCAGCATGGAACAAAGTACAGGAGAGACTGACTCAACAAGTTGGAAGAAAAAACTGACTCTCAAAAGTTATCCTGTGATCTCCACACACATTGAACCTGCCCCTAGTCCTCTCCCCTCTTCCTGGCGCCCTTAACTCTCCACCTCCACACACATTAAAATACCTAGAAAAGCTGTGGGAAAGCGTCCCTGGATTAAATAAGCAGAGAAGATAATGGAAATAATGCTTGCAAACCTCTGAATATTCCCATAGCCACACAATTGTGCACCGTAAGTCGGTGAGGTGTGTGATGTTAATTATACTATAAGAAAGCCATCTCTATCGCCCACACTCACTGCTGTCAGATGCAGGGGAAGAAGAGAGACCCAGGCTGCTGCTCAGCTTGTCCTCAGCCTCTGCATGAATCAGGAACTTCAGGGAAAGAAAGTGAGCCTGGGTGGAGCCTGAAGAGCGGAGTGGAGCTAGCACCACCTGGTGGTAAATCGAGGATTCTCGTGTACTACGTTGTCCTGAAGCCTCCAGGCCGCACTGAGCCCTAAGTCAGGACCACATCAACTGGATGTTGGGGATCCAGGCCCCAGAAGAGAAAAAAGGAAAGCAAAGGCGTCTTTCTGTCTGTCTCTCTGTATTTTTTCTTTCTTTTTTTTAATAGATTAGCCGTGGAAGTAATAAACAGAAGGTGAGTATATGCTTAACACAAGGGACAAACAAGGGGATCAAGACAGCCGAGGCTATGGCTTCTTAAATGTCCACGTTGTTAATATAAATTGATTTATAGCTTCATTTTGTTTCAGAAGAGACAAATTGAGAAAAAATTCGCTGTTCTCAATTGTAAGCCCTATAACAGAGAAACTTAGGCAGGAGAATTTGGGCTATGGGTGCCTGAGCTAAATATCGAACTCTATCCCTAAAGAATAAAAAGAGGGGAGGGGGGACTAAGTGCAGACTGTTAACATACAGTCAGATGGTGCAGTGTGCAGTGTAGGACACTTCACGGACCAGAGAGCTAATGTTGAAAAGTGAGTCAGCTTCATACTCTGTCAGTCTTTTTAACATTCTAGCATGAATGGGAAGGGTCACACAATCCCTCCCCCTATTCTGAGGAGCTGCAGACAGGTGATGAGTGCCAGGAGAGGGAAAGTCGGTTTTCTTCAGGAGTGCGTCCTTGGTGTGTCGACTATCCCGACACACCATGTTCTAATCATATGTGTTCATGGGCAGCACTGACTGGACTCAGTTGGTTATTGAAGAAGGGAAGGGAGAGGAAGGGAAAGGAGGGAGGGGAGGGGAATAGGTGGGGAGGAGAAGAAAGGAAAGCCAAAAGAGAACAGGGAGAAGTTGCTGGGGGGGGGGGGGATTTGGAGGAAAATTCTGCTGTAAAGTAGCAGTGGTGAGTGTGATTAAAACACGTTGTTTCTATGAAGTTTTCAAAATTCTCAAAGAATAAGAACTGTACAAGTTTTTTGAAAAAGTTAACTTTCATTGGAGTACAAGATGCGTACAGAGAAAGTACAGGCTGTACAATGGCCTGTCTCTGTAAGCATGAGGACCCAGTTCAGATCCCAGCACCAGGCAAAGAGCCTGATAGTGGGAGGGGGAGGCAGGGCGTCCCTGGGGCTGGAGGATCAGACATCCTAGGTCATCAGAAAGTCCTGGTTTACTCCTCAGGCTCAGTGTGAGAGTGTCTCTCTTAGGGTTCTTTGTTGTCTAGGTTCTCTGAGATTGTGAATTGTAGACTGGTTTTTCTTTGCTTTATTATTAAAAGCCACTTATTAGTGAGTACATATTTTATTTGTCTTTCTGGCTCTGGGTTACCTCACTCAATATGATGTTTCCTAGATCCATTCATTTGCCTGCAAATTGTCATTATTTTTTTCCTGCTATGTGGTACTCCATTGTGCAAATGGACCACATTTTCCCTAGCCATTCTTCAGTTGAAGAGCACTCAGGTTGTTTCCAGGTTCTGGCTCTGACAAATAATGCTGCTATGAATGTACTTGAACACATGTCCTTGTTGTATAATTGGGTATCCTTGGGGTATAAACCCACAAATGGTATTGCTGGGTCTTAAGGTAGGTTGTTTCCTAGTTTTCTGAGAAATTACTACACTGGTTTCCAAAACAGCTTACAAGTTTGCACTCCCACCAGCAACGCAGAAGTGTTCCCTTTTCCCCACATCCTCTCTACCATAAGTTGTTATCGGTGTTTTTGATCTTGGCTATTTCGACAGGTGTAAGATGGAATCTCAGAGTTGTTTTGATTTGCATTTCTCTGATGGCTAAGGATGTCGAGAGTGTCTTTCAGCCATTTTAGATTCCTCTGTTGAAAGTTCTCTGTTTAGGTTTGTACCCCATTTTTATGGGATTATTTGTTCTTTTGATATAAAATTTCTTGAGTTTTTTGTACATTTTGCAGATCAATCTTCTGTCTGATGTGGCATTGTTGAAAATCCTTTTTTATAATTGTCTGTTCATTGCATCTCATTTCAGACTACAAAAACAATAAGTCTCATGTTTTAAACTGGTATGTACTTTTAAGTCTCTTACAAAAATACTTTATATTTAATCCAACCCTCAACTAAAATATATTTGGATGTTCTCCACTATTGTCGGTTCTGCCATTAACCTTCTATTGCAAGCAGTCTTTTTTTCTTTCTGTCTTTTTTGAGTGTAAATCTTACCTGCTAAGTTGAGAGCCAGTACAGTCAAGCTTGGACCCAGCTCTCCAGGCACATTCTATACTGTAGCTGTACCTGATAAACAGTCCTCAACTGCTCAGAGATGTGGGGAATATGGTATTTAAATATTTAATTATTAAAAAAATTTTTAATAACAAAGAGTCAGTTTGGCTCCTAGCGGCACTCTACTTCCTCCAAAGAAGACAGAAGACAAATGAGCACAGAACATCTATCTACAGTTCGCTTCAACTGCCAAGCTCTGACCACTGGGAAAAACTGCCTTTCATCTAAACTAAAGATCTCCAGATTTTGACAGAATCGCTGGAATCGACAGCCTAGCTGCTCAGGTGAAGGTAGGCTTGTCTTCCTACAGATTTCTCAGCCCACAGGATCTTCTGGAGCCTAGTAGGCCCTGCGCTAAGCAACAGAAAACAAATACAACCTTCAGTGACCATAGAGGACCTGAGGAGTAGCTCTGGGTGCCAACCAAGTAAGTTATCTGTCCTTCTTAAATCAATAACTCAAGTAAAATTTTATCCTTCTCAAAGATCTCTGATGCAGTTTGACAGCTGAGAGGTTTTGTCAGTTTAAAAGGACAACCTCACCAAACAAATTTCAGTAAAATACAAATACAAGACCTGCAAGTTATAAAGGTGTGAGGACAGATACAAGTTATCAAATTTCTCTCTCATGCTGCCTTCCATAGTCTTAAAAATACTTTTCATTGTACAAAAATCTTTCACAGTCATCCTGACACAAATATGCTACTGTTTATACAATGTATATGCCTAAAACTTCTGTTTTCACAAACTCAAAGAATTCTTGTGAGTTTCAGGGATCCAAATTGAAGGATCCACCTTAAACAGGTCAGATACACTCCCTCAATTCCCTGGTCCTAAAAATTTTTTCATTAACTTAACTTTGTTCTCTGTTCTGCCAATACCTTAAACAGGTGTAAGAGATACCAGGTGTTTCCATACCACAAACACTGGACAGTAGTAGAGACCAGCTATGCCAGGATGTGACCAGCACCCAGCCTTCTCAGGTTCTCCACAAAGACAACACCCACAAATAAGCAGGAAGTGGGCTTGAGAAACCCTGCCCCAATTCCTTTAACCTGTGGTGCCTAACCTTCCACCTTTTTATTATAAAAAAGAGATGGGAGTGTAATGATCTGTCCTGTTCCTTTAAGAGACAAGCCATACCCACTCCCTCCCCCATCTGCCAAGGCAAGGTGATCTTCATCTTCCAGCCTGAGTTTCTTCCTCTTTGCCATCTCTCTCTCTCCCAAAGAGGTCATGCAGTTTTTTTTTTCAAAATAGAAACTCTAAGAAACATGCCTTGATATTCCCAAACTATGCAGAACATTCAGTAAGTTATAATAATGCCAATGTCATGAGGGAAAAACCTTCTTTAAAGTTCAAAGATAAAGCAGTGTAGCGATGTCTTCTAGACTGGTGTTGAGATGATGCTGCAGAGCATCCACCGTGTGCTAAATGATACCCAGAATCCAGTCTCAGGGGTCTGCGTTCAGTGTCCTAGGCCCTTTAATTCTAGCAGTTGATTTTTTAATGAGAGGAGCTTGATGCTATGTATACCCCAAATTAGATCTCCAAACCACACAAGAGTATTAGTAGGAAAGCAGTAGATTTGAACGGAGTCTTCAGTTTAATGACCAGCAGTGGCCCAATGTTAAGTTAGATTTTTTCAAAGTACCCTGACAAAATAGGGGGAAAGGGCACAAAACAACTATTTACGCTATCTTTCTAAATTTCTGTACCCATGAAGTTATTTGAAAATTGAACCTATTAGATCAAATATAGTAGGATACTCCTGTAACTCCGACAGGTCAGGAAGCAGAATCAGAAGGATATGGATTTCAAGAAAGTTTGTCCTAAGAGCATAAAAATCGGTCTTAATAAAAAAGAAAGAATAAATTGACTAAAAAGTGGGTGAGGAACTTGAATCCATGCCCACAAACACTAGAAGACAGAGAGGGGCATGACTACCTCATCTGTGTTAGTCACAACCCACTTCCTAACCAAGAGTGCTGCTCATAATGTATCTTGTTTAAAGTAATTCAACAAACTGTACTTGAAATTTTTTCTTATTTAAATGAATATTATATGTAACATTTTTTGATCATATTCTTTCTCTTTCCGTAGCTCCTCCCAGATCCTTTCCACCTCCCTACCCACCTAACTCCATGATAGCTCTCTATCTCCTATTAATCCATCTACCTACCTACCTAACTACCTATTTTTCCCAGCCTCAAAAAATAAAGAAAAACAAAGTTAAACATAAAAACTAAAGAAAAAGAAAATCAGTAAGACAATAAATAGCAAAACCAAAACTGCACAAAACCGATAAGACATCTATTTCATGTTGGTCAACTTCCGCTGGGCACAGGTCCTGCTCTGGAGTGTAGTTGATAGTCCCAGGGACTATATTGGAGAAAACTGATTTTCATTTTATGAGAAGATTCCAGTTACACATAGATTCTGGAATGAAGTGGAATCTTTTGTTTAATCCCCCCTTTTAGTTCTGGAATTCTGTCTGGCTTGAGCTGTGCAGGTCTTTTGGGTGCTGCCACAATCTGTGAGTTATTTATGTCTTAGTCCTATTGTTTCTGAAAGATGCTGTTTCCTAGGTGTCACCCACCATCTCCTATTCTTAAAACCTTTTTACCTCCTCTTCTGCATAGACCTCTGAGCTTCAGCAGGAGGGGTTTGGTGAAGACGTCCCATGCAGAGCTGTGTGCTATAAACTCCCAATCTCTACAAATTAGCCCGTTGTGGACCTCTTTGTAAATTACTATATACTGCAAGAAGAAACTTCATTATTGATAGTTGAGCAATGTTTTGGTCTATAGATATATCAATATGTCATTAGAAATAACTGTATACGATGCTTCTTTAGACAAATAATAAGTAAGTTTTCCCATAAGCCAGGAACAATCGAGTCTTACGTTCTTGGCCACTTTAGCAATGTCAGATATAAGCTCAATCTTATTTAGTGGACCTTAAACCTGTTTTTAAGAGGGTTGGTTACAACCATAGCATCTGCACCATTACTGTGTCAGTCTATCTCACAGGCATGACACTGGTGGAGGTCACAGAGTTCGTAGCTGCATGATACTGATGACTCTTCTCCTCTAGCAGTGTGAAAAGTGCCTTCAAGCACCACAAATGCTAGCAGTGGGGGTGAAGATTCTAACTGGGAACTGTTTGATTTCTCTACGTTCAATGACATAAGTGAGTGAGGTCTTTGGCAACAGGGTCCTATCACCATCTTATAGATAGCAACTAACAGCCTTTAAAGTAATCTGTGATGTTTGAGAGGTCTACAGGAACTCCTTTGACCAATGACTCAACATGATGCAGTCCATTCCTAGCACTCAAGGTGACTTGTTACTGGGTGACATAAAATATCTTGTTGAGATATTGTCTCCTCCATTATATTGTGACTCCACTTAAATTGTTTTCATATGTGTGTATATTTTAGGGTTCTTCTATGGTAGTAAATTTGCATATGGTATTTCACATGGCCTTTAGTGTTTGATGTCCCTCCCCTTATTCCACCCCCTTACTTGGCCTCCCCCATGCCTGTCCACATTAAATTCTCCTATTCTAATTTTCCAGTTACCTCTTAATAAAAATATACACTTATTTCTCCTTCCTGGCCACCCCTGGTTCCTTACTAGCTAGCTAAAGTCTGTTGTTATTCAGACTGAAGCACACATGTCTAAATCTTAAAAGCTAACACCCACATATAAAAGAAAGCATGAACTTTTGTATTTTGTATTCTGACTAACTCAGAATAATTGCTTCTATGCATTCATTTTTTTCTGAAAAATCATTTTTTTCTTAATGGCTGAACAATGTTCCACTGTATAAATGTACCTCAGATTCAGTATCTCAGCACCAGTTGATGGTGATAGAAGCTGTTTTCAACTTCAGGAGTTATGAACAGAGTAGTAATGAGTGTGAATGAGCAAGTGCCACTGTAGTGCTATGTATAGCTCTCTGGGTCTATAACCAAAAGTGTTCTAGCTGGAAATGACTGAATAAATGAGTTATGGATATAAATTATAGAAACACAGATAAAGACCTGAGAAGGTTCAAATATAAATGCTACTAAAACATAGTCTACAGTCTCTAGGACTGAAAATAATCTTGGGATCTACCAGATCTAGGAGTGCACAAGTATCCCAAGAGGTAGTTTCTACAGATACTGATGTACAAGGCAGGACCCCAACATCTGTGTCTCTGCAGTGTTCTTCAGGAGAGCCTCTTGCCTAATTCTATTGATGAGATGAACTAACACACAATATTTAATAGCATTAATTTGAGCCTAGGATTCTTTTACTTGTAATTTTATGTTTTACATTTGTAAGCCTAAAATATTAGTCATTGTTGAATTACAGTACAACAGAAAACACATAGAAAAGAGTTTTAATTAGATACTTTACACAAAAGCTTCTTTTTATATTTGTAATATTATTTTTAAAAAATGACAATTGCATATATGTATATAATGCATTTCAATCATTCTCACTCATTTCCACCTTTCTGATTCCCCTTCCAACCACTACAGGTGCCTCTCTCTACAAGTCCCTTTCCCACATTCATGTTTTTGGGTTTTATCTTGTGACCCACAGAGTTTAACCAGGGTTGTCTGTGTTTAACCTGGGTTTTAGACTGTTCACAGAAGCCTAGCTGGCTCTCCTGTGAGTATACATGTGAAATCAATGATTGCCTCTCTCCCATAATCTACCAATAGCTAATAGTTCAGTAGAATGGGGTATGGTCCTGTTGAGTACCTCTCTGACCCTTGCTGTGCTGATGAGGGACCCAGTCTTGTGCAGGGAGCTGCAGATGTTGAGACGGACCATGGTTACAAGAGCTGTGTCATGCCCACAATATAGCATTTCCAGCCATTCTTCTCATCTTCTGACTCCTGTACTCCTTCCATCCCCTTTCCATACTGTCTAAGCTTTAGAGGGTTGGTATAGGTGTCCTGGTTACCTACTCTGGTGCCTTGAGCATCCATGAGTCTCTGCATTCACCACAGTTCATTACACTGGGAATCTTTCCTGGGTAATGCATGTGTCCATGAGTATAAAGGTAAATACTTAGAAGAGAGTTTGGTATCACAGTTCTTTAAACAACTGTTGAAAACTCCTCCTACCAGACTTAAGAATTTATACTTTTTTATGTGGCAATAACTGCACATAGGTAAATGATAAGAGGATAATTGTTATACAAGCTAAGGCCACGTGATTCTCCCAGAAGCCCCACGATGAGAGGTCGATGCCCTGGATTATCAGGAATTCTTCTCCAGTGCATCTGTAATTCAACACAAACAAAAATAACGTCAAAGATTATTCTGTACATTTACTGCTCCTTCCTTTTAAAAAACTCTGTTTCAGCATATCATCAAAAACTTCATCTTTATATTTAATTGGTAGTAATACTGATGTATTTAATTTTTATTATATATTATATCAATTTAAACTACTTGAATCAGATACCTTGGTTAATTTCAAGAGGCAAAGCTGTCACATCTATTTAAAAGCATAGATGAAGTAGGCTTAGTAAACTTGGTCGAGTTTAAAGACTCACATTAGATCCAACTTTGTAACCTTTAAGGTGTCATTCATTTCTAAACCTACATCACTGCTTTCTCTTCAAAGGGCAAAGTCACAGGTGAAGTACTTGTTTCTGCCGAAGCAGAAAACCTCATTTTCTTAAGGACACACACAGAGATCAAAGCTTTATGCAATTCTGCTGGCTCAGCACACAATCACACAATACATCAAGTTCTAGACCAAGGACCAGAGGAGACTAAGGGTTTCTGAGAGGAGTCATTCAATTGCTGTGAGCTCCTGTACTAAGAGAGTAGTAACAACCTTGGATACTTAGGTATGGAGCATGCCCAGGAGCCCAGGGTAGTAGTTGGAGCACAGCAGGATGCAGGGGTCCTGATACAACTTAGAAAAACAGCTGCTGCTATAATTTCTGAACACACTACAATTACTGTCTATCTCCATCCCTGTGTTCCATCCCTGTGTGTCTCTACTCCTATGTTTCTCCATTCCCTTGTATCTATTAGGATTTAACAGTTCCCAAATCCACTGAGAGGGCCATTTTCTTCTTCCTCTTGAGAGGACAATCCTTTTGTGTGTACAAGATCTGTGGATGACCCTTCTCTGGTTAAACTTTACCCATCCCACCCTGGACAAGAAACCAGTAATGAATTTGTAGTACAAGGATGCCAGACCACACCAGGAGAGAGGAGATGTGGAAAATAGGATATCCCCATACTTGTTTTCTTATCAGTATTTCAAACTTAAATTTGGCTTACTATTATTCCTTATTATTTTAACATCCATGAGAGATCTAATGTATCAGCATATTCCTCTCTCATATTTATATATCAAAATCAAATCAAAAAGAGCAATCATAGAAACTGAAAGTACTGTAACTTTAAAACAACACACTTGTTTGATTAAAAACCTCCGTTACTATTTTAGTGACATTACACAAAAAAAGAGATTTCTTTCTCAACATACTAAAATATGTCTATGTTTCATTACAGGGTATATCCTCTGGTAGGACATTTTACACACACACACACACACATCACCACCACCACCACCACCACCATCACCCTTTGTTTTCTCCAAGTTCTCTAGAGTATGAGGCAAAGGAAAGACCCTGAATGCTGCCAGGCAAAGCTCAGTCCTTTTGGCCCCTGCTGCCTGACAATCTTGGGCTCTGCTCACAGGTGTCATAGTCTACACATGTGGAAAATGTATGCCCTTGTAAGCTATCAGGGCAGCCTATGCCAAATTCAAACATGGAACCCAAACCCACAATCAAGACGCCAAACCCATTTTTGAAAGCCTCGAAGAACCCTTTCTGCACATTATCTACACCGTGGCAGTAGAATGGAAACACAGCCACATGCATTGGTTACAATGATGCACTCTAGGGACCCCACAGAAGACAGAGTTAATCCTGAAAGCATGGGTTTTCCTTCTACATCTAGGAGCATTCTATGTTCCCATTGTGACACGGAACTCAAGCTTACATCACATAGTTGTGACATCTCCTGAGTTCTGTTGTGTTGTTTTCTAGACAGAAGTTTTGTCCCGAGAATTCGTTGTGCATCAAAGCCTATAAAACAAAGAAGGACACAGAAAGGCAAATAGTTTAGTATTTCCACAAGTTTCCACAGAATCAACCATCTATAAATTCAAGTTCAATCTTGACTGCAATTTGCAAAAATATTTTTAAATAAACAATCCCACCAAGTTCAGTCTGCCCAGTAAAGCAGTCTCCTCCCCCACACCCAGGAGACTTAGGATTGAAATAATGAATTTTCCCAACTACTAAGAGATAGACTCTCAACTAAATCACCTCAGGAACCTCTTTCTCTGCCTAGACAATAACCCACTAAGCACTGTAGTTAAAATAATACTATTGCTTTATAGAAATAATATATTCTTAATTATTTTCATCAAAACCAGTTGTGATTATAGGAGTAAGAAAGTCTACTAAAACACTTTACTGGAGAGAAAGCTTAGCAAAACCAGTATAGCTCTGGGTATCACATTGCTTCTTTCTTTTATTTTCCTGAATACACTATATATCACAGTCCCTGATCCTTTCCTTATTTCCTTATTGGGCATAATTACAACTGTTGGCTTTTCATCGTATCATCTACCTTTCCCCTTTGCTCTGAGGTTTCTGTCACCATTTGTTTCCCTCAAATAAAACATGACTATGAAAAATCCCAGATGACTCACTTAAAACCAATAGGACAGTTCCCATCTTCTGCTCCTAGAAGGAAAATCCTTGGCAGTGATTGGTTAAAGATTACAGCTGGGGAAAGGACTAGGTTGGGAACCATTTCAGTTGCTACAATTGGAGAACCCAAATACAGTGACAGACAGGACAACTTACTGTAAACCCATAATGCGGAATACTAAAGTACTGAATCCATGAGAGCCCAGGTATGAAGTTTCCAGAATATAGTGACTGACCTGAGAAAACCTATGGAGAACAAATCTATGAATTAGAATCAGTCCATTGATTAAGAATTCTCGACAAGATCCTCTCTCTTCAAGACCCCTCATCCTTCTGTTTCCTCTTAGATCAGCTCTTTAAAAAGTTCTTCAGTAAACTTTAAACAGAATTCTTCATGTTAAAACCAAAGTTCTTTGTGGTTGGTAAAAGAATGCCCCCCTCCTCTGTGGATTTCAAGCCCTACAATATTATGTTATCTTTAAAATGGCACACAACCTATAAACATTCTTTATACTTTACATACACCTACCATACATATTCAAAATCCTCTTAAGATTCCTTATAATATCTAATCTCTGTAGTTTATACAGCATAATTCAGGAGATGGCAGTATTCAGAGCAGAAGAGCCGTTTGTTCCTATATTTTCAGTATGTGATTGATTTAATCTTTACAATATGACAGGCCAACTATAGTGACTGCTCTAGTAAAACTGCTACCTTCTAGGAACTCCAGCTAGAAGAACTCTGTCTTGGCTCATTTTATATCACTCAAGCTAAATTCACAGGAGAGTAGGGAACCTCAATTAAGAAAATGTCTCTAGGGAGCTCAGTACTACCTCAACTTGATGTGCTGTGCTTCGTTCAAGCCCATGAGAGGCCTATCCCTTTCTGAATGAAAATTGAAGAGGAGGGGATGAGGAAGGGACAAATAAGACTCAGGGAGAAGTAACAGGAGGATAGGAGGGAAGAGAAACATTGGTTGGTATGTAAAATAAATAAAAAATGTTAAATAAATTAAATTAAAAAAGAAAATGTCACTATAAGATCATCTGTAGGTATGTCATTTTAGAAGAACGCAGACTGAGTGAGGACTTAGAACAAGCCAGTAAGCAGCACCCCTCCATGGACTCTGCATCAACTCCTGCCTCCAGGATACTGCTGTTTGAGTTCCTATTCTTATTTCCTTCAGTGATGAACAGTAATATTGAAGTGTAAGCCAAAATAACCATTTCCTCTCCAATTTGCCTTTGGGTCATGGTGTTTCATCTCAGCAATAGAAACCTAATGTGGATAAGCACTGATCATTGTATACCCACTTCTACTTCCAAGGATCAGTAAGTCTTGTTACTTATAAGAGTTTTTGACTCTCTTAGTCATGAGTTTAGGAGTTTGGATTCAATTAAAATACCACCTTAAAACAATTGTAAGCCTAGAACTGATAATCCACACCATGTGGTAAAAGAGCAGCAGAAAGTGCTCAATCCCCCATTTAAAAACGCTACCAAAAGTCAAAATCACAACAGAAATGGAAGAAAGCCCTGATGGGGATAAACAAGGGTCACAAAAAATTTATTCTGTCTGCTCTTAAGCACACTAGAATATGCACAACAATGATGGTGCGTGCATGCATTCAGACTGCATCTGTACAAATGCCTGTACAGAAAATACGTTTGGCATCATAACTGGTTTTCAAAGTCCCATATAGAAACTTGATACAATAACCAGTTGTATTAGTTCCTTGCCTGTGGCTCTGATAAAGCACCATGACAAGCAGAAAAGTTGGAAACTGTCTAAGTAAAAATTGCTGATATAATGGGGGGGGGGATGAGACATACAATCTCATTCATCAAAAAGTAAAAAAAAAAGAGAGGGCATGGGGGATCCTGGAATAAATCTAACTAAATGAAATTTTTGTATAATAAAAATTTCAAGACACTGGAAAAAAGAAATTAAAGTGTAGGGATAAGTCCAGCCCCTTAGGGGGCGTGTTCACCTTGGGCTGATGTTTACCTATAAATCTGGCAAGCGTGCTCCCAGCCGCCCCTTCTGCTTTCCTGGTCTCCGCGGGAACGGTGGTTCTGTAAGTCTATTTCCCCATTAAAGCTGTATATATTTTTACAATCTATCTGCATTCATTTATGCTGTTACATTAAAGATACTAGATGATAGAAAGACAGCCCATCTTTATTTATTAGGAGGATAAAAATTATAAAAATATACATCTACCAAAGGAAATCAACATGTTCAATGCAATCCTCACCAAAATTTCAGTACAATTCTGAGAAATTGAAAAACAATAATAAATTTCACATGGAAGTTAAAAAGACCCAGGTTAGAAGAACAATTCTGAACAAAAAGAATAAAACTGTCACAGGTATCACCACCCATTGGTGAAAGAATCCATCCTTTTGTTATGTGAGAAATAATTAATCTTCTGTTGATAAGAGGCTTTCGATGGGTCTGTCTACCCATCTGGGAATAAGAGCAAGAGACTCCTGAGAACTTTACCACCCTAAGTGCCCTTCTCTCATAAAGAGGACAACATGTCATTTTCTCTGTTAGGACCATGGTCCCTTTAAAAGGGAAAGGATACATGAGCCTGGGGATGTGCTGTGGGATGTCCTTCTGTACACTGTGAATGCTATACTCGTTGTTAATAATAGACTTGATTGGCATGTAGGCAGGCAGGAAGTATGGGTGGGACAATTAAACTAAGGAGAGAAGAGAGTTGTGGAGTCAGGCAGATGCCAGCCAACCAACAAGGAAGTAAGCCATGTAAAAATGAGGTAACAAGCCACCAACCACATGGCTACACATCGAAAAGAATTATGGGTTCATTTAAGTGTAAGAACTAGCTAGTAATAAACCTGAGCTACTTGCCAAGCATCTATAGTTATTATAAGACTCTGAGTTATTATTTGGGAATTAGTGAGTGGAAGAGAACCATCTGTTTATATATGGCACCCAATATGGAGCCAGTATATTCACATAAAGCCTGAAAGGCTTTAAAAAAGGATTCTAGATACACAAAAGGAAAGTCAAAAATTGCTTCCTCAGCTTCCTAGTTGTGTTTCTCATGCAGGCTGTGGTACAAAGATGCCAGGGTATATAGACTTGAGCTACAGCATGGTAGATTCACAGGACAGTACACAGAGACCTCTTCAAGCCATGTAGCACACTGCATGGTGGACTTAGCTTTTTCTCATACAGGTAAAAAGGGCTAAGAAACACTATAAAAACAAACTCAGACATAAAGTCATTTAAATGCATCACAGTATTTTTGAAAATTGTGCATGGGCTTAAGAAAAGCAAAAGGGTATATAAAATATATAGTTTAAAAATAAAGTTTTTAAAGAGAGAATAAATTTATCTAAAAATAAGTCACATAGGCACATAGAGATGGAAAATTACACAGTCTGTATCCTGTATACTATTGCGCTGATTGTGAATTTTTTGAATGCTAACAAGCAAATAACAGTTGCTGAGAAACATAAGATTGAAAAGACTGATAAAACACACCAGCCTAGACATGTTAAGTATGCCTTAATTTTAAAACAAAAGTCCAAAACTATATTTGTAAAATCGAATTTAAAAGATGCATTGCTTTAGAGAAGGAGTATTTCCATCAGGGAAAAGAAAGGGGGAGGGGCTGTGGATTCATTCCAGATTAAGATGGATCAGGTTTCATCAAGAGATATCTTCAACCTTTCCAAGTGATATCTATCAACAAGGTTATATCTGGTCTTCCAAGGGCTTGGCCAATATCTCACATTTTCTCAGGGTTCCATAAGCTTACCAATACCCTCAATCAGGAGGAAGTATTCTAGAGAACTATGCCCAAATTCCCAATATCTTTATGAATGTTTGTTTTCATTTAAAGGTGGTTGGCTATAAATTCTTAATGATCATAGTCAATCTCTTTCTTAAGGAGAATGGGGGATATGATAGAGAAAACACAGGAGAAAGGATACATAATTATGATTAAAAAGGGGTAGATAATTTAATCTACCTTAATCCAAAAAACAACTGTTAATCTCAAAATATTTTACATTGGTATCAATTTTGCTTTGTTGATGCAAATTGTAGGTCAGTTTTGTTATACTGTATCTATATTTCTACTCTTCTTTAAAATATTATGTTTATGCAACTCATATAAAAGTATAATGTATAATTAAGTATTACAGATTAAGTCATATATAATAGTTAAACTTATAGTCATGTTAGTTACGTTTTCTAGGTATACAAAGATATGTTTCAGATAGGTAATCATCAAACCTTTAAAAGACCTACAGAATATAGCATTTAAAATGTTGTAAGAACTTAGACTTGACAGTGAGGCACATTTGCTCCTGGCAACATCAATTACTTTTTTTCTTTTTGTTCTTTTCTTTCTTTATTTTTTTACCACTTTTTCTTTTCATTTTTCTTTTTCCTTTTCTTTCTTTTTTTTTGTTGTTTTTTTTGAGACTAAGTTTCTACGTGTGGCTTTGGAGCCTGTCCTGGAATTCATTCTATAGACTGGACTGACTTCAAATTCATAGAGATTTGCCTGCCTCTGCCTCCTGAGAACACCGATTACATCTAAAAGGATGGTGAACATCAAAAATCCTTATGGATTGTCTTTTGATGTGTCAAGATAATTATTTGGGCAAGAAACTGCTCTTGCCTGGACTGCTTGACAGCATGTTGTATAAACTGGACATGGAAGGGTCTAAGGAAAGTTACTGCTAAACTTTTCCAAAACAAGGCAGGATAGTCCTTCAGTTTTCTGTATCACAGAAAAACTGTCAGTCATTCTTCAGGACACAGAGAAAAGATACTTTCAAATTTTGTCATTATGGGTGAGACAGTTATTCAAATTTCCTGCTTCACTAAAAAATGCTGTGGAATAACCCTCTTGTACACTATAAACATTTGTCACTCAATTTTATTTAATAAAATGCTAATTGGCCAGTAGCCAGGAAGGAAGTATAGGTGGTGCAACCAAACTAAAGATTATAGGAAGAAGAAAGCAGAGTCAGAAGATGCTAGCCAGATGCAGAGGAAACAAGATGGGCAAGAGATTCTTCTGGCTAGGTGCCACACACCAAAATTAAATAAAGACAAGATAAACAATATAAGTAGATATATAACCCCTAAGGAAATAGAAGCAGTCATCAAAAGTCTGAAGAGAAAGTGGGAAATAAACTTGAATCCATGAGCAAAGGAGACCACTTTCTAAATATAACCCCAGTAGCACAGTCACTGAAAGTAACAATTAATAAATGAGACATCCTGAATCTGAGAAGCTCCTGTAAGGCAAATGACACAGTCAACAAAACAAAATGGCAGCCTACAAGGTGGGAAAAGATCTTCACTAACCCCACATCAGATAGAGGACTGATCTCCAAAATATATATTAAAAAAAAACACAAGAAACTAGATATCCAAATACCAAACAATCCAATACAAAAATGGATTGCAGGGGCTGGAGAGATGGCTCAGTGGTTAAGAGCATTACCTGCTCTTCCAAAGGTCCTGAGTTCAATTCCTGGCAACCACATGGTGGCTCACAACCATCTGTAATGAGGTCTGGTGCCCTCTTCTGGCCTGCAGACATACACACAGACAGAATATTGTATACATAATAAATAAATAAATATTTAAAAAAATGGATTGCAATGGCGAATAGAAAATTCTCAATAGAAAAATTGCAATGGCCAAAAGACACTTAAGAAATTGCTCAGGGGACTGGAGAGATGGCTCAGAGGTTAAGAGCTTTGCCTGCTCTTCCAAAGGTCATGAGTTCAATTCCCAGCAACCACACGGTGGCTCACAACCCTCTGTAATGGGGTTTGGTGCCCTCTTCTGGCCTTCAGGCATATACACAGACAGAATATTATATACATAATAAAGAAAGAAAGAAATATCTTTAAAAAAAAGAAATTGCTCAGTATCCTTAGCCATCAGGGAAATACAAATCAAAATGAATCTGAGATATTGTCTTACAACAGTCAGAACGACTGACATCAAAAACACTGGTGATAGCTTATGCTGGAGAGGATGAGAAGTGGAACACTCCTATATTGCTGGTGACAGTACAAACTTGTAGTCACTTTAGAAATCAGTACGGCTGTTTCTTAGAAAATGGGGAATCATTCTACCTCAAGACCCAGCAATGGGGGGTAAGGGGAGATGGGGAGAGAAAAGTGAGAAGGGGAGGATGGGGGGAACTTGGGGAAACAGGATGATTGGGATAAAGGAAGGTTGGATAGAGGAGCACAGAAGCACAATTCTTAGTTAAGGGAGCCACCTTAGGGTTGGCAAGAGACTTGAACCTAGAGTGGCTCCCAGGAGGCCAAGGCGATGTCCCCAGTTAATTCCTTGGGCAGCTGAGGATAGGGAACCTGAAATGACCCTATCCTATAGCAATACTGACAAATATCTTGCATATCACCATAGAACCTTCATCTGGTGATGGATGGAGATAGAGACAGAGACCCACACTGGAGCACTGGACTGAGCTCCCAAGGTCCCAATAAGGAGCGGAAGGAGAGAGAAGATGAGCAAGGAAGTTAGGACCACGAGGGGTGCACCCACACACTGAGACAGTGGAGCTGATCTACTGGGAGCTCACCAAGGCCAGCTGGACTGTGACTGAAAAAGCATGGGATAAAACCGGACTCTCTGAATATGGCGAACAATGAGGGCTGATGAGAAGCCAAGGACAATGGCACGGGGTTTTGATCCTACTTCATGTTCTGGCTTTGTGGGATCCTAACCAGTTTGGATGTTCACCTTCCTAGATATGGACGGAGGGGGGAGGACCTTGGACTTTGCACAGGGCAGGGAACCCTGACTGCTCTTTGGACTGGAGAGGGAGGGGGAGAGGTGTGAGGGGAAGGGGAGAAGGGTGGGAGGAGGGGGAGGGAAATGGGAGGCTGGGAGGCGGAAACTTTTTTTTCCTTTTCTCAATTAAAAAAGAAAAAATACATTGCATGAACTTCTTAAAGAATTGAAATAAATGAGGAAAACATGTTTTCAGATGAAAAAAGAAAAAGACCCAGCAATGCCACTCTTGGGCATATACTCAAAGACATTTGCTTAACCTTATTCATATCAGTATTATTTGTAATAGCCAGAACCTGGAAACAACCTAACTGCCTTTCAACTGAAGAATGGATGAAGAAGATGTGACATATTTACACAATGGAGTACTACTCAGCAGTAAAATAAAATGACATCCTGAACTTTGCATGCAAATGGATGGAACTATTTAAAAAAAAATCCTGGGTAAGGGAACTGATACCCCAAAAGACAAACACAGTATGTACTCACTCACAAGTGGGTATTATATATAAAGCAAAGGATAACCAGCCTATAGTTCAAAATCCCAAGAGAAGCTAAATAACAGGGAGAATCCTAAGAGTGACATACATGGATCCCCCTGGGAAGGGGAAATAGACAAGATCTTCGGAGAAAATTGGGAGCATGGCAGGGGAGAAGAGAGGGCAGAGTGGGACGGAAGAAGGGGAAGAAGGAGGAGAACATTAAGGAATGGGATGGTTGAGTTGAAGGAAGGACAGAGCTGGAGAGCCAGGAAAGAGATATCTTGATTGAGGGAGTCATTATGAGGTTAGAGAGAAACCTGGTACTAGGGAAATTCCCAGGAATCCACAACCCCAGCTAAGACTCCAAGCAATAGTGGAGAGGGTACCTGAACTGGTCTTCCCCTGTAATCAGAGTGATTACTACCTAATTGTTATTCTAGAACCTTCACCCAGCAACTGATGGAAGCAGATACAGAGATCCAACACTGGGCTGAGCTTCTGAAGAACAGTTGATGAGAGGGAGGAGCAATATGAGCAAAGGAGTCAAGACCATGACAGAGCTACCCACAGGAACAGCTGACCTGAGCTAGTGGGAGCTCACTGACTCTGGACTGATAGTGGGGAACCTGCATAGGTCCAAACGAGGCCCTCTGAATGTGGATGACAGCTGTGTGGCTTGGAAAATCTGTGGAGCCACTGGCGGTAGGACCAGTGTTTTTCTCTAGTGCTTGAACTGGCATAGTGGAGCCCATTCTTTTTGGAGGGATACCTTGCACAGTCTAAACATAGGGGGAATGGTCTTCGTCCTACCTCAAAGTGATGTGTCAGACTTTGTTGACTCCGCATGGGAAGCTTTACCCTCTCTGAGGAGGGGATAGGGTGGGGTAAGGGAAGATGGGGGAAGCAGGAGAACAGAAGGAGTGGGAACTGGGATAGGGAAGTAAAATGAAAAAGCTCTTTTTTAAAAAAGTAAATTAAAAAAATATTTAAAAAAACCACAATTCACACTCACCAGCATGAACACAAAGTAGATGGTCACAAATAGAGTTGGTACAGCCACTGCATTCTCCCCTGCTTTGAAACACAGTGGAAGTGAGCTGGCCGAATAAGCCAACATCATGACGGTAAATATCATAGTGAAGAAACCCTTCACATCTGTGTTTACTCCTTAGAAAGAAAAAAAGTAGGGTCAGTTCATCACCTAAGTCGAGAGATTGTACATATTTCAAACAATGCTTTAATAGTCAATGAGACTGGTAACAGTTTCTCGGCCACCCAACTTCTCTGCGTCTCTAACTGTGTCCTGATCATGTGGATGCTGGGAACAAAATTTCGGGCCTTTGGAGGAGCAGCATGTGCTCTTAACCAATGAGCCTCTCTCCAACTCCATCGCATGGCTTTATTTTTACACCTGACACAAAATATATTTCCATATATTCGCTTCTCTCCTCTATACACAATTATGAGCAATTTACAGGATCCTGACATGGAGAGCTACAGGCAATACAACTGGCCAAAATTGTATTGCATTCTTTCACAGTGGAATCAGCAATGCAACACATTCATGTTCATATTCCCCTGTGTTTATTATAACTGCATTAGTAATGAAACTGGGATCCAAGCTGTACCAGTTAGTTGTTTTGTAAATTTAACACAAGCTAGGGTCATGTGGAAAGAGGGAACCTCACTAAGAAAATGCTTCCTTTAGGTTGGCAGGTAGGCAAGCCTGTGGGGACATTTTCTTGATGGATGATTTATGTGGGAGGTCTTAGACATCTGTGGATGATGCCATCCCTGGGCAGTGGTCCTGGGTTCTATAGGAAGGCAGCCTGGGGAAGCCATTAGGAGCCAGTAAGCAGCACTCCTCCGTGGACTCTGCTTCACCCCCTGCCCCCAGGGTCCTGCCCTGAGTTTCCGCCCTGACTTTCCTTCTTAAAGGACATTGAACTGTAAGATGAAATAAACCCTTTCCTCCACAAGTTGATTCTGGTCATGGTGTTTGTCACAGTGCTAGAAACCTATCCAAGGCAAGGGTTAAATAACTGTGCAGTGATTTTAATAATGAGAGGATGGGAGGGTGCCTGCAACTTTAGTTTTCCTAGAAAATCAACATATAACTGCTTTGGAGGAAGGTAATGGGTTCCAAAACTGATTTGTAATCTTTATGGTGCTAATGGGTTTTTTTTGTTGTTTTATTTTTCGAGACAGGGTTTCTCTGTGGCTTTGGAGCTTGTCCTGGAACTAGCTCTTGTAGACCAGGCTGGTCTTGAACTCACAGAGATCCGCCTGCCTCTGCCTCCCGAGTGCTGGGATTAAAGGCGTGCGCCACCACCGCCCGGCTATGGTGCTAATGTTATAAGACATGCATAGTCCTGTGTTTTATAATAGTCACAAGGACACAGAGTCTGTAGGAGCTGAGTTCAATGCCTAATTGTTTTCAAAGTTAATATTACGATTATCAATGTGGGTATGGTACACATGTGTGTATGGGTATGCATGTGGTATGATGTGCATGAGCCATGGTGTGTATGTGGAGTTTAAGGACAACTTTCTGGAGTGACTCTCTTTTCCATTGTGACTCTGAGGATCAAATTCGGGTTGTCTGGATGGATGATTTATGTGGGAGGTCTTAGACATCTGTGGATGATGCCATCCCTGGGCAGTGGTCCTGGGTTACAGAACAAATAATTTTTCCCTGGCCTAAATGACTGTCTCTGAATGGTAAATCTGTTATAAAACAAAGTCTAAGCTTTATTAGTGCTTCTCTGTCTCTTTCTCTATGTGTGTGTGTGTGTGTGTGTGTGTGTGTGTGTGTGTGTGTGTGTGTGAAAAGTATGTAAACTCTCAGCACTTAGTCTAGGATAAAGTTTAACCATAATGCACAAATGGATCAGTGCACATATTTCAAATAACATTTATATTATTTAATTTCAACAAAACTCAAATTCAGTATCCTCTTTATTTGTAAGATTAGGTAGCATAATACTGTGTGCATTTAAGTTCTTTTACACACACATGTATGAGATATTATCCTCATTTCTATATTTTACATGCATATACAGAGACATATACAGAAACACAGAGAAAATATATAGCTGGGCTAAGGAGATGGCTCACTAATTAAAAGCATGTGCTATTATAGCAGAGGCCCTGGATTCTGTTCCCAGCACCTACACAGTGGCTCACGTACTGTAACTACAGTTCCAGGGGATCTGATGTCCTCTTCTGGTCTCCCAGGCACTGCACTGCATCCACTTAGTGCACACACAGGACAGATACACAGACAGACACACACACACACACACACACACACACAATCAAGCAAATGCACAAATAAAGAAAAATAAACATTTTATAACATGCATGGATAGATATCTAAAATTGACCTTGCTCCATTGGCACTGTCTCAAATGTGTGCGCTATTTCCACACTCATTACAGTGCACAGAATCTCTAGTAAAGCACAGTTTCACGAACATCTTTTGTAGTGTTTTGTGATCAAGTCATAGAGACTTTTCTCCCACTGAACTCCTGTTTTGATGGCTCACAGTGGAGACGTGCTTTTCTACTTACACTTTTCTACTTTAGGCTTTCCACAGTTGTACAAAGCAAAACACGCTCCCCCAACAGTAAAGACGCATTCTCTCACTTTGTCACTTACCTGCTATGCTGAATACTATAACAGTAAATGTAAGACTTGGGAATAACCTCCTGGGTACCAGCTCAGCCAGCAATTTCCCAAGGAAATACGATGACACTTTGTAGTATCCACTGGTGTGCTCATGTCTACAGAGACAAAGATCAGAGACAAAGATACATCCTTAGATTATTCCAGAAGGCACAGGGGAGATGCTGGCTATACTGACTTCTGCTACCACAGGCAGGCTAACAGGACAGTGTCCTCTATACTCCATGCTGACTCCCACACACATCCCCATCTTAGGGACCAGCCACTCTAGGTCAACAGCCTTATGACCTTCTCACTATGATTCTCCCCACCAGAGAACTCTCCCCTCTTTTGTCCACTCTGGGCACACAACAACCCCTCCAGGCAAACAGCCCAATGTGCCCACTCTCCTCAGAGTCTCTGCCCTCTGAAGCTGGCTCCCTGAGGAGCAGCTCATTCGTACCTCACCTCAGACAGTGATCACGGAGACTTCTCTCCTTCTAGTCCTTATGAAGAAGGTGACACTGTCACTCTGAGGTCACAGTGCACCTTCAGGACACCACATCCTTCTGTTCTGCTACCCTCATGTTAGGACAGATGTATTCCTTTGATAATCTCTCTTTACAACCACGAATTGCTACCAGATGCCAAATGTAACCCTTCTCCTTCCTGGTTCTTCCAAATCCCAAGCTTTTACCCTTCAGGTGACTTCAGCATATCTCTGATTTTTTTTTTTTTTTGAGACATGCTCACCATGCAGACCTGCATTAAATTCTATATGTACCCAAGAATGACCAACTTCCTATCTCTTCCCCAGCCCCAAATGCTGGGATTACAGACATACAGCCATTTTCGGGGTTTTGTGGCACTGTGACTCTAACACAGGATTTCATGCACACAAAGCCAGCGCTCTACCAACTGAGCAAGACCCTCATCTCCTCTCTGATGACTCCTTTCCATGGCATGCAGTTGGGACCATACCTTTCTTGGCCATCTTTGAGAGCAGGGAATCCTAAGCATAGACCACCAGGAAAAGGTTCTTCCATGCTTGACAACACAGGACATAAACAGCTCTTTCATATGCAGCTGCTGTGTGGCTCTTTCCACCCTTGCATCATGAGGACCCTGATTCTTGTGCAGCTGTGTCTCTCCATCCTCAATGTGCTGCTGAACCCACTACACCCAAGCTCTATGAAACCCCTGACATTCTTCTTCGGGGGCATCATGAATATCCTGTGATTTTCATCAGTTCCTTACTATTGTGTTGTCTGAATCAATGAGATCTAGTGGTCTCACCTCAATTTTGAAATTTTTCTGAGCAGCAGAACCCTCTGTTCTTGATTTTCTACCCATTTTTCAGTTAATATTATTAATCTCTTTACACACTTCAAAAATCATGACACCACATGATAAACACGAAATTTTATAATTTATTTTCAACTAAATAAGAAAAGGGGAAATTACTGGTAATTTATGAGATAACATTCTAGGCCCAACAATGAATGTAATTAATTTGATTGCTATCCCGATGCCTGCTTCTGGAGCAGGGGTTACTCACAGAAAGCGATTCCTGTCAATCACAAAGAGCTCCCCGGCAGACACACTTGTAATACACTGGAAGATTGTGAGAAAGAAGAGCAGGCTGGCTCTGTCAGGAGAGAATGGAGACAAAAGCAACAATAAATTCAACATTAGGATGGGTTCTTTCCAGTATACCTTGACACCTTGTTCTGTAGATTAAATCATAACATTAGACAGATCTTTTCTTAAAAAAACAAAAGCAGGACTAGAGAAATGGCTCAGCAGTGAAGAGAGCATGCTGCTCCTGCAGAGGACCCGAGTTTGGTTGGCAGCACCCGCATGGCAGATCACAGCCATTCGTCACTCGAGTTCAAGGGGATTCCATGCCAGCTAGTTTTATGTAAACTTGACACAAGCTAGGCTAATCTGAAAGACAGAACCTCAATTGAGAAAATGCCTTTATAAGATCCAGCTGTAAGTCATTTTCTTAATTACTGATGGGAGCGGGAAGACCCATCCCATTGTGGGTGATACATCCCTGAGGGTCTCAGAAAGCAAGCCAAGCAAGCCATGGGGAGCAAGCCAGTAAGCAGGACTACCATGGCATCTTCAGATTCTGCCTCGTTGAGTTCCTCCTGTCCTGGCTTCCTTCAGTAGTGGATGAAAATGTAGGAATGTTAGCTGAATAAACCTTTTCCTCCCCAACTTGCCTTTGGTCACGTGTTTATTCAAAACAGTAGTAACCTAAACTAAGACAGAATATGATGCTTCTTTCTGATAGCCACAGTTCTCAGGAAACACACATGGTACAGACATACATGTAGGAAAATTTCATTCACATAAAATAAAATAAGTATTTTAAAAAGAAAGAAGGATAATGTAGAACTGTTCTGGTTTAAAATGTCAGGAAGAATGAGTCCCTTAGTCTCCTCTGTCTCCATAACAGTATCTATTACTGGAAGTTTGTCCTCTAATTCCAACTTTTCATTGATTTATATAGGATTAAACAAAGTGACGGCATTTTCTCATTTGCTTACCTGGTCTGGACTTCAGTACAGTCATTTCTTAGGACACGGAAAGCGATACTCACAATCACGGCCAGTATGACTGTGATAATTGCCTTTCAAAAAGAAAACAGGAAAAAGAAAATTTTCAATTAGGAGTAGAAAATATTCTACACATTGTCCATTATTTTAAGATGTATGGTTTCCTAATAAGATCTCTCCAGTGAGATGAACACTCTATTATGGCCAGAGTCCCTGAAAAAACATACAACACACATGTCAATAGACTGCTCATATGTCAAACTGACAATGAAGGTCTCTGCAGTCTGAGTGCAGACCCTGGAAAAGCTAAGACTTCTCCCAGTGCTCCAGCAGGAATGGACAGTCGAGAACTCAGTTCAGGTACTAAAACCTGGATGACACAGGGTGGGAGAGAATGCAGGCACCTGGCGAGCTCTGGGAACAAACCCAGGTAAGTGACAGAAAGTCTTCACCTAAACTGAGGTCTCAACTCTGGCGCCAGCGAACATGCACAGTTTTCTACTTCAAGTCACTCAAGGGAATTCAGGCTTTCTTTACCCCTACAGTTAGAAACAAGTGCACCCCAGGCCAAGGGGACAGCTCAGTGTCAGAGTCCTCACAACATACAGTAATGCTAATCCCCTCAAGTGTAAACCAAAAAACAGAATTTAAAATGGCTCACAACACAGTTCCTAGCAATGGGATTTTGTGTGCTAAGAAGGGGTGAGCTGGTCCTCACCTGTGTCACCTCAGGGAAGTCTGTGCTGTGTGGGAATCAGCACTATTGCTGTCACCACAGCGATCATACAGCGTCCTCTGGGTCACCACAGTCTCCCATTGCCCATCCCCTCTGTCACTGCTGCTCCATCAGCCTCAGTCAGAGCAGCCTGGGCTCAAGTCTCACCTACACAGCCAGCTCCTCCATATCCCCATCTACCTCCATCTACCCAATCTGTGCCGACCATCACAAGAGCCTGCACTGCTGTGGTTTTGGATTTAAATGACCTTAGAAGGTGCTTCACTTAGCAAAGGAGTAAGGCTACATGATGCTGGAACTTATTTGGAAGATTCTATTATTCCTCAGAATATGCCTTAAAAGTAGAACATTATGATCTAAGGGTAAAGATCCTACCACGTAATGTGATAAATTAGAGATCAAAATTCCAGGGCTTGGAAAGATAGCTCAGCAGTTAAGAGCACTTGCTGCTCAGGCAGAGGACTTGGGATTCAGTTCCCAGAACCCAAATGGCCCCTAGCCAACTTCTGTAACTCCAGTTCAGAGAATCTGATGCCTTTTTCTGGCCTCCAATGGCATGCACATGAGTACAGATATACATGCAAGCAAAGCAAAATACCCATACATAAAAGTAAATAAATATTTAAAATTAGTCCTCAATTCATACATTGCTAACACACACACACACACACACACACACACACACACACATTACCTCACTATTGAACAGTAAGTAGCCCAATTTGATGACTGTAACTCACTTGTTCCAAAATCATATTGAGTCTTTTTTTTTCACAGAAAAAAATGGACATAAAAAATGCCTCCTTTAGACATAATTGCCCAAGTTAAAGGCCAAAGTGTTTGGAGCAACTGACAGTATAACTCAAATGGTCAGAATATTCATATACAGGCAGGAAGGCAGCAACATTTAAATATGAGAAAGTGGTAGTTATGTTTGGAAGCAGTGTCTCATTACAGTCAACAACACACGAACACTCAGTATGCAACAGAAACTAAATGCCTGAGAATAACACAACAATGCGCTAACAGAAAGACTGACCACAGGTTCCGGTTGTTCGGGGACAGGGATGTAGGTCCAAGGTAGAGTGATTGCCCTCTAATGGCTAAGGCCCCAGGATCAAACACTAACACAGCAGAATCAGCATTATGAAATAAAAAATAACTGAATAAGTGATGGCCCAATGAGCTGGAAGAACCACACTTCTGTGGGATATTCATGTTAAAATACAGAAAATCTTAAGTCATGATGATTCTTCTTACACAATCAGTTTAAGGAAAAGTAGAACTTCACCTCCTCCCAGTTCCAGGTCGCTGACAGGGAAGAGCATTGTTCAGTCCAGTTACTGTGTGTGTGAGCTGCACTCTTTGAGTAGCTGCTGCTTTCACACTCTGGACTCCTGATGAGGGAACAGCACTCTGCAGCTGGCTCATCTCAGGCAGTCGATGCTCAGGCTCCCTCAGAGCTGTTCTATGGCCCTGTCTCCTCACCACATGATTTCAACCACAGATCAACCGTCCTTTCCCTCTCCAGTCATCTCCACTCCTTCTCTATTTAAACCTTCTCCAAGTCCATTCTCTCATCTGACAGGCTACAGTTTTGTCTGTTTATCCAGTTACCATCCACCCCCTCACAAGGAATGCTACATCAGGAAAAAGCCTTTTCCTCCTTGACTCATTCCTGGACTTTGAATTGTAGGATGCACTGGTGAAATAAAGCAGACAGGTGTGAGGAGTTCACAGGTGTGCTGAGTTTCTTGCGTTGCCCGAATTAAATTTCCTGCTTGGATTAGTAATTACAGTTCCTCTAGGTAAAAAATAACCACTAAAAATATTTTATAAGAACTTAATCGTAGTCTGCTTGCTTTATTGAATATTTCTCTATGCCAGGCAGAGTGGAGATGACAGACACATGGAAGGGAGCAGAAGATAAGTGTGGCCCTGCAGTAGACTGACTCAGAAACAAATTGCTCCCACGTGAGGTTTTCACAAAACAAATAAAATAACTCATCAGATTACCTGGATCCCGGTGACCCGTGGAAAACCCAGGAAATTTTTGAATGAATGATAGATAATCCACCTGAGCTGATGCCAGAAAGGGGTGACACACGTGATCTCCTCCAAGGCTGAGCTCTTCCCTGCCTTCTGTTCCCCCAACAGTTGATCCAGTTCAGTTCTCATTTCGCTGTATAAGGAGGACTGGGCATACGTATTGGCTAAGTTTACTCTGACTTGGTACTGTCTCTCAGAAAGCTCTTTATATTTGTCAGCTTTGAAATAAAAATGGATAAAGACAAGAAACAGATAATAATTTAATTGATTTTTCTGAGACACTTTTCATGAATAGCACATACATTATGTGTCAGGTCTTTGAGACAGTCTCATGTACCCTAGACTGGCTCGAAGTTGCTCTGATGTCAAGTGACCTTAAACTCCTCCAAGTCCTCCTGTTTCTGTCTCAATGCTGAGATTACAGGCATGCACCTTCACACCCAGTTATATGCTGCTAGGAACCAAACTCATGGCTTTCTTTGTGCATGCTAGGCAACCACTCTACCAGCTGAGCTCCATCTTCAGCCCACCAAACTTTGAGCATGAGATAATTACTCCTGTGTAATTCCTTCGCAGATTAGAAAAGTGTCCCTAACTGACATGACTACTGTCATTACCCCATGGACACAGCAATCTGATTGGCCTTTTCCCATATGGACCCCAATTCTTAACAAAGTTCTCCTTCCATTATGAATCTATACTTCTTAACATAGAAGTCTGGTCCCTGCTTTCTTCCACATGTGACTGTATATGCAAATGTATGAACTGCCAAGCATCATGTTTTTAAAATGTTATAAATAAGGCCAGGCATGGTGACATAGCCCTGTAATACCTACACTTGGGAGGTGAGGTAGAAAGAGCACATATTTAAAGCCAGTCTGACTACATAATCAAACAATATCTAAAACAATAGCAATATGACAAACAATAGGTACATTTACTTTTTAACAGAAATTTCCCTTGTGTCAATATCATAAATGGTCGATAATAAATTAAATAAAAAACACCAAACACAACAAACAACAAAGTCTATTAGCTAATTTGGGGACAGTTTATTAACATAAAAAGTTATATTCTAATCAGACACATGCTTGTGTTTTAATCAAACCAACTAGACAAAAATCTGTGTCTCTAGAAGACTCACGTACCATCACGGCCATCTTCCTCTGTGTCAAATAGAGCAGATAAACCTCCGTTAATGATGTCCAGGAAGAAGTCTGCAGGGTTGTTGTGGGAATCATAATTGTAACCTACAGAGCATGTAGACCATGAATACAAATGAGAAGACTCTTTCAGAGAGTGGGACAGGGAGGGGCAAAGAATCTAAGAACTTCTTCCTCTTCTAAGCCGCTCCTTTCCTAACTTATCCTTTCTTTTCATATATACACTCAATGTTTCAACAATATCTGAGTCCCAGTCTAATATATATATATATATATATATATATATATATATTATATGTTTATACACTTTTACAAATACATATGCAAGTTTATGTGTATAT
The DNA here is from genome assembly GCF_037038515.1 of Microtus pennsylvanicus. Taxonomy (NCBI): domain Eukaryota; kingdom Metazoa; phylum Chordata; class Mammalia; order Rodentia; family Cricetidae; genus Microtus; species Microtus pennsylvanicus. The sequence continues at coordinate 3,650,352 of NC_134590.1, read as the reverse complement.
TATATATACAAATATGGACTCTTCCTATGAAACAATCATTTGAGTTTGGCCTACAATTTTATTAGACTCCAAGACTCACAAATGTTTACACTTTTAAAGGACAAAGATTAATCAAAAACAAAGAGTGATGCTGAGAACGCTGATAGCAATGGCCTTACCAGAGGCCACAAGAACACCCTGCACATGGCGATTCATGACTCGGGTGTCGACCCATGAGATGAATAGCTCTCTGATGGGAAATCTCCTTAAGGCTTACAGGACCACAGACTCTGAAAACCAGTTGCTTCTGTCTGTAATTATTCTTGGGTGACACTACATTTCTCCCCTAAAAACAGCTATGGGTGTTTTCCCACTGCCTATGGATACTGTTGCTTCTGTGTGTAAAATCACACATGCAAAAACAGCTGTGTTATCTCCCGACACCTGCACTGTAATGTGTGACCTCATATAATATGTACAGCTGTGTTATCTCCCAACACCTGCACTGTACTGTGTAATCTCATATAATATGTACAGCTGTGTTATCTCCCAACACCTGCACTGTAATGTGTGACCTCATATAATATGTACAGCTGTGTTATCTCCCAACACCTGCACTGTACTGTGTAATCTCATATAATATGTACAGCTGTGTTATCTCCCAACACCTGCACTGTAATGTGTGACCTCATATAATATGTACAGCTGTGTTATCTCCCAACACCTGCACTGTAATGTGTGACCTCATATAATATGTACAGCTGTGTTCTCTCCCAACACCTGCACTGTACTGTGTAATCTCATATAATATGTACAGCTGTGTTATCTCCCAACACCTGCACTGTAATGTGTGACCTCATATAATATGTACAGCTGTGTTCTCTCCCAACACCTGCACTGTACTGTGTAATCTCATATCATATGTACAGCTGTGTTATCTCCCAACACCTGCACTGTAATGTGTGACCTCATATAATATGTACAGCTGTGTTCTCTCCCAACACCTGCACTGTACTGTGTAATCTCATATAATATGTACAGCTGTGTTATCTCCCAACACCTGCACTGTACTGTGTAATCTCATATAATATGTACAGCTGTGTTATCTCCCAACACCTGCACTGTACTGTGTAATCTCATATAATATGTACAGCTGTGTTATCTCCCAACACCTGCACTGTACTGTGTAATCTCATATAATATGTACAGCTGTGTTATCTCCCAACACCTGCACTGTAATGTGTGACCTCATATAATATGTACAGCTGTGTTCTCTCCCAACACCTGCACTGTACTGTGTAATCTCATATAATATGTAAATGGAATCTCATGATCACATTTAAATCTTATGGATACTTATATCTGTGGACCTTCTGGGTATGACTCATCATTAAGCTGTTTAATTTTGATATATAGAAAACATGCTAGGATGTGCTTCAAAATTAGATCTATTATTTCCCAAGGACTGCAAGATGCTTAGGCCCTGTTTTGTATCATTAGCTCAGACTGACATAAAGAAAACATCAATTTCTTCTCAGTTCTAAGACAAGCTACATACAACTGGCTGACTTTGGGCCTCAGAGCAAATTCAGTCCAGACTCAATGTCTCACAAGTTAAAACTCGACAAACCCTACAAAGGACAAATTCCCAGATGTATAATTGTGGAATCAAGATTAGACATCAAGCAACCCTGGTGCCAGTTCCCCACCTGGTAAGTCTGGCTGACAAAGACCTACTTTCTACAAAAATTGTCTCACTGGGCACTGCAACCCAGACCTCAGGTTGCAACCTGAACCCTGAAGTTAGGTGTTGCCAAGGCTGCTCACTCCCTACATAGCTTTTTTACATTCCACAGGATGGATATAAGAGAAGACAGAAAGAGAGAGAAGCTGGAGAAAAATAAATGATGGTCAATACATGCCTGAGTCTGATTCCCTCAGATAAAAAAGAATTATTCCTAAGTTCTGTTATTCTGAAAGACATTTTTTTTGCAACCCTGGGTACAGTCTCTTAGGCTGCTACAGAGTTATGAAAAGTAAATATTTAAACCTTGAGAGTGACCCAAAACTATATTCGTAACTCGCTAAGATGAAATTGATGGCATAAACCATTAAAAATACATCATCATTCAATGTGAAATGTGAAAAAACCATGGAGACAGAAAACATGAGTCCATGGAACCCAAGTTAAGCAACCTCAGCCCATGAGCAGCACCTAAACTTGAAATGCAAAGCTACTAAATTAAGTAACCACAGCTCCTTAGAGTCAGGTCACATTAGGGGAAACGGAAAACCACCATCTGCTGCATGAGCAAGAACCCCATGAAGCTTTTCCAAAGCTTTTCAAGAGATGGATAAATGTGCCAGAGGCTGGCGTGTTAATTAAGAGGGTCACCATGACTGGGAAGCAGAACAGGAGCTTCAGCAAAAATCCTGTACACAGGCATGATACAGGACAGGAGAAAGGAAGAGACCTGCACAACAAGCCCATGCTGCACAAATAGCAGAACCCTGTCACCAAATTAACCAAAGGTATTTAAAATGGAGAAGCCCACACACAGTAAGTCTGCATGAGGACCAAGCAGCATTCCTGAGGACCCCTCTTCTCTCCCCAGATCCCGTGAATGAAGGAGCTCTCACGGCAAAGCCCGCCATACCTGAAGATGTGAAGTACTCCAAAGCCTCCTGCGCAGGCCCGTGAAACATGACTTTTCCTGAGGCCACTAAGGTGAGGCTGTCAAAAAATCTGAATATGGAATATGGGGGCCGATAAATGGAGAAGATGATTGTCCGTCCCCTCATAGACATCCTAAGGTTAAAGAGGGAAAAGTCATAGGTCACTGAACATTGAAATCTTGAAGTTCTCGACAAAATATTTTATTCCTGAAGTTATGTTTGCTCTCATTTAAGCTTGAATTTTCCTTAAAAAAATACTTCATCTCACTTGTCTTATGCACCTGCTAGCAAAACCAAGTTAAAGCTCTTATTTAAAAGTCTATGACATCTAACATGTGGGACGTCAGTAGTGCACTCAAGTGTTACCACATTGATCCCAGTGCTGTCTTCTCAGACACTGAGTCAGAACATCTGGGAGTCAGTGCAGGGAATCCATATCATGAACAGGCTGCCCAGGTGATTGACAGGCTCACCCAAGCTTGAGAAGCAATGACAGAGCAAACATTACAGCTGTGACTGTATGTACAATTCCCGTCAGTCGTTCACACTTTCTGTCTCTTTAGGAATTGGTGCTCACTGCTCTGATGATGTGACTCACAGTCCTAACCACTTGCTCTTCCGCTAAACACTGAAGCAGTAATTTCAGTTTTCACAATGTCGGCATAAGGCAATTCTAATATAATTTCCCCTTTGTTTTGATAAGGCTTAAAATGTCAAGCAACAGACCAAGAAGCCACAGTTAGTGAGGGGCGAACCTAGGATTTGATTGTTGGTTTAATTCCATAACATGAAAAAATAAGCTGAATGTCCATTTCAGGAAGTCATATCTTCTGTTAGGAGAATCAATAACCAAAAACAGTATTTGAAACATATACAAAAATATTTTTAATAAAATTGGGTATGGCATATCTGTAATACCCCAGCACTTGGAAGGATCCATTATTCAAGGCTCAACTAGGTTATAAGAGACCCTGTTTCAGAAAGACAAACAGAAAAAATAAAAGAGAGTGGTTGGAAGGGAAGAAGAGAAAGAGGATGGAGGGAGGAAGAGAGGGATAAGAAAAAAGGAAGGAAGGGAGGGAGGAAAAAAGGAAGGAAAGGAGAAAAGGGAGGGGGAGGGAGAAATGGAGACGAGAACGAGAAAGCTGTGAAGTGCAGTGCACACCTTGAGCTCCAGCTTAGAAGGCAGAGACAAGAACGTGAGATCAGCCTGGGCTATGGAATAAAGTAACAAACTGTGAAACCTCAAGACAAGCGTCTCATAAGTGTATGCTGTGAGGTGTCACCACTTCCTCAAATCAGCCAGGCCAGACAGTAATACCAACACAGGGTGGAAGAGAAGTAGACAGGATCCCTTGTGAGAAAACAGACTTGCAGGTCGTCTGCAGGTAAAACAAGAGAGGCACCTAAGAAGAGAAAAAACAAGCTGTACAGAATACGAATGAAAATGTCTGTCCAAGAAACTATGAGAGTTCACTGCTACACAGCAAGGATTGTGTGTGCCTGAATGTGTTTGAGAAAGGGAGAATGTAGGAAGAAGCAGAAACAGGGAGGAAGACATAGGTACATAAAGAAGGATGGAGAGAAAGAGAAATAACCGGTGTGGAATTGAACGATTAAAAGAGATTGTAGGAAGAGCATCTTAGGGGCTGAAAGGCCCTTCTGCTGTAAGCTGGAACATTAGGAACATGGTAGTCAGAGCTTCAAAGATTCAAAGCAGACAGCAGACATGGCAAGAGCCTTCCTCAAAGTAAGGTCTAGGATCTGGGGCCTCAGTATCTCCTCCCATAGCATTTATCTTGGAATCCTGGGCAGTGTTTCACACCTACAGAATCACACTGACATAATCACATGTACGGAATCATATCGACAGAATCACACCTTAAGAAATAGAAGGGTTTTTTAACATGAAAGTAAAATTTTATTTTAAAAATATGTATTTGACAACCATTTCTTTACAGGATGTCTTGCCTTGAGTGTATGTCTGTTACCACATGTCCCTGGTGCATGTGGAGGGGGAAAGACTGCATTAGATCTCCTAGAACTGATGTTACAGATTGGTGTGAGCTGCCATGGGCATGCAGGGAATGTAACTGAGTCCTCTGGAAAAGCAACCAATGATTTTAACTCTTATTTCATCTCTCCAGCTCTTGTCAAAGAATTTAATTTAAAAATTTTTATTTTAAATATATGAATCCTTATTAAAAGAAAAATACAATTGAAACATATTGCTTGAAATTCCTATGAAATAAATAAAAACATAATTATCCTCACAGTGAAGGGGCTTCCATTAGCCAAATTTGGATTACCTTAATACTTAGAATAATAAAGAATAACATATTACAGCACACTGTACAAAATAGGAAGTGTGGGGCTGGAGAAATGGCTCAGAGGTTAAGAGCACTGAATGTTCTTCCAGAGGTCCTGAGCTCAATTCCCAGCAACCACATGGTGACTCACAACTACCTGTAATGAGATCTGTGCCCTCTTCTGGCCTGAAGGAATACATACAGGCAGAACACTGTATACTAAATAAATAGATAGATAAATAAATAAACAAATAAGTAAATCATTAAAAAGAAAAACAAAAAAGGGCAAAATAGGAACTGCGGAGAGACACCATTCCACACAGAAAGCCATGTAAGCTTGTGAAGTGATTAAAACGAAAGCAGAAAAAAATTACACCAAAACTGGCTGGCAGAGATTAGATAAGGAGCAGAATAATGGAATAACAGCCTGTCATACTATTTATAATCACAAAAGGAAAAGCTGTAATTTAGTATGATATAAGCCATGAAGCACCAGAATGATGAGATGATCAAGATTCAAGCCAGGGAAGCAAGATGGATCAATGTGTAGACACACCCGATGCTAAGTCTGAAGCGTTGAGTTCCCAGAAATCACTTGGTGGAAGGAGAGAGACAAATCACTTAAATTTCCCCTTTGACCTCTACATGCATGATACACACATATAGATACATATACACTAAATAAACAAATGTAAAAAAATTAAATATTCCTACCATGGAGGATGCACTTCCAGGAGTGTTAGAGGCCAGAGAGAACACAGCATATCAGGGCCTACTGAGTCTGCTCCCAGACACTGGGAGAAACTACACATGAGAGGACCCCATGCGATGCACTGAGACTAGCCATGGCATGAGACACAGGGACAGAGAGAAGCATTCCAGACTGGAACTTAAGCAAGAAGCTGATCATAGAGATTACAGGGAGTATCCTGAAACAGACAGGAAAGGGGGCAGACAGGAAAGGTGGTGATACCCAAGGAGTCTACAGACTAGATGATGACAAGGCCCCACTTTTTGACTTCCTCACTGGGAAGGTTCAATGAGGAAGGGATCTTTGTTCTTGGAGGTGCAGATAACAGTATTTAAGGTGATGGACCATTGGTGTGGGAAGTCCTTCTGTGTATGTGTTGCTTTTATTGGTTAATGAATAAAGAGGCTGTCTTGGCCTGTGGAAGGATAGAGTAGAGCTAGGCAAGAAAACCAAACTGAATGCAGGGAGAAAGAAGGCAGAGCCAGGAGAAGCCATGTAGCCCCACCAGACACAGATACCAGACAGAACCTTGCCAGTAAGCCACAGCCATGTGGCGATACACAGATTAATAGAAATGGGTTAAATTGAGATGTAAGAGCTAACCAATAAGACGATAGAGCTAATAGGCCAAGCAGTGATTTAATTGATATAGTTTCTGAGTGATTATTTCTGGTCTGGACATCTGAGAACAAACAAATGGCCTCCTATAACAGACCATGAGGTCAGAACAAAACAAAAAACAAGGGGAAGGAAGGAAAGACATCGAGCACTATAAAGTTCAACAGTCAGTAGCCTAGGTCATGGGAATGTGAAAATCCTTAGATGGTTCTTGGAGTTATTCAGTCAGTTTGAAACTCTATTAATTTCTAAAATGTTTTATTTTTGGACAAAACATAACCCTTATACTTTTTCTATAAATATTTCACCATTAGACATCTTCTTTCTTGAAAAAAGGAACTGTCAGTACTTTTATTTCATTTTCCCAGGTTCAGGACCCAGATTTTAGCAGTCATTCCCTCAGCCATCACTTCCAGGGTCAATCTCTGAGATAATGCTGTTTATTCTATATATGAAGCTACCTAGAGTCCACAATACGCTAGCTAAGAAACCCCCACATCTCAGTCTTCTGGTGATATCTTTACATCCCCATAGAGCAGCTGTATAACCTTCTCCATGATGCACTGCTCTGCTCTAAACTCAGAAGCTTTCCCACATCCCCTGCCGTGGAAACCTTAGTCCTTACAGTGGCTCAGGTGGTCTAGGCAATCTACATCCAACCCAACCAACCTCCTCACTTCAATTAGGAACGTGGAGAACTGAACTGTATCTTTCCAAAGGCTCATTTGTTGAAGACCTCACATCTAAGAACCTAAAATGTGGCTATAATGGATACAGACTCTTTAAAACGGTAATTAAGTTTCAATGAAAATTACTAGTGTGTCCTAATGTAACTGGTGTCCATATAAGAGATCATGGAATAAACACATGAAGATGGAAGAGATACCATCCACAATTCAGTGACCCAGGCCTCAGCAGAAACAGCCTGTGGATGCCTGAATATCTTCTTTCCAGGATTCAGAACTGTGAGAAATTTAACTTCTGTCAAGTCACCCAGTCTGTGGTGTCTTTAGCAGAGAACTACCAACTTTCCTTCTCCTCAGGACACCAGGTTCTAGTCAACGTGTTCTCTTTAATGCTCCAGACACACCAAACATGCTCAGAACAAATGAGTTTTCCCTCTATACAGCACTCTGTTCAGATCTCACCCACTCAGCTCACTTGACCAATGCTTGAGTGTTATGGGGACATGCTATGGGGACATGCTATGGGGACATGCTATGGGGACATGCTATGGGGACATGCTATAGGGACATGCTATGGGGACATGCTATGGGGACATGCTATGGGGACATGCTATGGGGACATGCTATGGGGACATGCTACTTAGCACAGTGCTGCGCCTTCATCATCCCTCCCTATGCTCCTGTCTCATTGATCTTGATGTGTAATCCTTGTTAATACAAGTTTCCCTCTAATAAACAAGAGAGAAATTCTGTTGCTTACATATGAATCTCCTGCACCCAAAATACACACATGTGATCAGCTATTAAGAGAAGAAAATTTAATGTTCCTTCAGCTCTTACCTTCTCAGGACTGAGATGACATCAGTAGTAGTGCTCAAGTCTAAGCCAGTGGTGGGATCATCCAAGAACAAAATGGGATGCTCGGCAACCAGCTCCATTGCTATACTGGTCCTCTTCCTGAGCTCTTTAGATCTAGGCTAAAGCAACAATGACCATCATTATCAATAAGAATGCCCAGTCATTGTTATTAGGCAAATAAGCCTGTTTCAGCAATACAAGATTTTGTTATATCATTATTCTATACTATAGCCTTCTGGTATCTTTGATGGAGTTGAGAATAGATAGTTATAGTTTTCCTTAGTTATACTAAAAGATAAAGTATATAAAAATATTGAAACTGTAATTCTTGCTTGATACCTATTTTGTTATATGTAAACTTACTATGTTAAAGTTAAAACCTTCCTTTTTATTTAGACAGAAAAGGGTAGGTGGTGTGGGAGGTGATGTATACTGTGAATATGCTTTATTGCCATTGGTTAATAAAGAAGCTGCTTTTGGCTAATGGCTTAACAGAGTAAAGCCAGGCTGGAAGAGAGATATATATAGAGAGAGAGTAGGCAGAGTCAAAAGGTATGTAGCCACCCGCAGGAGACAGACACCTCTGCTGGAGCCCACCAGAACCTTGTCTGTAAGCCACAACTATGTGGCAATAATATACAGATTAAGAGAAATGGGTTAATTTAAGATATAAGAGTTAGCCATAAATATGCTTAAGCTATTGGCCAAACAGTATTGCAATTAATACAGATTTTTGTGTGATTATTTCCAAAGACTGGAAATCTGGGAAACAAACAAGCAGCCTCCCCCAACACCTCTACATTTCTTAAGTCAAAATCTGGTGAAATGTTGAAGAGAATTAAGTCTCAGCAGCAAAAAGCACTTGTCCCACAAACCTGAAGCCTGGGTTCAATCCCTGGAACTCGCACATAAAGTGGTAGCAGTGTAATGCCTGTGTAACTCCATCAAGATGTAACTACAGTGAGGTGGGACATGGATCAGGGCGTCAGGCATGTGTGCAGGGCATCAGCAGAACAAGACCAACAATGTGGGAAGAGAGAACGGACCCGTGACAAAGGTGTCCTATGACCTCCATGTGTGTGTTAAGGCATTCTGGTGAACACACACATACATGCACATACAGACACACACACACACTTTTTGGAACGCTATCATTTAAAAATTATATTAAAGTTCTTGCAATCTATTACATTTCATGACCTTAAGAAGTTAATAAATATCTTCATATGTTGTCCTTAAAAAACAAGTAAAGAACTTAGGGCAATGGCTAATTGTTATTAAAAAGAGAACAAAAGAAAGAACTTTATTGTCCATATAAAACCATGTAATAAACAGAGCACAGCACACCAAAGCCCATCACTTGGGGAAAAAAGGAACATAGTAAATGTCATTTTTTCTATTATTCTTGCCAACAAAACAAACTTCTCATAAATGACTGCAGAAAAGCATCATGAGAGTTAACAGCTAGTACCTTCCTATTCCTCACTGCGTCTAAGGAGGAGACACCACAGGAGTTAATCCATGAGATTCCTATTCTGGGAAGACCATTTTCATCCATACCCCGAAATGGCTGCTCAGCAGACATCTCTATATAATCTTCTCAATGAATTGATGTCATTGTAAAAGGTAGGATTATTTGGAGGACACAAGAAAAGAAAAACAACTCTAATGATGAAAACTCTAGACAGATAATAAAATAAATGCATGAGCAAGCTCTCTAATCAATGTAATTATAAAAACATTTGGGGTTTACAAATGGTTATATACCTGACAGGGCTAAGGATACCAAGATTTTATTTATTTTGATAGTCAAGAATGGAATTTCTAAATTATCCTTAATTTTTAAAAATTAAAAATAATTGAGTACTCAGGAGTGAAGTATTACATAACAGTCTTTTAAACATATGTTAGTAAGAAACTAGTTAGTGTTAGTAACTAGCTATGAAGCAGTCCACCACTTATCTACTGCCCCTACTGATCCTGCACAAATCCTCTGAGGAGTCAACAGATCCACTCTTTGTTGTTCACGCCAAAGGTTGTATCATTAAATCCTGACACAGTAGTTGGTAATAAATATTGACAGAATATATGGAAGAAGGGAGTAAGGGCAAAAGAATATCCTAGGTTTCCATCATGTTACTAAGATAAAATGGTCTTACAAAAAGTAATCAAGGAGTGAAAGGTTTTATTTCAACACACAGTTTAAAAGTAGAGTTGACAACTTCCGGGAAGTCAAGGCAGGAAGCTGATGCAGCCGGTCACATCAAGTCAAGAGCTCAGAAGAGGATGAATGCATGCGTGCCTGTCAGTGCTCAACTCACTTTTCCCATTCTCACAACACCGAGGATCTAAACCCAATGGCACTGCCTAAGTGGGCTGGGGATGTCCACACCGCTTTACTTAATCAAGACCATTGCCCACAGGATTGCCCACAAGTCAACCTTACTACAATTCCTCACTGAGACTCTCTGCTAGATGATTCCAGGTGATTCTAGACTGTATCAAGTTGACAGTTAAAACTAGACACCACAAACAGGATGAGATAAAAACACAAAAAGAAAGACTATAGAAAATAAGAAACACTCATATGTGAGAAGTAAAAAAAGCTAAAGAGACCAAGGACAACCCTGGAGGGGAACAAATGCAGAGAGCCAGAGTTCTCCATCTCACGTCCTGTGTCAGTACAGAAGCACATTCTGAAACTACAAGGGACAAGTCCTCTAGGGGAAGAGACAATAAAAAGAAGAAAGCACTTGTCCAATTTTCTCAAGAGTCAAGAGTTTAAGGCTGAGAGAAGAGGAGGCTCATGTGAGGAGCAGTTGGAAATGGCCGTGTATGGCCATGTGAGGAACACTCTTCCCTGCTGGATCACACTCCATTCCCAGGGTTTGCCACTGTAAAGAGGGTTTCACATCTCAGTTTCCACTCTACAGCATGTGACCAGTCACTTACCCACTAATACAGAGAGCAGCCGCATTGACCACACACATAGAAAAGTAATGGCGGTATCATATTATCAATACTGGGAATTTTTTTTTTGGCTCTGAGCCTTTCAAGATTTTTCTTCACATTACCTTGACATTTGACACTTTATCCAGATGCAGAAGTTCAAGGACCTCATTAATTCGCCTTCTTTTTTCATCTCTTGTCATAGTCATTGGCAGTCGAAGAGCTGCTGAGAACTCTATGTTGTCTCTCACAGTCACCGTGCGCATCACCACGTCATTCTTAAGGTTAAATAGTATTTCAATTAAATATAGAGATCAGTGAAACAATCATTCTAACAAATGTAACCTAATCCTTATATAAAACATACACAAGGTAATACTCCACTGAAAAATAAGTTTTCAGTTTTACTAATTTCAAGTAGAGAACCTGATGCAATAATTTTCCTTCCCATTTGCCTTCCAAGTAAAGCTCAGGGATTTTGGTGACGGCTACCTGCAATTATTTGAGGAAAACATCTAAGCAGTAGAGAAAGATGAAGGAAGGACAAAATGGACAAGAGTAGTCCTCTATAGAAGTAAATCACAGCTCAGTTACTAATACTGTGATGCAGATGTCATATTCCAGTCTCTCCCCATCTTCCTATTTAATAATGCCACCTTCAGGCTAATGAATCATTGTGAAAAGCTGGTGTAGAGAAAATTGGGCCTATCAATGTGTCATATAATGAACTGGAAACACACAAATCTATTAGCTGAGCATCTAGCAATACAAGGGGAAAATCTAAAATTACAAACCCACCAGTACTTACCTGGGGCACATAACCAGAAATACATGTGAAATTGGCAGGTCGAGGTTTTCCATTTATCAAAATGTCTCCCAATAATCCTTGTGGATCTGTCCTTGCAGCTAAGACATCTAATAACCTACAAGAGTTACATATGTTGTGTAGTTTGCTTCATCCCTTCAGTAACAGCTATCAGCTTTCAGATACTCAGAATAAAGGGAACCCTGATTGCTCTTCGGGCTGATGAGGGAGGAGGACTTGATCGGGGGAGGGGGAGGGAAATGGGAGGCGGTGGCGGGGAGGAGGCAGAAATCTTTAATAAATAAATATAAATAAATAAAAATTAAAAAATGCTGCATAAGTTTAACTGAAGTCTCTCTCTCCCTCTCTCTCTCTCTCTCTCTCTCTCTCTCTCTCTCTCTCTCTCTCTCTCTACACACACACACACACACACACACACTCCTTTCTGTTCAGTGTGTGCTCTAATACAGCCCAGAATTATGCATGTAAGACATGATTCACAGGACCACCTCTCCCTGCTATCTGACCTTAGAAACTCAAGCAGGTAATGTGCTACTATGTTTTGAGAATTAGACCTGGTGATGATTTCTTGTCTCCAGAAAATGTCTTCATCTTTCTAATTCTAATATTATTTTCACCATATTAAATAATAATAATATGACCCAACACCACAACACTCTATCATTTCCTATCAGTAAAGTGACCTGGTAAGACTTCCTGCTCTTGGTATAAAATTAAAATGCACCCTCCTACATGTTATCCATGGCACCTGGGACCAGACTCAGACTTACACACTCACAGATAGACTCACACAGTACTCAGGTAACTTCTATAGGGTGACTTTTACAGCCCAGAAACTGGATACTGTGCGCTTGCGTAAGCTTTCCATTATACTCACAAAGATCTGCTCCCATCTTGAGGTCCCATAATTGCATTGAGGCCAGGTTTCATGATCCCACTGTAAACACAAAATGATATTGGTTGATTTTTTCTATTTTTAAAGAAGTTATATTAGTTTCATGTTTACACTAAATATTCTATTGAAATTAGGTAAAACTGTACACAGAAAATAAGCATAAATGCATAGGAAAAATTTAAATATTAATAGAGGTCTATTGTTTATGAAAAATATTGAAAGCTAGTGGAAATTCATCAGAAAAAAATGCTTCAGATATCACAAAACCCCTGTTATTTATTGTTTAAGGACTTGTCTTTTTTGAAACATAGTTCAAGCATCTAAGTTCAGTGTCCTTGAAACAAGTGATCTATTCTCAGGAGAACTCCATTACACACACAGCCTTTATCTGTCAAGGCTATATTTGCTAATATAACTATTAGCAAGTATAGCTTCTCTCTAATGTTTGATGATCAGTATCTTCATATAGCCCTGATTGCTGCCTTGTAAACCTCATCACAAGAATTCACGGGATATCAGTAGCCATGCCGTTATTATTAAAATAGAATCAAACCAAAATCAATCCATTGTAAGTAGAAATTCAAAGACTAGAAAGAAGCACTCAGAGATCAGGAGGGGACAGCCAAGTAACACAACAACAACAAAGTAACACTCACAACAACAAAGAAGACAGGAGGGACTGCCAAGTAACACTCACAACAACAAAGTAACACTCACAACAACGAAGAGGACAGGAGGGGCTGCCAAGTAACACTCACAACAACAAAGAAGACAGGAGGGACTGCCAAGTAACACTCACAACAACAAAGAAGACAGGAGGGACTGCCAAGTAACACTCACAACAACAAAGAAGACAGGAGGGACTGTCAAGTAACACTCACAACAACAAAGAAGACAGGAGGGACTGTCAAGTAACACTCACAACAACAAAGTAACACTCACAACAACAAAGAGGACAGGAGGGACTGCCAAGTAACACTCACAACAACAAAGTAACACTCACAACAACAAAGAAGACAGGAGGGACTGCCAAGTAACACTCACAACAACAAAGCACCACCTTAATCAAAACAGAAAAGCTAAATACACACCCACAGAAACGATGATTTCCTTTCTTGATAAAGAGATTTTAATACACTCAGTTTAGGATCGGAAAACATCCCTCAAGTAGAGGACATTATTTACTGGTGTATAGGTACAGCACAAACATAACTATGTCCAAAATACTGATTGACTGATTCAGAGTAGTGAATATTCAGCTGAAAAAGCCATATTTCTATATTCTTATAGAAAGCATAGCTACGCTCCCATTTGTTATTTCATATTCAGACAATGTGTCAATCCTTTGCCCTGTCCATTCCCCTCTTAGTAAGAAAATGGTGGAAGTTGTAGGCTGAGGAGCAGAAATGACCAGCGCCCAATAATAGAGGTGATGGTTGGGGTCGGGAAGAAGAGTCTCCGCAGACTGTGTGGGGACATCTTGGCATGTGTGCTCTGTCCTCGGAATTGGTTGGAAACATGGCTTTTCTATGTCATGGAACAATGTGTGGAATGTTGCTTTTAGCTCTTAATGAATTTTGAGCAAATGTTTGAGGACCTGGACTTTCTGCTGTTGGGACTTCCTCATTGCTTCTTCTCATCACTGGTAACTGACCCAGTCAGCCTGGTCTAAACTCTCAGTTCAGTTTAGGGAGGGGATGTGTGTATAGATGTGTACACAATTCTTTTAGATTTTCTAATTTGTAGAATTTAAATTTGCAGTAATCCCTCATATCTCTTGAGGTTAACAGTATGGTTTTTATATTACTTTTTCATCCTTAATTTGTTGAGTTAAAACCATTTCTCACAATTGTTTTTTTTTTTTTTGTTTTCTGTAATATGTCCAGGGCTTATCAAGTTTGTGTTTTCAATGAACCAGTTTTGTGCCATTCATCCATTATGCTGTCCTTCAGCCTCCATCGCATTGATTTCACTGTGATCGTGTATCTGTCTGTCTGTGATCGTGTATCTCTCTGTCTGTGATCATGTATCTGTCTGTGATCATGTATCTATCTGTCTGTGATCATGTATCTATCTGTCTGTGATCATGTATCTATCTGTCTGTGATCATGTATCTATCTGTCTGTGATCATGTATCTATCTGTCTGTGATCATGTATCTATCTGTCTGTGATCATGTATCTATCTGTCTGTGATCGTGTATCTATCTGTCTGTGATCGTGTATCTATCTGTCTGTGATCGTGTATCTATCTGTCTGTGATCATGTATCTATCTGTCTGTGATCATGTATCTATCTGTCTGTGATCATGTATCTATCTGTCTGTGATCATGTATCTATCTGTCTGTGATCATGTATCTATCTGTCTGTGATCATGTATCTATCTGTCTGTGATCATGTATCTATCTGTCTGTGATCGTGTATCTATCTGTCTGTGATCATGTATCTATCTGTCTGTGATCATGTATCTATCTGTCTGTGATCGTGTATCTATCTGTCTGTGATCATGTATCTATCTGTCTGTGATCATGCATCTATCTGTCTGTGATCATGTATCTATCTGTCTGTGATCGTGTATCTATCTGTCTGTGATCATGTATCTATCTGTCTGTGATCATGTATCTATCTGTCTGTGATCATGCATCTATCTGTCTGTATAACAAGGTGAGGCTGGAGAGGGTTCATTGGTGAAGCACTTGCTGTGCGAGAGTGAGAACCTCGGTTAAACCTCCAGAACTCACATAAAGCTGGATGCAGTGTGGGCACCTGTAACTCCATGCTCTATGAAGAGATGGGAGACAGAGGCAGGAGAATCCCAGGACACTTGCAGTCTGCTAGCTTGGCACACACTGCAGTGAGCAATGAGGGACTCTGTCTACAACATGGTAGAAGGGGAAGATCAGGGCTCAAGGTTGTCCTCTAACAGCCTTGTACCACAGGTGTGTCATAGCATCCACACATCTGTACATGTGAACACACACATACGCAGAGATAGACATATACACACACTAACACATACGTACACAGACATGTACACAGACATGCACACACAGCTGGTTGATAGTAGAGAAAGTCTCTGTTGAAAAAAGTATGCAATATACTAATCTCTTTAGTTTATTTACATACTTCATATTTGATAGTCTTTCTATCATGAATGATTTTTTACGAAATGGAAAGCCACTTTGAACTGTTTCCTGATACTTGATGTTATGAAAACTTAACACAGCTTCTCCTGTCAATGTGTTCTGGTCACTGGTGTCCATTCCATGAAGGTCATTCGGATTGCTTTCTATCATTGGGATTGCAACAGGGTCAATATTGGACGCCATCTTGAGAGGTTCTTCCTTCCTGTAGAAGGAACAGCAAGAGTAAGTTGATGGTCCACACAAACAACGTTATTACATGTAACAATCAGGATTATTTTAAACTGGGCACTCGTGGGCAGATTTTGTCCTGTTCATATTGCTGTGATCACCTAAGGACCCAATGAGAAGCAGACATAACTGAGGACATAGACTCCTCTTAGATACCAAACTCCTAAGAAAGAAATGAACCCTAATGAGTGCAGTACAAATGTTCTTCATAATTCATAAAGCAAGAAAAGGACAGATGAGGGGACAAATCTGTCTTACCTCAAAAGCATAATCTATGATACAATGTAAGTTCAGAGGCAGGTATGTGGGCGCCATTTTCACAGCACCTCTTTGTGTGGAGAGGGTGGTGTATGTGCATAGATGTGCAGATGTGTGGAATTATAGAAGGAAGAATCACATAGCAGATGAACATGCACAGAGAGCTATTGTGGAACAGGGTGACCAATAAATACTCAGTTGGTTCAAGGCACAGTGTCAGTTCAAGATAGAGAGATGTTTCCTGGGGCAGACTGCTCCAAAGCACAGAGCTGACGCCAGGCATAAGGGGTCTGAACAAATGGGAGCTCAAGTGGGACACTTCAATTAGGGCTGATCATGTGAGCAGAAGTCCTCGGGTCAAAGTTGAGAGTTTCTTGCCTTGTGTCTAGTGATGCACACATCGGGTGCCCTGATCGTGGCTCAGTGGGTATGATCCAAGTGAGGGCTTTGCATTGCTTATTGCTCTGGTTTCTTGGGCAAGTTCTTCAAACATCCAGGGGTCTAGGTGTTCCTGGCTTGATATGTTTAAAGTAGGAATAATTTATTTGTTTCTATAAGTTATTTATCAATCTGTATCTTACCGTCTTGCTGGACACTTGCACACATAACGTTCAAAGGTGCCTCAGTATTTGCTTTCAAAACGAAGCAAACCACTGCCTTATAAATGGAGTCACTCAGGGCAAGCCACAAACTGAAAACCCCTGTCCTATGTAATAGAAAGGAACACAAAGGGGCACAGCCCAAGCTCTCCACACTCTATCTCTCACAGTGCTAGAATCCAGAGCTTTTATTCTCTGAGTTTGAGCTGTGGTGGGATCCAAAATCATCTAGCACATGTTATGGTGCCCTGGGATGCCCTGGTGGGTAGGCAGCCATGAGAGACAGTAGCGCAGGAGGGAGTGACTGAGACACACTCCTAGCTCAGGCTGTGGAGGCATGAGGACAGGCAGCCCTGCCTCCTGTAACCAGAATGACTTGGCTCCTCTGGATGACTGCTGAGCATGAGAGTTCTGAGCAGGTGGCTGGCAGATTCATTGGTTTCTGAGACTTTCTCACGGTTCAATTTGTGTGCAGAAGACAGGGGCTGAGAACTGATAACTAGGGTGAAAGGATTACTCAATTTCCACAGCCTCTTCCTCATTGCATGGTGGTTTGCTGCTGCATAGGATCTGAAAATGCTTAGGCAAACAGCTCAGCTCCCAGAACTTCTCCATGCTCTGTTTGCCATCCCCACTTCTCCAAAGCATCCAGGAGACACTGCTTCATTTAGACAAACCCACAAACAGAAGTGCCTACCTGGACTACAGGCCACAAAGACCTCTGGGGCTAGCTGTGGAGAAGACTGTACAGAGACGGGAGGTGTTTAGCGTGAGAGGTGTTCCGCTCCTCATGGCACCTGTGTACAGCACCAACGTGGAAGACGGCAGCAGAGGGGGACGAAGCACACCAACCACAACTCTGATGCCCCCAGACCCGGAAATTTCTATGAGCATCGAGAGAGGCTCTTCCAAGTCTCTGTCTTCCAGATGCTGAAACGTTATGTGTAATTTTTCTATAGTATGTTATTTTCAAGATGAAAAAAAGTTTTTAATATTTTAAAAAATCTGTCTGTGGCTTACATGATCCTCCTTGATTCAGACTTTCCACATATTTGTGATCTTCCTACCTCACCTTCCATTTGTCAGATCTATTTTATTTACATTTTTTAAAGTTGGTAACTGTATTGCTTTTAATCTCTTTCTCTTTTCTCTTCTACTCTTCTTTTTTCTCTCATTTCTTTCTACACATCCTATTATTGTTTGTACCTTTATTAGTTGCAAATGCCATGTTTTATTATGAGTTGGTTTTTCCCATTACTTCTATTATGCCCATTACAGTAACTCTGGAGAAGATGACTCTGGTGTTGTTGTTACTGAGGTTTGCTTTCTCCATCCTGACCAGTGCTGAGGATTAAGCTCCTGGCAGATGAATGCTCACTGTTCACGTCCTCACATCACTTTGTAAAACACACTCACTCCCACAGGTGCACCAACCACAACAACAAAACACAAGAATGCGAGGAAACAAGGTCACACCACTTCCTCAAAGGTTATAAAGTGTCAGCAACTGAATCTTAGCATACTTAATTAGGTAGAATGCTAAAGAAATCATTCAGGAGGTTAACTTTAAGAGGACTGCAACTTCAGAAAGATAGACAACTTCATGAAATAAGCAAAACAATATAGGATATAAATGATAAAGAAAGAGAGATTTATTAAGTGGAAATTTTGAGAAAGTTTACAAATATATTTCTAAAATTCAGGAGAAATAATCAATGACAGAGTAAATTAACTGAAAGATTAAAAAATACCAGGTCTTCACAGATAAGGTTAACGAGTTATTGCATTCAGAGAAGAATAAAGAAAAATTATGATGACCTCCAGGACATCACAGACAAACCAAACAGGAACATTTTAATAAACTAGAATGCTGAATTAGAGACTAAAGGCATAAAAAACCTACTCATTGAAGAACTATCCTAAAGTACCCTACATGTATTGAAAGATAAGAATGTCTAGGTACAGAGGTCATTTAGACCATCACATAGATGGAACCGGGAAATATTCTTGACATATCACACTGTTAGTAAAATGTAGAGAGTGTAGAAAAAGAAAAGAATGCCAGAAGCTACTACAGAGAAGAGTCATGTCACTAACACCTTACCTGATTGGAAAACCAATCAGAACAGCAGCACCTTCCTTGACAGAAACACTGAAGCCCAGAGCATGCAACTGTGTATTTTGAGTCCTCAAAGAAAATAACTGACAACCAATGTGAGTACATGCAAATTTGTCCTTTATAAAGAACTTCAAGATGAACATAGCTAAAGCAATGCATAACCACAGAGGCAGCAGTGACTAAGACACTCACAGGAAAAAAAAAACAAAGGAAGAAGACAGAAAGCTAGAATCACAAGAGCTCAGGAGAAAATAACTCCTGTAGTTCTGAAGAATCAACAGCAGTAACTCAGGAAGTGTGTGGTTAGCTTTTATCAGTTTGACACGCTGGAGTCATCTGTGAAGAAAAATCCACAGGTGAAGAATTGCCTGCATCTATTGACATGTTCCTCCATGGTCTGATTCAGTTCCTGCCCAAGTTATGATGTGGAAGTGTAAGCCAAATAAACCTTTTCCTCCCCAAGTAGCTTTTGGTCATGATGTTTTCTCACAACAATCGAAAGCAAAGTGCCAATGAGCCAGCAAACATCTAAGAGAGAGAAACATCTAAGAGAGAGAAAGAAAAGAACACAGCAATTGAAGCCAAAACAGGAAGTCAGAAGGTGAAGAGAAGCCTGCCAAATTACAGGATTTCATTCAGTACAAACATTTTATCACTAACCTAAATATAAGTGGTCTCAATTCTGGAGTAAAAGATGTAACTGGCAGGCTGAATTGAAAAGCAGGAAACAATGACCACTTGTTTATTGCCGTGGGAAACTCAGCTAGCCGGAAACACATATAAAGACTGACAGGGAAAGGATGAAGACAGCATTTTAAGCAAGTATAGGTGGGGTGATCAGACTAGGAGAATTCTGGGAAGAGAGAAGGCAGAGACATAGTCACTAGCCAGATGTAGAAGAAGCAAGATGAGAATGCTTCACTGAGAAAAGTTACCAAGCCATATGACTGAACATAGACAAAAATTATGGGTTAATTTAAGTTTTAAGAGCAAGTTAATAATAAGCCTGAGCTAATAGGCCAAACCGTTTACAACTAACATAAGCATCTGTGTGCTTTTTTGGGACTGAATGACAGTGGGACTGGGTGACAGAAACTTCCATCTACATATTTGCCTAAATGAAAAGGAAAGGGTTTTAACTCTAACACAGTAAAACAATACACAATAAAAACAATTATCAGGTATGGATTACATTCACAATGTCAGATCCATTTGTATCTGACAAATTTGGAGAAAATACTCTGTTATCTATCTATCTTGGTGATTTCAAAGTTTTACACCTAAACTATTTTCTATCATAACTTATATTGCCAGTTTAAAAATATCTTCTTAGACCTTGAAGCATTTACTTAGATAAATAACTTAAGCTTTTATGTCTCTCCTCAACCTTATATACTTTACATCTCTTTTGTGAGTTTTTTTTCTGAATCTGGTTACAAGAAAAGCTGTAACTAAAACTACATAGTTTTCAATCCCATCAGAGACCTGAGAAGGATATAATACTACCTGAGTAAAGAGGAAGTGGAGAACAAACAACTTCTAAAACTATAGAAATGAGAGAAACTGGCTGCCTTGACAGTCACCCAAGGTTTATCTGCAACATTGGGGCATCCATCTTCAGCCCACAGGCCTAGAATATCTGACAGACTTTTAGGTAAAGCAGGAATTTTTGACAGACGGTTCTACGCCATCTTGGCAAAGTTTGGCACACCCTCTTTTCTGCCCTGATTGTGGCCCTCCTCCCTCTGAGCCGGAAGGGGGTTGGCTGATGTGCCGTGTCACATGCCCTTCTGAACCAGATGTGTCTGCACGTGTGTTGCTCGCGATCCTCATGGTGCCATATTCGTGGCAACACAACTAACAAACATGACTATAATTTTGATGATTCTGGATGACTGCTAACCTCCATTTCTTAATTATCCTAAATAATTTATAATAATGGCTTTCAAGGACTAGAATTATACATCACATTCTGAAATGAGCTGCATAGGTACAATACCTTGATAGTAGAAATACATATTGCTACTATTGTGTATCTATATGTATGTATATATATATAGTATCATATAACAATAACCTTAAATTTGTATGAATATACAAAAATACATTAAGCAAGATAAAAAACATATTAATATATTCTAATAAGAATAACCTTAAATTTGTATGAATATACAAAAAATGATACCAATGTAAAATATTTGAGATTAATAGTTCCATTTAGTTTAAAAGTAGATTCAATAATCTGTCTTTTTAGCCTGTCATTCCTATATACCCCCCTTTTTTTCAGAAAGAGATTCCTTAAACCAACTTTGCCTAATTTCCTCCCTTACCATGACCAATACCAATTTGCATCCTAAATAATGACAAACATCCATAACCCACCAAGCGATCAAAAACCACCCACTCTACCTCTTAGGAATGTGGGCACTGTGTTCTTAAAATTACTTCCTGTTGTCTGGGGTGATAGACTCTTTAGGGAACACTGAGAAAAGTGAGATAATGATCAAGTCTTGGGAGAGCTAGCATATCTTTTATTTTCCAGTTTCTGTGTAATGGAAAAGTTGTAGGGTTTATCTGAAATACTAGCTAGACTAGTCTGTCAGGCTGGATCATCTTAGCTAGCAGCTTTGAAGTTGTCCTGGAGGTTGATTTTTTTTTTTTGAGGAAAGTATAATAGAGGCATTCTGAGAGACTGAATCACCTGGGCTACTTTTCTTCTTCATTGGTGTCTATTCCTTTTTTCTTTTTTGAAAATGTACAGACTTTTAAAGGCGACATACATATCTGCGTTAACACGTGCATGGAATACGCAGTGTGCACAAGTCAACTAAAGATGACTTTTTGTTTTATATTTGAGCAGATAAAAGGCATCTGTCAACTTTATAAGTCCGTGTGAACTGCATGGTCAATTGTCATGAGGACTCTGTAGCCAACTAGATTCATCATGTCTCATTCAGTCTCAGAGCTGGTCCCATGTCAAGGGACCAGCTTATAAATCATCATCTTGTAGTTTTTCTTGGCTTCTTCCTTCATGTCTACAGTCACCGTTTTTAGGAGGTCTGTTATGGTCAATGGCTTCGTAGAGTAAAGCCAGGCAGGAAATCCAAACAGGGACATAGAGAGAAGTAGGCAAAGTGAAAGAGACGCCATGTAACTGCCGAAGGAGAAAGACACAAGCCACCAGCCAGAAACTTACCAATAGGCAGCAATCTAGTAGTGATTCACAGATCAACAGAAATGAGTTAATTTAAGTTGTAAGAGCTAGAAATATACATAAGCTATTGACCAAACAGTGTTATAATTAATATAGTTTCTATATGATTATTTGCATCTGGGTGGCCAGTAAATGAATGAGCAGTCTCTGCCTCCAAAACACCAGTGAAAATGGATGGCACAGATGATCCAGCATTTCAAAATCCCTCTTTTACAGTCTCTTCAAAATTCTGCATCCAAAATAGCTTCAAGGTTTCTGGCTGAGATAGCCCAGTTTCACATAATTGACTGATACTACTCAAGCCTGGACTTCATTATATCCCAATTTTCTCAAGGTTCTGCCAAAGACACAGTTGCCCCCAGTCAAAAAGAAATAGTCTAGAGAATGAGAGCCAAAGGTAGCCATTCCCTGAACTATTATCTAATACAGGGTTTGAATGCTCAGAGAAATAAGATGAGAGAGACATACAATCAGGAAAGGAAGAAGTCAAATTACTCTGTTTGTGGGTGAAATGTTTAATACATTCAAGGCTCTGGACTTGATCCTCTGAAAAACATACCAAGAAAACAGCTCTGAAAACCATCCAGGGTCCAGCAAGAAGTCTCTGCAGGAAAACATGCTGGCTGAACAAGATTGGAAGATCTGAGTTCAATCCAATAACGCCATGAAAAGGGGACTACAGTGGCATGCCTTTGTATTTTAGCACAGAGATCTCCTGGAAGCTGAAGGGCCAGCTACCCTGGAGGACCCAGCATGAAAAAAAGTACAGGAGAGATCTCCTCAACAAGCTGGAAGAAAAGAACTGACTCTCAAGAATTATCCTGCGATCTCCACACACAGTGTAACACACACACACACACACACACACACACACACTCTGAAAATACCAAGAGAAGCTGTAGGAAAGCATCTCTGGATTAAATAAGCAGAGTAGATAATGGAAATGTGCTTGCATATCTCTGAATATTCCCATAGCCACACAACTGTGCACTGTAAGTCGATGAGGTGTGTGATGTTAATTATACTATAAGAAGGTCATTCCTGAAGAGAATAAGTGTGAAGCCAAAGTTATCTAGACTATTAATCTTTTGTTTCACATCCTGAAGTGAACCGGGCAATAATCTTCGTGGAGAAGAAATTTTAATTTTCTATGTACGAATGTAGCTTGAGTGTGTGTGTGCGCGCACACACACAC
This sequence comes from Microtus pennsylvanicus, assembly GCF_037038515.1. Lineage (NCBI taxonomy): Eukaryota > Metazoa > Chordata > Mammalia > Rodentia > Cricetidae > Microtus > Microtus pennsylvanicus. Next base: position 3,627,048 of record NC_134590.1, on the reverse strand, counting down.
ATGCACACATATGCAAGATAGGCTTTCCAGTTCTTTCATTTTCATAATCCATCTTAATCCTAATTATTTTCTTCAAGCAGTTCTTCTGAGACTTCCTACTTCATACAGTTTTCAAATACAATCCATCTTAAATCAGAAACAGTAACAGAACGTCTGGGGTGTTAGGAAAGCGGCCCTGAGCTGATCATACATGCTGTTCAACTTCACTGAAATGTCACATGGTGCTCCCAAAAGATATACAATGTGGCTCGAAGGTGAGTATTTTCCAAATGCTTAGAGAACATGAAATTTACACAACCCATAGAAAACCTTGGTTTATTTTTAAGTAAGGCCTGTTCATCAAGGTGTCTGTAACAGGGTATGGGAAATGACAGCTAAAGTTTACCTTAGCAGAGGCACTGCTCTGGCATTATGGGATGGTTCTAGACCCTTCAAGTCTCCTCAACATCCCAAATTAACCCACACAAGAGATGTTTCCTCAAAAGCAAAAGCCAGGAGAAGTGTCTCTGAAAAGTCACTATGTTTCCCCTTCTTGTTCCTGAGCTGGGACACTGATTGGCCCCTTCTTGCTATGGTCTCCGGAATACAACTTAAGGGCTGGAGAGACGGCTCAGCAGTTAAGAGCACACGCTGCTCCTGCAGAGAACCTGGGTTCCATTCCCAGCCCCACATTGGGACTTCCAACTGTCTGCACCTCCAGTTCCAGGGATCCGGGGGCCTCTCTGACCTCCAGGGGCACCAAGTATTCAAGCAGTGCACTTACATACATGCAAGCAAAACACTCATGCACATCAAATAAAACTGAATAAATCACTTAAAATGTAACTCAGTTCCACTTTGAGGACCCCATTCTCATGTTCCTTCTCACAATTCTCCATTCTAGTTTGCATTTTATTGTCCACTTATCATATTTATCCTCCTTTCGATGCTTCAGATGCTTAGCCACAGTTAAATGCAGAAATAGGTTCTGCGTGTGTGCGCATTTTAATACATGTTGGTCAAAGAGAATGTACTGCTGGAGAGAGGCATATTAATTCCATAAGAAGGGCTCTTCTGAGAGACATACATGGGTCTAATCTACCTGGGAAGTAGAAAAAGACAAGACCTCCTGAGTAAATTGGGAGCGTGGGGACTATGGGAGAGGGATGAAAAGGAGGGGAGAGAAAGGGAGGGGAGCGGAGAAAAATGTAGAGCTCAATAAAATCAGTTTTTTAAAAAGGGGGCTCTTCTGTGCAAACACACAGACTTGAACACATATCCTTAATTAATATGTGTTACTATTAAACTTTCTGTCTTCCTAAAACTAGATAAGCAATTACATTTCTAGTATTAGACAGGGAAAAAAAAGATTGCATTATATATACACAAACAACTAGCAAGTTTACAATTGGCTTTTGATTTTTGTCTGTTCAAACTTCTTCCGCAGTATCCAAGGAAGAGATGTAAGGAGTTAATGAATAGCAGCATAGCAAGCTACAGATTTTTGGACAAATTTTACATCGTGAGATAAAGAAAAAGGATAAATTGTTCAGGTCCCTTACAATACCAGTGTTAACAAATTTCTTTTGCACTTGTGATAACTTCACTACTTGATAACATTTTCGCCCACCCGACATCATGAACCTTCTTCACCTTCACACATCTGGAGATCAACCCGCCCTGAATACCACACCCTCTACAGACAGGTGATAGGACCAGTAATCTGCATTTCACACTTGAAAATGGAGCTGCAAAGGATTTCCCAGCCCTGGCTGCCCACACTCACCGGGTTGGAAGCAGAGGCCCAGTCTGTTTCCGCACAGGATGAGAGGAGAGTTGCAGCTCTGGTCTGAGACTCCGGCTTCTGCCCCACAGTGTCCTATAGTCTCTGCATCTAGGCCACCTCTGCTCCTTCAATGACAGCGACTTGGGCGACACCCAAAGAGAGGAGAGGAAGTAGAACACCAGGACGTCCTGGGGTGGGGGGAGGGCGTGGGTGGAGGAAGTGGTGTGGGGGAACGGCGCCGTGGAGGAGGAATGTGGGGTCAAGCTCTGCTCGGGGCCAGCTTCCAGAGAACTAGGCTGTCAGCACTGAACCCTAGGTCAGGCCCAAAGCAGTATTGAAGCATGAGAAGTCAGCATTTAGTATCCCAGAAGAGAGAAACTGAAAGTAACGGTTTGGGGGGGGGGGGGGGCTTAACAAATGGGACTGAGGAAGAAACAGGAAGTAATATTTGCTTAACACAGAACAAACACATGGTGTATCAGGACATTCTAGGATAGGGCTTGGTAAGCACCCGGGTTGTTAATATAAATTGATTTATAGCTTCATTTTGTTTCTGAAGAAACCAATTGAAAACTAATTCACTGTTCACAATTGTAATCCCTATAACCGATAGTCTGAGGCAGGAGGATTTGGGGTTTGGGTGCCTGGGCTAAATATCGATCTCTGTCCCTAAAGAGTAAGAAGAGAGGAGGAGGAACTAACTTAGTTAACTGTTAACCTGCAGTCGGTGTGTGCAGTGTAGGACACTTCACAGACCAGAGAGTTAATGTTGAAAAGGAAGTCAGTTTCATACTCTGTCTTTTTAACATTCTAGCATTAGTGGGGGAGGGTCACACAAGCCCCCCCCCTTCAGCTGAGGAGCTGCAGACAGGTGATGACTGCCAGGAGAGGGAAAGTCGGTTTTCTTCAGGAGTGCGTCCTTGGTGTGTCGACTATCCAGAGAAATGTTCTACTCCCATGTGTTCATGGGCAGCACTGACTGGACTCAGTGGGTTATTGAAGAAGGGGAGGGAGAGGAAGGGAAAGGAGGGAGAGAGGGAGGGAGGGAGAGAGGCAGGAAAGAGTAAGGAAGGGAGGGAGGGAGAGGAAGAGATTATTGGGGGGGAGAGGTGTTGGGAGGGAGAGAGAGAGGGAGGGAGAGAGGCAGGAAAGAGTAAGGAAGGGAGGGAGGGAGAGGAAGAGATTATTGGGGGGGAGAGGTGTTGGGAGGGAGAGAGGGAGGGAGGGAGAGAGGCAGGAAAGAGTAAGGAAGGGAGGGAGGGAGAGGAAGAGATTATGGGGGGGGAGGTGTTGGGAGGGAATTATGTTGTAGTCTTGGAGGGTGAGTGAGGCTCAGTATGATTAAAATACATGTATGTATGAATACATACATGTATGTATGAAGTTCTCAAAATTCTCAAAGAATAAAAATTGTACAAGTTTTTGAAGACATTAACTTCTATCAGACTATGAGATAACATACAGAAAAAGTGCACACTAAGCAGTGACCCAACTCTGTAAGCATGAGGACCTAAATTCAGATCCCAGCACCACATAAAGAGCCTGATAATGGGGGGGGGGGGGGCAGGGGATCCCTGGGGCTTGAGGACTAGACATTCTAGGTCATCAGAAAGCCCTGGTCCATTCCTCAGGCTCAGTGTGAGAGGGGACGACACTAGTGTTGACCTCCACAGGTACACACCCATATACAGCCACGCATGCACACAAAGTTATAGGAAATCTGACCAGACAGCTTGATGGACACTTACAATCTGACACATTTGCATTTGTGAAACTCTTATTTTTTATTTCAGAACACTTGGAGTACCTCAGAAAGGGAATAGGAGCACACACAGGTAATCTCAGACACTCCACCTGAGACCCAAGGCTGGCAGACGGAAGGACAGCCTGTGCTACATGAAGGTTGCTGACCAGCCAGGGCTACAAAGCAAAACTACCTCTGTGCGCTACCTTGGCAAAAACAAAAAAGAACAGAAAGTAAAGAGAAGAGAGGAAAAGAATGGGAAAAGGACAGAAGTAGGAGAGAGAAAGGGAAGGGAAGGGAGCATCAATGAGACACAGAAGAAAGGCAGAACCACAGGGCTTCCCTCAAGCTCCACCATGACCATCCTCTCCAGAGGTCACCACATTCTTATTTCTGTCATCTGTTGTCTACTTCTATTTAGTTTTTACTTCTATTATGTAGTAGAGCTGGTGACCTAACCCAGGGCTTCAGGCCTGGCCCAGGTATGACACTGAATTATATCCCCAAATCTGAGGATTAGATAACTATGTAATGAACTTTCTCCTTTTTATTGTTTTTATTGAGCTATACATTTTCTCCATTCCCCTCCCTTCCTCCCCTCTCCCCTTTTACTCTCTCCTGTGACCCCCACCTTTCAATTTACTCAGGAGATCTTGTCTTTTTCACCTTCCTATATAGGTCCATTTATGTCTCTCTTGGGTCCTCTTTGCTGTCTAGTTTCTCTGAGATTGTGAACTGTAAGCTGACTTTTCTTTTCATTATATCTAAAAGCCACTTATGAGTGAATACATATTATATTTGTCTTTCTGGATATGGGTTACCTTACTCGATATGGTTTTTTCTAGATCCATCTATTTGCCTGCAAACTTCAAGATGTCAGTATTTCTTACCATTGAGTAATACTCCATTGTGTAAATGTACATTTTCTTTATCCATTCTTCAGTAGAGGGGCATCTAGGTTGTTTCCAGGTTCTGGCTATTAAAAAAAAATGGTGCTATGAACATAATTGAGCACATGTCTTTGTGGTATGATTGAACATCTTTGAAGAAAGAAATTGATAAAGGCACCAGTAAATGGAAAGATCTCCCATACTCTTGGGTAGGTAGAATTAACATAGTAAATGGCAATCTTACTAAAATATATCTACAGATTCAATGTAGATCAAAATCCCAGCAAAGTTCTTCACAGACCTCAAAAGAACAATACTTAACTTCATATGGAAAAGCAAAAAACCCAGGATAGCCAAAACAATCCTGTACAATAAAGGAACTTCTGACAGCATCACAATCCCAGACTTCAAACTCTACAATAGACCTACAGTAATGAAAGTAGCCTGGTATTGGCATAAAAACAGACAGGAGGACCAGTGGTATTGAATTGAAGACCTGGATACAAACACCTGATTTTTTATAAAGAAGCTAAAAATATAAAATAAAAAAGCATATTCAACAAATGGTGCTGGCAGAACTGAATATCAACATGTAGAAGAATGAAAATAGATCCATATCTATTGTCATGCACAAAAATCAAGTCCAAATGGATCAACCACACTGAACCTCATAGAAGAGGAAATGGGAAATACACTTGAACACATTGGCACAGAAAACCACTTCCTAAATATAACCCAAGTAGCACAGACACTGAGAGCAATAATTAATAAATGGTACCTCCTGAAATTGAGAAGCTTCTGTAATCGATTTTCTAGTTGATTCTCTTCACCCCCAACCCTATTCTGGCTTTACTCTAAACCTAAGTGTTTCTATGACACCTGCCTTACACTTATGGGTCACCTGGAGACTCCTGGACCAACAACTCACAAGGAGATGTCCCACACCTGTGCCACAATTTTTTTTAAGAACCCATAACTCTGGGAGCAGCGTTATCCCCTCATTTTTTAAGTCTTTTTGTTTAATTGGCTTACAAAATTATAAATTTCCACATGACTTTTTCACACAGATCTAGTTTCAGATGAACTTCCCTCCACCCCTCACCTCCTTCCTCCTCCCTTACCCCCAAGTAACCCTTTCTCTGCCAGCATTCCCTCTTTATTTTCATATAACACGCATTTACTGCCCCTCCCCAGCAATGGTGTTTTTCACTCTGCCTAGCTCTGATCTAAACACACAAATGTAAAAATTTCAAGATAGAACCACCATTTGAGAGAGAACATTTGTCTTCCCAGGCCTATATTACCTCACTTGGCATGGTATTCTCCAGTTCCATTTATTTTTCTACAAATTTCATTTTCTTTACAACTGAATAAAATTCTATCACATACATGTATTGGAAGGAGAGAGCTGCATGTTGGTTCCCAGCTGCCCGGCTAGCTTAGACCCAAAATAATTACACAGAAACAGTATTAATTAAATCACTGCTTGGCCCATCAGCTCTAGCTTCTTATTGCCTAATTCTTATATCCTAATTTAACCCATTTCTATTAATCTATATACCACCACATGGCTGTGGCTTACTGGGTAAAGTTTCCAGCATCTGTCTGGGGCAGCTCCATGGCTTTTCTCTGACCCTGCCCTTCTTCCTCCCAGCATACAGCCTAGCTTTCCCCACCTAGTTCTGTTCTTCCCTGCCATAGGCTCAAAGCAGTTCTTTATTCATTAACCAATAAAAGCAACACATAGACAGAAGGACCTCCCACACCATACATGTACTGAAGTGACTAAGGCAAAGCCATCTTGTCCTATGTCCATTTTGTCAGCTCAGACACTTCTCAGCCCCCTTCCCCACAACAGTGATGTCTGCCTTAGAAACACATTTGGGATTCCCATGACCACTGTGACCCAAATGTGTTAAGCTAAATAATTAGTGATATAAAAACATAAACTAAAACAACCAAAGAAGTATAAGTCAAAAGTGATTGTATTGCTGTGTCTGAAATAACTATGCTCTATCAAAACAAATCATGCAAGGTAACTTTGCCTCTCGTCCAGTATCAGTGAAAGTGTATGCTTTGCCCTGACAATGCTGTACCTCTGACCTTCTGCACCAGGGTGATTGAGGCATGAGCATGCTGTTAGTCACGGCCAAAACTAAAGGACTTTATAAGCTTTATTGTCTATATTAGTGTGGTGATCTGTATCTTCCTGCATGGATTTATTATAGTGCCACATTTCCATTATGTTCATCAGCAGCGCCATCTAATGCTGGACATCTGGGTTATTTACGCTATTATGACTAGAGCAGCAATGAACACAGATGGGCAAGTATCTCTGCAATAGGAGACAGAGTCCTCTGGATACATGTGTGGGAGAAAACCCTCACCAGCTACAACCGTTGACAAGGGAAATAATAACAAAAATACAAAAAAATAAACTTGAAAACATCAAGAATGAAATGACACAATAAAAAATAGGCAGTGGAACTAAGCAGAGAGCTCTCAATCAACAGGGATATGTGATAGCAGTACTGGCGCCCTTGGGGGCCTGCAAAGGAAGTCAGATCCCCTGAAGCTGGAGTCACAGGGATTTGCGAGTTGCCCCATGTGGATGTTGTGAACTGAGCTTCTCTGGAAGAGCGGTCAGTGCATTCTTGAGCACTGAGACATGTCTGAGCTGTCCACCTCACACTTACCCATGGATTCTCTTACACTCTGTACTATCATTTCTCTTTGAATGCAGTTTCCCTCTTACTTTGCAACTAAATAAATATAATGTTAAAAGATGGCATGCATAAATTATATGGACTGCATGTGGAAATAATATTTTGATATATTGGGTTAGATAAGATGTGTTATATAAATTATTTTTATTAAAAGCCTCAAAGGAAAAACATCATTAGTGTGCCAACATTTTGCTTCCTGGCAATCAAGTCCTCATCTTAGCTATCTTCTGAAAGCTTCTGCTGTTTCTAGAAACAGAGATGCCATCAAACGATAGTGCATTTTCTTTTATCACCCATTTAAAATGCAAACATACTATTTTCCTAGCATCCTTAATAAAACCTAAAAGACTAGTACATAAAGAAATACATGTGTCCCTTCAACTTTTGATTCCAATTTGTTCTCCAGAGATGAAACCAAAGGATCAGGTATCCCATTAATCTTCCGGAGGCAGCTGATCTGTGCTCCTGTGCATTTGCATGGGATAGGAGCATCTGTAATACCAATCACACTATAACATGGAGTTTCCACTTTATTTTATAAGAAATCTTCAAGCTGAATTTATGTTAGTATACAGGAAGCTTGACTGACATTTGTTTCTTGGCTATATAGTAACCCAGGATCAAGACATTAAAATTTGTTACCAATCTTATTCAATGATGTTTAAGTAGTTTACAAATTTATCACCATTACAACACTATCTGTTGTAGAAAGAGTGGGCTGCATCCTGGCTTAACCTCTGAAATAACCACACAGAAAATTTTATTAATTAAATTACTGCCTGGCCCATTATGTCCAGCCTCTTCTTGGCTAACTTTCACATCCTGATCTAACCCATTTCCACCAATCTGTGTATCATCATGAGGTCATGGCTTACTGGGAAAGATTCTAGCCAGCATCTGTCTCAGGCAGGAGCTTCATGGTGTCTGCCACACTGCCTTTCTTCCCAGAATTTAGTTGGGTCTACTCCACCTATCTAAGTTCTACCCTATCAAAAGGCCAAGGCAGTTTCTTTATTATACCAACGAGAGCAACACATAGACAGAAGAACATCCTACACCAGCTATCAATGACAAAATACCCCAACAAAAGCAACTTAAGAACAAAAAAGGTTTGTTCGGGCTCCTGGCTGCAAATGATATATTTAGCATGGTGGAGAAGGCATGCAGAAAGAACTGGGGGCTGGTTGATCAATGGCACCCTATCAGTATGTCACAAGTGATAGACGTTAGTGTCCAGCTTTCTTTTACTTTGTAACTAGGTCCCAAGTCCAGAGGGATGGTGCTACCCACCCATGGGGTAGGTTTCCTACCATACTAACCTGAGATGATGCCCCCACAAGCTAACCTAGATAAGATGGTCCTCAGGGTGCAGAAGAGCTTGTGTCCTAGGTGATTCTATACCCAGTCAAGTTGGCCAACAGTAACCATCACAGTGTACAATGACTAATCACATCACTTTCATACGAATGGTTTCAAAATTTGTCCCCTAAAAGCAAACATTGTGCAAACGTGTGTACATATGTTCTATGCACTGCAGGTGAGGCACAGATGTCTCTAATCAACACTCTTCTGTTTAGTTGGCTGAATGAAAACGAAAACATGAAGCTTCAAAGAAAGACAAAGTATATATTCAAGGATCATCATTTCATCCAAAGAAGACTTTTAAAAAAAAATATTTAAATAAATCCTATTTAAATGATGAGGTAAGGCCATTTATAATGTCCATGATCAAGAAAAAAGGACCACAGATTGCTTTAGCAAATTCTTTTAGAATATTCTCTAAAATGGAACCACTGTTTTCCTTCATATCTTTGAGGTTAGAATTCAATCGCTCTATTTCTCCACTCATTTCCTCAGATTTCTTCTTAAATCCTTCTTCAAGCAAAGCCTTTTGATCCTAAAACAATGAAGATGAAAAAGAAGTAAATACTGTTAAACGCAAACATAGCACCAATTATAATTTCAAGTCTATAGCAAGTGGTCCTTACTGTACCCCTAAATGATTTCCTTTACCATGAAGAAGATCATCTGAGTCAGACCTACACATTTTGAGGGAAGATAGTTGAAACTTCACCGATGTTGATCCATCATGTTTTGGCTGCAATGCTGGCAGAGGCGTGAAGATATTTATACGCTCATGCCCACTGAAATGCTACTGGTTGAATTGTGCAGAGCTCGATCTATGGACACAGTGTGGCAACCATATCATGAAGACAGTGGCAACCTATCAGTTGCTGTTTTACTTGCAGATAGGCAATGAGAAAATCGCTCCACCGCCTTGTGCTGCTTTATGCAGGCTGTCTACCCTGGAGACAGCTACAGGACCTGCAGAAGCTGCCAATTCCCTGCGTTTTTCTGTCTGGACATGTCTTTCAATTTTCTGCCAGCATAGATCATGCCCAGACTTGAGGAGGGCGTGTCAGGAGCCTGATACTCTGGGCCTTGATAACAAGACTCATTGCAAGCCTTAGTAAATTGCCTGGTTGGGAATTTGTTTAGTGAGTTCCCATAAGGTCATTTTTAAATATCCTGAATTAGTAAATCAAACTAGTACAGAAAAAAAAAACTAAAGGAACAACTGAAAACCTGAAGGAAGACCTCCTTAGCAACAATACTTTTAGGTGTTCCTCTCAGAACCTAACTACAAATTTCCCTGCCACTTAGGGTATGAGGATCACCACAGTGATGAGGAGTCCTACCTGCAGCTGCTTCTCCAGCATCTTTTCCTGGTCTCTGATGAGCTGCTCTCTCTCCTGCACCAGCTTCGTTCTCAGTTGTTCGAGGTTTTCCTTGTGACTTCTTTCTTGAGCCTCCATCAGTTGCTGCTGCTCCTCCTGCTTCTGTCTTAGCAGTTCCTGTTCCTTCTCTGCTGCCTCCTTCTGGGCCCGCTCCTCTGCCCCAGGAAGATTCAGGGAGGGAAGAAAGTGATGGGTCAGGTAAAATGTCTACATTCCAGAACCCAGAGAGCAATTCAGACCTGAAAGGAAACTACAGACTCCACACTGGTCCACACAATGGACAGAGTGTTTCTGGAGGGGATGGAGGAGACCCTGTCCACCTGGTTGAAACACAGACTGACTTCCTGTTGCTCTAGGGGTGAGCATCCACAGAAGGATAGAGAGCTGCTAACAAGGGGATAGGTTAACTACTACTTCTATCAGGAAGCCTTGTGGGAACCGACCCCTCCTGAAAGCCAAGAGACATGCTCCTGTACCTGCAATGGCCTTCTCCCTATCTGTGAGGGCTGTATCTGCCTGCAGGATGGAACTCTCGATGGTGGCCTGTGACTTCAGAAAGCTCTGGAAGACTTCACTTGCCTGCAAGACCAAGAAGGAGCAAAGACCTTGATGGATCCTGGGAGAGAATCTATGTGAGTTAACATGGTCTCCACTGTGCCTCACTGTGAAATGCTATGGTGAAGCCTGCAGTCTGCCCTGCTCTTCACTGGCAATAGATACTTCTGGGTCCATGGCTCCCCAGTTATCTCACTAGGGCCAGCTGCTACCTCCTGCTCCCAGATCCAGCCGGTTCACATCACATGCAGATGTGCTCAATGCAACCTATGATGCTTTCAAATATTGTATCACCATGTAAAATGCTGCATAACTGTGTGGGCTTCACTTCTTCTGCTTTGAGGTAGGAAGTCTTTCTGTATATGTGCTGCTTTTTATTGGTTAATGAATAAAGAAACTGCCCTGGCCTGTTGATAGGACAGATTAGAACTAGGTGGGGAAAACTATACTGAATGCAGGGAAAAAGAAGGCAGAGTGGAGAGAAGCCATGTAGCACCCCCGAAGACAGATGCCTGAACTTTACCCAGTAAGCCACAGCCTCATGACAATAGACAGATTAATGGAGATAGGTTAAATTAAGATATGAGAGTTGACCAGAAATAAGCTTAAACTCTTGGCCAAACAGTATTGCAATTAATATAGTTTCTGTGTGATTATTTTGGGGCTGAGCAGCAGGGAACAAAACAAGCAGCCTCCATACAATACTGCTCTTGCTGGATGTATTTATGGTCAAGTCCCTCTATCTGCCAGGGCATCATGGTACAGATATGTAAACTCTCTCAGTAGTGGGGGGGCATCACCCAAAGCATTTTAGATAACTAAAGAAAGGACTAAAAAGAACCCACTATGGAGTCATTGGCAACAACTGAGTAATATGTTACCTGTGTTCTTAGATTTATTGGCACTCCATAGGTAGCTCATCCTGACAGACTCAGAATTTTTATGTGAGTATTTCCAAGAATTAGTAGTAAATAGCAGTCATTTTGAGCCAAGCATGGTTCTGGTGATGGGGCTTGAAGGTAAAGCAATTAATTCCTTTACATCACAAAGGCCTGGTTTTGGTTGCCAACACTAACATGAAGCTAAAGATGCCATGCTATCCTCATCTTTTCTTATGCAGTGCTGTGTGCTCATGTTTTATGACATGTTTCCTGTGTTCTGAGTCCTATGCTCCCTGCTCCTCACCCCTCCCCTATGCTCCCTACTCCTCACCCCATCCCCAAGCTCCCTACTCCTCACCCCATCCCCAAGCTCCCTACTCCTCACCCTTTCCCCATGCTCCCTACTCCTCACCCCTTCCCCATGCTCCCTACTTCTCACCTTCTCCCCTTTTCGGGGCACCTGCCAATAGTCATGCTCAATCTGCTTCCTCATTTGCATGTAGAGCCTGTGTCCTCCAGGAACAAAAAATGTTGAAATATTTTCTATAAAAGCCTTTGAAAGCCGATTGAGTTCTTCCTGGCAGTATTGATCTGATGTTTCTTCATTCTTCGATATGAACTTGCTTTTCTTCTCATCTATTAACTCCTACAAGAGAAATGGACAGAGATCTGACACATTGAAGGAATAGAAGAGATAAAGTTCCAAGAAAGTTTGTAGAAGAGTCAGCCTATTACCTACAAGAAAGTATTGTAGTATAATAAGACCACAAGAGAATGTGAAATGCTAATGCCTGAATTAAGATTCTAAGAAATCTGTACAAGGCTACAGTAAATGTTCTTGAAGTTCTTAGCCCTTAAAACCTTCTGGAAAAAGATGGCTCTTCATCTACAATCTCTGGATCCATGTGGGAGTCACATCCTGTAATTCCATCTTCAATGATATAACAAGGAGCAATAGAAGAGCAGTGGCCTGCAGTGGGACTCTTGTGAGAAACTGTTTCATAGGAACAGAAGAATAAAGCAAGTTCAGGGATGACTTATAGGTGTTCTGGGCAGGATTGCAATGCACAAACATTAACTGCCTGAAGGACTTAGGAAACTATATACTCATTATTCTAATCATTAGAGATTTCTGGATAAAAAGCACCTGAAGTCTGGCAAGGGGACATGAGTCTTTCACAACTGTGTTCACAATGAACACGCAGAGTGCCCATCTTAGAATGAGTCACATAACCGGGGTCAGTGAAGGCACAGCAACACTACAGCCTTGCACGGACACAGGTATGACAGTTAATGACACTTACCAACAGCTTCTTCTGGAATTGCTGGTTTTCGTCCTTGAAGGAGTGCTCCATGAAGACAGCAATGGCTTCCTTCTCACAGGCTGTGTGCACACCAAGCAGCTCCTGGAGCGTGTCTGTGGGGAGCCTCAGTCGCTGGCCCATCTGCTCACTGTAGTGCTCAGCTGCCTTCTGCACAGCTGCTGAGTTCTCACGCTGGGCCAGAGTTGTCACCGCATCATCCAGACAAGGCACGGTTCCACTGTTGATGGCATCCACATAGGTCGTCACCAGAGTCCCCAATCCTTCACAAAACAGGAGTTTTAGGGGATAAAGGTGAAGTTATAAGTGAATGGGATCCAAGATTTTAAGACTACATTTTTAATCTCCCCCAACTACACATGTACACTTGCAAACATAAACACGATAAAAATTACTCACGATTCCCAGTGACCTTAATTCCCTCTCTGAGTGTCTTGATCTTTGCCTCGGTGAAGATGTAAGAAACAAAAGCCCTCATTTGTTCCTGGAACTTAGGATCCAGTTGGTCTTCTGAGATAGTCTCAATTTTGCATAACAGTTCTTTGTCATTTGTTGGCCGATCAAAGACAAAACACTTCCGTTTAGGGAAGAAACGTCTGATGCATTCCCTGGGCAAATTGGATGCTTGGATTCTGGGATTGTCACCTGGTGTTAAGGGAAACACAAAGCAATGGGAATAGACTTAGAGCAGAGGGCAAATGATGGAGGCCCTTGTCTCTGTACTCACAGGTCTCTACCATAAACATGCAACACTTCTTTACAGGTCAAAAGTATACCAAGTTTGTACTTGGTAGACATCTGGTGAAATAGTTCAGGAGACATTTGACTCCACTGGGAAGAGCATATGGTTGAAATCTACAGGCATGAACATGGCATCAAGCATACTGTTGTTGGAGGAAGGGCCTCTTGTTCTTCCTGGCTGCCCAGCTAGCTTAGATCCTAAATAATCACACGGATATGGTATTAATCAAAACACTGCTTGGCCCATTAGCTCTAGCTTCTTATTGGCTAACTCTTACATCTTAATTTAACCCATTTCTAGTAAGCTGTGTATCACCACAACATCATGGAGTACCAGCAAAGTTTCAGCACATCTATCTCCGGTTGTGGCTCCAAGGCATCTCTCTGACTCTGCCCTTCTTCCTCCCAGCATACGGCCTAACTTTCCCCACCCAATTCTGTTCTTCCCTGCCATAGGCTCAAAGCAGTTCTTTATTCATTAACCAATAAAAGCAACCCATAGACAGAAGGACCTCCCACACCATACTGTAGTTGTGTGCCCTGTTGACTGAACAGCAAAAGTTTTAATGTGATTTCTGGCCCAATTACTCCTTTGTAGCAAAGGAGCTGTTGTGACCCAAAAGAAAAGCCACATATAAAGGATAATAGAGTATAAAAATTAGCAACATTAGCAATTCTAAGCACGAAGCTATGGTTACTGAAAACTACTTTGCTGCTAAACTTCCCACAGGGCAGGATTCCCTGCCCTCTCTTAAGGAGGGAGGGGAAGGGAGGAGGGAGAGTGGGGGAGCAGGAAGGAAATGGGAGGAGGGGAGGAAGTGTAAATTTTTTGAATGGAAAAATAAAAAAAAAAAGAATTCCAACACAATGAGCAAAAAAATCATTTTTGTAAACACCAAATATACACTACAGAAAAATAAAAGTATCCTTCCCAGTTGGGGAGGGAAGGCAGGACTATGAACAAGTATAGGATACGTAAGTCTATACATACATCTAGATATCAGATGTGCTACATTAAGACGTTATTTTATGAAACTGCTGTATTGAGGACTTTCTCCCATTCTATCATGTGGATGGGTGGGGTGTGTGTATGCATGTTTGCCTGTGTCCGGGTGTATGTGTGTGAGCACACATGCATGTGTCTGCATGGGAAGTCCTCTACAGCCAGTCTTTCCTTATTCGATGAGGCAGGGTCTCTCAGGTCAAACTGGACTCTCCGGTGCAGTCTGTCTGGCTAGCCAGCATGCTCCACCACCAGCCTGTGTCCTCAGCCTGGGCACTGGACTCAAGGTAGATATTCACACCCAGCCAGCATTTATGGAAGTTCTGGAGATCACACCTTCAGTCCTCGCACTTGGGTGACAAGGGCTTTAAGCACAAAGTTATCTCCCCACCCCATGCACTAGGGATTTTTATTGACTCCATTTTAGCTGTTCATTCCATGACAATTAACCATGTGAGATGACAGCAGTGCCATCTGCTGCACTGGAGGAACCGCCTGTGTTCTACAACATCCAGGTACAACACTCAAGCAGAGCAATAAATGTTTTCTGAAAATTGAATACAGAGCTCTTATCAATGAGTTTGAGGCTACCATGACCTGTATACAACATTCTAGGCTAGCAAAATAATCTATATTGTGAGACCTTTTTTCAAAAAAAAAAAAGAAAGAAAATCAAACAAACAAATAAAAAAACAAAATTGTAAACAAAAAAGGAAGAAAGAGAAAAAAGAAATAATAACAAAAGAAGAAAGGGGGAAAGAAAAAAGGAAAGGAAAGCTGAGTGATAGCACATGTTTAATCCCGGTATTTGGAAGAAAGAGGCTGGAGACACTCAATTCCAGGCCAGCCTAAACTCAGCTACATAGCGAACAACAGGCCCGCTAAGGGCTACATTGTGATACCTTGATTAAAAATAAACAATAGTAGATTATAGTGAAGGGACTCTGGCCAGTGTAGTGAGCATGGGTCTGGCAGGCCTTGCCTTTCCCCCATTCCCTCTTCCTTGTTAAAGACCATTAGATTATATTCCTAAAATTAGCCACCAAAGTCTATTCCCTCATTTGGCCACTTCCTCCTGCTGAAACCAACTGCCAAGGTCCAGCTATGGATGTTCTGAAGTGCAACAATCAAAAGCCCCCTTTGGCTCACCTAATTAATATGCCCAATTAAAATTAAACACCTCATCCTAACATTAGATTTCCCCTTTTACCTTTATAAACTGCCATTTGGCTATGGGCCATGTCTGTCTCCACTTTGTCCAGGGGCAGGTCCTTTGTCCTCTGGAACAAGGATCGCCTTCCCATCTCCTTTGATCCCTTCCCCTTCTCCCTCATCCACTATCTCCTGTGTTTGTCTCTTATGTCTCTCTGGGGCAAATAAATCTTTGGGATGAGAACTGAGCCATGGGGTGTCCAGGCCTGGATACTTTATTTCCTATGTAATTTCAGGACTGTGAGTACTGGTTTCACAGGCTGCTTTCCCACCTACTGTGTTTTTACTCCTTTGAGAAAACAAAGACAGAAAAATGAAAGCAGTGAGCCAATCAGAACTGGCATTCCTTGCAGGCTTCAGACGCTCTACTTGGGCTAATAACGTCCATGTAAATAGTTTACAGAAGACTAATATTACTGATCCTGACACAGTGGCATGAACAAAAATAGAAGGCTGTGATAAATAATGACACATTCTGAGAAGGCACAGACTGAAGAGACACATCTGTCAGTTTACTTGGAACACAGATGTTTTGCATGCAACATAACCAACCCATCATTCAAAACCTATGTTTCTCCATGAGAAGAACAATGTATAACTCTGTAAAAATTTATTTTGAGATGGGCTATGTATGATAAATTCATGGAAGAAATTATGTAGCCAAGTATTTCTTATAGGCAGGCAGACAGAAAATCTAGCAATACAATCTCTGGATTTGGAGAAGTTTAGATGCTTTAGACCACAGATGCTAAAGCCTTGGTTTGGAATAATTTCCCCATGTTTTAGGCTCTACTTTTCTCAAAAGAACTCAGACACTAGTTCCCAGAAATTTCCAGCCAATGACCGATCAGCATTTCTGCGGATCTCCATCCCACTGCAAATACAGAAGGACCCCACAAACGATGGGAGCAACTTATCAGATTCCAGCCCTTCCCAGTCCCCCACCCCAGCCCTCCCTCTACCTGGGATCAGCTTCAGTGCATTCTCCAGGTACTCGTCCTCCGTGATGCTCTTTCCATCTAACTTCAGCTCCAGGGTAAAATCCCGAACAGTCCAGACAAAGTCTGGGAAGAAACTCACAAACTCTGTGGAATTCTTTATTCCATCAGGACTTGGGGAAGACTTTGTCCTGATCAGCTCAGTGAGTTCTGTGACGTAACTGGCACTGGGTTAAGAAAAGTGAATTCACATGCACGTTCCCATGATTCTCTTATTAAAAATAAATCACAATAAGCATTCTTTGCTGCCCTGGGTCTCCTCTGTCCCACCAAAAGCCACACAGTGATAGGACAGGTCTGTGCCTCTACATGCATTCCAGAACACTGAATGAAACATGGCGCCTCAGGTCCTGCAAGGATACTGCAGCTGCTCCAGGGCCTGGTGGTTGATGGTGCCTATGCTGTTGTAGACAAAGGTGCTGCTCAGAAGCACAGCCAGGGCAAAGATCCACGAGTCATTCGTAGGGTCAACCTGGAAGACATATGAGGGCAGAGGACTGAGAAAGAACTCCTCAGAAGTCCATCTGGGATGCCTTTGTGGCCGTGTTTTGCCAGAAACTCTGGAGGGCAAAGCATGTGGAACAAGAGAGTGTGTTCTGGCTAGAGAAAGAATCCAAGATCAGCCTGAGAAACTTACTGGAACAAAACTCAAGTTCAAATGGATCAAAGACCTCAACATAGAGTATTTCTTAAGTAATAAAAGCAGAAGTCCTGTATGATCCTGAGATCTTATTTTTATCCACAAGTAATGGTTAATCTTCATTGTCAATTGATGGAATTTTAAATCACCATGGAAACAAATCTCTGGACATTTCTATGAGGAGTTATCTAGATTGGGTTGCATGAAGACCTGTCCTAAACATGAATGGTACAGCTCCATCAGCTGGGTCTCAAGCTGAAGGAAAAGAAGGAACAGAACTGAACTCAGGCCTTCCTTTCCTTTGCTTCACAATTGTAGATGACATGTGACCAACAGTCTTTTGTTTCTGCTGTTCACTTGATGGGCTGTATCTCCTGAAACTGTGACAGAAGTAGGGAAGTAGATCAGATGATGCAAATACTGGAGAGTAAGAGAGATTCCAAGAGCCAGACTCATCCATGTTTCATGTGTCATTATTCAGAAGAATCAAAATGTTGAGTGACTGACTATAAATGTGTCTGAGTGACTGGATGGTAAAGAAAACATGGATGCAGCAATATGAACGCAGCATTTAAAAAAAGAGAGAAAGCCTGTCATTGGAGACAGTGTGTATAAACCTTAGATCAGTATGCTAAATGACATCAGACAAATTTTAAAAATACAGTGTTACTAATTTCTGGAGTGAAATGGAAACCTGGGAATTTAGACTCTGCTCTCATGTCTAAAACTAAGGGAAGGAATAAAAGGATGAATCAGCAAGCAAGACAACGCAGGATGGAAAGGCTCTTACTGAGCAATCCCAATAGCTTATTTCAATTTCTGTAACCCACATGAAGGTGGAAGGCACTGTGGCATGTGCCTACACACACGCGCACGCGCACGCACGCACACACACACACACACACACACACACACACGCCACGCATATTCATGCACCCGCATACACCACATAACATCTCACATACAACAGCAAGATTTTTTTTTTAATCACTCAGTTCACCTATTTAAGAAAGTCAAGTTCGTCTAACTAGTTATTGTGGGACAAACAGGCCTTCACTTAACCTGCAGAGTCAGCTCTCTCAAGAACTTCCAGAATGCCATGTTGACAGTTAGTAAATTTCACAATAAAAAGAAAATGTGAACCCAAGGGGCTGGATAGATGGCTCAGAGGAACGAACACTGGCTGCTGCTCCAGAGGACCACAGTCTGGTTCCCGACATCCATATCAGATCGTTTCTAACTTCTGTAACTCCAGCTCCAGGAATCCAAAGCCTCTGAACACCAAGGATGCCTGTACTCACTCACACACACATACCATAGGCAGACACACACACAACACACAATAAAAAAAAATATCTCCCAAATGTATAAACCTAACTCCTTAACTCCATCTCCAAGATGTATCCTTGGTATCTCAGAAGATAAGACAGAAGTCATTCTTCTTCATTCACTAGAATGGGCTGTTATCCACCTTCTCATCAGTGTATCCTTCCACCTAACTGTTCCTAGTACGATGTCATCAACCCTCTCATCCACGCATTCATCTGCCTAACTGTTTCTAGTATGATGTCACTGTCCCTCAAAGCATCCATTCACTTACCTGCTCCTAGTATGATGTCATCCACCTTCTCATGGAAGCATGCTTCCACCTAACACTCATAGTAGAAGTAGTACTGGCTACCTAAGTCACCTTCCAAAATGGAAGACCTTGTTCATCTAGCTATGGCAGTTCTGATGGGTAGCAGCTCTCATATGCCAAGCCTCCATATGACAAAGGCCTCCATGGAAGACTGAGAGATAAAGACTTTCACCCTTGACCCAACAAAGGCTAGTTCAAAAGTTCCAGCCCCAGCTCTCCTTGAAGTTCAGAGGTCAGAGGCTATCCCGTGATGTCTTTTCCTCTCACCATCCTGCTTCTTTCTGGGTACTAGACTCTACCACAGTACACAGAGGTAGGATCCTCAATGAAACCAGGAGCATTCTTGGAAGGAAAACCCTTTATTTAATTCACTAATATCTAACTACTATGCCTAGAATTCAGGAATTGAACTGCTAAATAAACTTTACTTGAATTGAATCAAATCATTCACCCAAATGGCAAGAAATAAAAACATGTTTTACCTAAAATAATACATATGATATCTGGGTGGTAGTGGCCCATGCCTTTAATCCCACCACTTGGGAGGCAGAGGCAGGTGGATCTCTATGGGTCTGAGAGCAGCCTGGTCTACAGACTGAGTTATAGGACAAGCTCCAAAGCCACACAGAGAAACCCTGTCTCAAAAAGAAAGAAAGGTAGGGATAAGCCCAGCCCCTTAGGGGACGTGTTCGCCAAATGTATCTATGTAAATGAATTCAGACAGATTGTAATAATATATACAGCTTTAATGGGGAAATAGACTTTCAAGACCACAGGTTCCCGCTACAAACAGGGAAGCAGAGAGGGCACGGGGGGGGGGCTCCTGCTCGCCCAATTTATAAGTAAGCATTCGCCCGAGGCGAACACGCCCCCTAAGGGGCTGGGCTTATCCCTACAAAGAAAGAAAGAAAGAAAAAGAGAGAGAGAGAGAGAGAGAGAGAGAGAGAGAGAGAGAGAGAGAGAAAGAAAGAAAGAAAGAAAGAAAGAAAGAAAGGAAGAGATCTGATCTTATCTCAGAGTGAAATTTAAATAGAAGTAGGCAGATGTTTCTGTCCTGCAGGGTTCCAAAGCCCTTCAGTTCCAAAGTAACAAAGAGAGACTTATATTAATTATAAATTGTTTTTCCTATTAGCTCAGGCTTATTATTAACTGGCTCTTACAATTTAAATTAACCCATAATTCTTACCTATGTTTAGCCAGGTAGCTTGGTGCCTTACTCAGTGCAGCATTTTCATCTGGCTTCCTCTCTATCTGGGTGGTGACTATAGACTGAGCCTTTTCTCTTCTCAGAATTCTGCTAGTCTGGTTACCCTGTCTATAATTCCTGTCTGGATACTGGCCAGTCAGCACTTTATTAAGCCAATAGGAGTAACAAATCTTTACAGGGTATGAGAGCATTATCCCACAGCAAAGAGATGAGTGTTTTACCTCACCTGCTATAGTTCAGTCTATAGAACTAATAGACCTATTTATAAATAGATCAATTAGTTAGATAATAAGGGATCATAAGGGACAGCTTGAGCCTCATCCTACCTTTTCCACGTCACCCAGGCCCTCAGTATCCAGAAGAACCAGGGTGTGCTTTGGCTTGGTGGGGTGTGGCACACACCACATCCAGATGCCCTTGGTCTCAGACTGCACAGTGAAGCCCAGAGGGAAGCCTGAGGGAAGAAGTGAGGACTTAGGTTCAGTGTGTGAACATCCTGCACAGATAGCCCCGTGTGCTCAAACATCAGTGCCCAGCAGCCAGGATTCTGTTGAGGGATTCTGAAGGATTTAGGAATTGGAGTCTGGATGGAAGACACAGCAGCCAGAGAAGTAATGTTGGAAGTTATGACTGGGTCACAAGTTTCTTCCTCAGTCTCGGCCATCTGCCATCCACGCAGCTGCCACTGTAATCTCACTATGGTCTCAGGATCAATGACTCCAACA
This sequence comes from Microtus pennsylvanicus, assembly GCF_037038515.1. Taxonomy (NCBI): domain Eukaryota; kingdom Metazoa; phylum Chordata; class Mammalia; order Rodentia; family Cricetidae; genus Microtus; species Microtus pennsylvanicus. Next base: position 3,606,262 of record NC_134590.1, on the reverse strand, counting down.
AGTGTCCAGACAAATCGATCCCCACTAGGTCATTCTCTCTGGTGTTTTAAACACAGCCATGAAAAAGCAAAGAAGAGGACAAGGCACATGAAAATTGGCAGTATTTGAATCACAACACTCAAAACGGTGCTTCATCTTTCCTCAAGATGAGCTATCTATAAAAAGACATTTAACATAAGAATGATGCCACACAGAAGCACCAAATAAAAACAGAGAGGCATCACAAATATGAGAACACGGCGCCCTCTGGTGGCTACAGTGAGTGTGTTGAACCAGCCATGGCTGTACACGCCTGTCATTCCTGAAGGCAGGAGACAGAGGCAGGAGAATTGCCATTAGCTTGAGAGCAATTGAGACTACATAGCTAGAACCAGATCAAACAATAAGACTGTCTCAAAAAATAAAAAGGTACTTCCTACAAATTGTGGGAAATGGTATGAGTTCCAACTCAGAGACACACAAGAAGAGAAAAAAACTAGAAAAAGATAATTATTATAATAGTTTTGTATTCAAAGTTATTAAAGAAGAAAAAAACAAAAGTCCTGCTTTAAAAGGATATAATTCCTTTTTAAAGTTTTTTCAAGAGTTTTCATTTCTAAATAAACAATAATTAAGATTTAGTTATTTCATTTTATGAATATTGAAATTGTGCCTACACGTATATAAGTGCACCATGTGCATACCTCAAGCCAATAAAGGCCAAATATGGGCATCAAATCCTCTAGAGCTGGAGTTAGAGAATTTTGAGTCACCACATGTGTGCTGGGAACCCTGTCCTTTTCAAGAGCAGCCTAGACCACCTATCCTACCCATGATTTTAAAGACTTAAGTATTCAAAGACACGTCTATCCTGATTGAAATATTTTATTGAGAAAGAAAAACCTTCTGTTGAGACAAGAGACTAACACACAGAATCCCATTGCTTTGGGCATCAAAAAAGGCCCTGTCTTGAGCACTCCTGGGAAAAATTTTCCTTAATGAAATGGAAGGAAAGAATGCAGGAACCGATTATTGGGGAGCAGTAATTACTCATGCAAATTAGCATGAGAGGGTGACTTTGCTGCAAGCAGTTTGGCTTCCCTTTGTTATAATTGGGAATCAGAATTAAGAAAATGTGGCAAAGACAGTCAAACCTTTGGCTAGCACCCAGCATGCCACTTATATAGAGCTGGAGTAAGAGAATTTTGAGTCACCACATGGGTACTGGGAACCAAATCCTGTCTTCTGCAAGAGCAGCCTAGACCACCTATCCTACCCATGATTTTAAAGACTTAAGTATTCAAAGACATTTCTATCATGATGGAAATACTTTACTGAGAAAGGAAAACCTGCTGTATGAGACAAGAGACTGACACACAGAATCCCATTGCTTTGGGCATCAGAAAAGGCCCTGTCTTGAGCTCTCCTGGGAGAGATTTTCTTAAATGAAGTGGAAGGAGAAAAAAGGAATGCAGGAACCGATTATTGGGGAGCAGTAATTAATCATGCAAATTAGCATGAGAGGATAGATTTGTTGAAAGGACTTTGGCTTTTCTTTGTTACAGTTGGGAATCAGAATTAAGATAAAGGGACAAAGAAAGTCAAACCTTTGGCTAGTACCCAGCATGCCACTCACCGTGATTCTGTCCTAACAGACGGTTCATCAGGTAGGACTTCCCTGTACGGTACAATCCAGCAATAGCCACAACTACCACTGGCTGCGAAATCTTGTTCAGAATCTCGATGGCTTTCGGGTTCACAGACAGCCGGTCCTTCTGGTTTTCCACCAGACAAATGGGAGCCATCATTTGGGATCCGATCATGGCAACCTGCCAACCTAGAAGAATCTGCAAGAAGAATCTGCAAACAGAATACAAAGCCATTGTCTGCTTCAGTGTTACTCAAGTCCTAAGTGGCTCAGGACTGATGACATTTGCACATTTCCTATTGGCGGTGAATAGATACAGAGGAGGTTCTCCACTTTCTTCATCATTCTTCAAAGTTCTAAAGAAGCTTTTGGTAAGACATGGGCTGCCATCATATGTAAGGGTTTACTTCAATAGTAAATACCAAACAACTGTTGCCTTCATTAAGGTCTTCCAATATGCTAAGCCTTGTAATCTTTAGTATGTGGCCTCCCAAAATCTATGTGAACCTATATGTTACAGATTACTGCACACTGCCAATAGGATAAGTGAATTTGCAAAACCTTAAACACTCAGCAAAATGGCAGACCAGTGGGTTCTAAATCCTTGTTCCCTCTGTGAATGACTTCAAAGTGGCTGAAAATATAGCAGAGCTTTGAAAGACATTCATAAATTACACAAACACTGAGACGTTCCAATGAATAAATAATGTGAATTACATGTGCATTTACTTGACTTTTCACTGCCTAACCCCACACCCCATCTGATACAGAGTCTGTCTACAGAAAGTAAAGAAGACCTTAATTGCAACCGACTAACCTGGGGCTAACCTGGTGTCTATTTTACCTAATTTGGATTTCGAGGAAAGATTATTTCTAGAACATGATACTAAAATTTCAATATGAGTGAATAAATAGAAAAAAATCCACGTTTTAAAATTAAGAACTTATGTGCATCAAAGGATTTATAAAGGGTATAAAAGGCAGTCCAAGTACTGTGAGACAATGGTCTTTTATCCTGTCATTTGTATTATTTTTAATAAAAGGCTTATTGGGGGCTGGAGAGATGGCTCAGTGGTTAAGAGCATTGCCTGCTCTTCCAAAGGTCCTGAGTTCAATTCCCAGCAACCACATGGTGGCTCACAACCATCTGTAATGAGATCTAGTGCCCTCTTCTGGCCTGCAGGCATACACACAGACAGAACATTGTATACATAATAAATAAATAAATAAATAAATAAATAAATAAATAAATAAATAAATAAAATACTTATTGGCCAGTAGCTAGGCAGGCAGTATAGGCAGGGTGACTAGGCAGGAAGTTGAGGCATGGCTATGAGAATTATCGGAAGAAGGAAGTTTCAGTCCGCAGTTGTGACCCAGATGCAGTGGATGCAAGATGTGACTGCCTCCTGAAATAGGTACCAAGCCACGTGGCTAACACAGACAAGAATTATGGGTTATAAGAGTTAATAAGAAGGCTGAGCTAATGGGCCAATCAGTTTATAACTAATGTAGGCCTCTGTGTGATTTCTTTAGGACTTAACGACTGCGGGAACCGGGCAAGACAGAAACCTCAGTCAACAGAATGGTACCCAACATGTAGACAACTGCATCCACATAAAACCCGAGAGAGCTCAGGAGTAATTCTAGACCCAAAATAACAGTGTTAAGCATGACTTCTTGATAGAAGCACTGTCTCGGGTGCGCTCTGCTTGCTAGAGGCAAGTGCTCTCATTTAAGAGAGGCTTCCTGAGTCAGCTTTAGCTGCAAAACCTTCCAGCTCTTTTAAGAGGTCCTGCCACAAAACACTTAAATGGTGTTGATGAAAAGCTGACTGCATACTTTTTGGTGGTTGCAGGGACCTTAAAATGTCATAGACTTGTGGCAATAAACATGGCTCCAGCCAATACCTCCACCATGAGGCCAGACTCTCAGAAAGCTAATAAATGGGGTAGATCCAGCTGTCTTGATCATAATTCTAAATTTTCATTAGGTCCCCATGAGATTATCAGTGCCCCAAATCAACAGGAGGTAGCCACATTCTCAAAAATGGACTACAGATATTTTTCTTTGTTTAGAATGTTGGTTACAGGTTGTTATGGATAACAGGAGAAAAGCTAAACAAAGGAGATTAGGTTCAGAGTTCTTGTTTTCTTTAAAAAAGAAAGAAGGGGGGAAGTGCTGTGAGGCAATGGTCTTTTATCCTGTCACGTATACTGCTTTTAATAAAACACTGATTGGCCAGTAGCTAGGCAGGAAGTGTAGGCAGGGCAACCAAGAAGGAAGTTGAGGCATGACAACGAGAATTATGGGGAGAGGGAAGTTTCAGCCTATACTTGTGATCCAGATATGGCTCATTTAAGAGAGGCTTCCTGACAGCTTTAGCTGCAAAAACTTTGCATCCCATTTAAGAAGTTCTGTCACAAAACACTTAAACAGTGTTTATAAATAGCCTACAGCACGCTTCTTCGTGTCAGCACAGGCCTTGAAATGCCATAGAGTTATGGCAATAAACATGGCTCCAGCCAGTACCTCTGCCAAGAGGCTAGACTCTCAAAAAAAAAAGCTAAAGAATGGGCACTGTCAAAGCCACAGCTTTAATCCTAGCCATATTGCTTAGCAAATTAAAGACTTGTGTGGTCAGAAAAAGAGAGATATAGTAAAGACAGTTTCAGACCAACAAAGAAGCCTCTAAACGATTTAGAGTATATTTAAAAGTATATGTAGGCTTGGAAAAGAAAAAAAGGATAAAGTCCTTAAAATAAAAGAGTGTAGTTAGGCGGTGGTCGCACACACCTTTAATCCTAGCACTTGGGAGGCAGAGGCAGGTGGATCTCTGTGAGTTCAAGGACAGCTTGGCCTACAGAGGGAGTTCCAGAACAAAGATGTACAGAGAAACCCTGTCTCTAAAAGACAAAAATTAAAAATAAAATTTAAAAAAATAGAGATTAAAATAAAGCCACATGAAGATGGAAAACACAGAGAGAGTCTGGATACTGTATGTTATTATGTTCTCTTTGAATTGTTTGAATGCTGAGGAAGGTGCAACAGCTGCTAAAAGATATTTGTTTATAAATGCTACTGAATTAATCCAAGATAAGTATTTTGAAAATACCTTGATTTCAAAATTTGGGTCTAGTATATGCTTTGGAAAAGAGCTTCTGCTTTTGTTTCCACAGAGGATCAAAAGCTATGGATTCCTTACCGGCTAATATAGTTTATCAAACAAGACTTTCTGGAGCAATGGCCCAGATGGTCCAACTCCATGACAGCTTCAGAACTACTGGCTGAGATGCACCTACCCACACAGGATACCCCATAAAAGACCTGATTAACAGCATCCCCAATCAGCAGGAAGTAGTCTGGAGAACAATGCCCAAATTCCCTAAATGATTGTTTATAAATGTTTGTTTAAATTAAAAGTGGAAAATGTTATAGAGATGAATACTTTGCATTGTTATGGATCTTAGTTTATTGACACAAATTTAAGGTAAATTTTGTTATATGTGTATTTCTGCTCTTCATTATGGTATTGTGTTTGTAGAGCTCATTTAAAATGTAATGTGTAAAATGTGTGGGGAATCCAGCCCATGGTTCCATCCAGGAGGACCCAAATTGAAGAGCCAAATCCCAAACAACCAAACCACTAGAAGGAAAACCATGAACAGCACGGCCGTTTTGGGGCTCCATCCTGGTCAAGCCTGCAATGAAATTCTCAGAATTCGTTTCTTAAGAGAACAACATCAGCCAACCAGAACTGAGCGGCAAACTCGGCAGGCACTGTGAGTCATCCTTCACAAGCAGAGAATGCACCTGAACTCCACACAAGACAAAGAGCTGTGGACTGACAGGGATGCCCAGTGTGGGTGCTGGGAACTGAACTTGCGTCCTCCACAAGAGCAGTGTGTGCTGCTAACCTCTGAGCCATCTCTTCAGCCCCCACATCATATATCTTAACTCTATAGTATAGTCTTAAAAATAATAGAATTTTAAGATTTTGCTGTTTTTTATTAAAATGTATTTATTTTTTTAAAAAATGTAATGTGTAATTAATAAATCTAGGTTAATAAACAATTATCTATAATAGTCAAGTGTGTTATCATGTTAGTTAAGTTTTTTGAATGTACAAAGATATACTTCAGGTAGCTAAGTATTCTTGAAACCTTTCAAAGATGAAAAGAATATGGCATTTAAAATGTTTTAATAACTTAGGACTTTTCATGACAATAAGATACATCTGCTCCTGGAAGCACCAATCTACTTCAAGAGGATGATGGGCATCATGGTGGCTCCTTATGGAGTTGGTTAGCCATTTGGGCAAGAAACTGCTCTTGACTGACTGGACTGCTTGATAATATGTTGTATGAACTGGACATGCAGGACCCACAGAAATGACTGCTGAACTTGCCTAAAGGTGAGATGGTCCTTCAGGGTTCCTGCATCACCATTCCTGACATCAAGCTCTATTATAGAGCTACAGTAATGAAAACAGTTTGGTATTGTCACAAAAACAGATAGGTACACCAATGGAATTGAATCAAAGGCCCCAATATTAATCCACACAGCAATGAACACCTGATTTTTGACAAAGAAGCTAAAATATACAATAGGGAAAAAAGCATCTTCAATGAATGGGGGTGGCATAACTGGATATCAACATGGAGAAGAATGAAAATAGACCCTTATCTATCACCATGCACAAAACTCAAGTCCAAATAGATCAAAGACCTCAACATAAAGCCAGCCACACAGAACCTCATAGAAAAAAAAAGTAAGAAGTAGCCCTGAACACATTGGCACAGGAGACCACTTCCTAAATATATCACCAGGAGAACAGTCACTGAGAGAAACAATTAATAAATGGGACCACCTAAAACTGAAAAGCCTTTGTAAATCAAAGTACACAGTCATTAAGACAAACTGGCAGACTAGAGAATGAAAAAAGATCTTTACCAACCCCACATCTGACAGAGTTCTGATCTCGAAAATATTCAAAGAACTCAATAAACTAGACACCAAAAAAACAAATGCTCCAATTTGAAAAATGGAGTACAGATCTAAACAGAGAACCTTAACAGAGGAATATCAAATGGAAAAAAGACACTTAAGAAAATACTTAGCACCCTTAGTCATCAAAGAAATCAAAATCAAAATAACTCTGAGATACCATCTTAAACCTCTCAGAATGGCTAAGATCAAAAACACTGATGACAGCTTATGCTGGAGAGGATGTGGAACAAAGGGAACACTCATCCATTGCTGGTGTACAGCCACTTTGGAAATCAATGCGTCAGTTTCTCAGAAAATTGAGACTCAATCTACCTCAAGACCCAGAAATACACTCTTGGACCCAAGAATATATACCCAAGGATACACACTCATACCACAAGGACAGTTCCTCAACTATGTTCATAGCAGCACTATTTGCAATAGACAGAGCCTGGAAGCAAACTAGATGCCCCTCCCCTGAAGAATGGATAAGGAAAATGTGGTACATTTCCACAATAGAGTACTACTTAGTGGCAAAATAGCAATGACGTCTTGAAATTCCCATGCAAACTGATGAAACTAGATAAAAAACATCCTGAGTAAGATAACCTAGACCAAGAAATACAAACATGGACTCACCCATAAGTGGATATTAGACATTAAGCAAAAGATAACCAGCCTATAATCTATGACCCCAGAAAAGCTAGGTAACAAGGAAAACAATAAGAAAAGCATACATGGATCCCCAGGGAAGGGGAAGCAAACAAGAAAGCCTGGGAAAATAGGGAGTATGGAGTGGGAGGAAGAACAAAAGCGGGGGGGGAGAAGAGATAGGAGAGAGGAGAATATGAGGAATAAGATGGCTGAGATGGAGGAAGGACAAAGAGGGAGATCAAGAAAAGAGATATCTTGATCAAAGGAACTATTATGGGGCTAGCAAGGAACCTGGCACTAGGGAAATTCCCAGGAATCCACAAAAATGACCCCAGCTAAGACCTTAAGCAATAGCAGAGAAGGTACCTGAAGTGGCCTTTGCCTATAGTCAGATTGATAACTACTTTGTCATCATAGAACATTCATCCAGAAACTGATGGAAACAGATGCAGAGATCCACAGCTAGCACTGGACCAGGCTCCTAGAATCTAGTCAAAGAGAGGACCTGACCTAGTGGGAGCTCAGTGACTCCAGATTGACAGCAGAGGAATCTGCATAGGTCCAAACTAGGCCTTCTCACTGGGGGTGACAGTTGTATGACTGGGGCATTATGTGGGACACAGGCAGTGGGACCAGGATTTACCCCTAGTGCTTGAACTGGCATCCAGGAGTTCATTCTCTGCAGAGGGATACCTTGCTTAGCCTAGATCTATGGGGATAGCCTTGGTCCTGCCTCAAAGTAATGTACAAGACTTTGTTGACTCCACATGGGAAGCCTTGCCCTCTCTGAGCAGTGAATGAGGGTGGGGTGGGTGAAAGGTGGGGTAGCAGGAGGAAGGGAGGGAGAGGGAATTTTTACTGGTATGTAAAATGAGAAAAGATAGTTTCAAAAAATAAAATAATAACAAAAGAATATATTGCACACTACAATACAGATGAGCCTGAGGATATTATGCTGAGGAAGGAGAATGTACAGAATCCTGAGAATTTAGATGCAGGTGACGTCACAGGTTCTCTTCAACTTGCTCCCATATCTGAGAATAAGTTCAACAGCATGACAAAATGCATATAGCCCCATATGATTTATATATCTCATATACACCCAAATCGAAGAGGATTTTGATGGTCTACTGATGCTTAATAAAAGTCAGTCAGACAGAAACTAAATTCATTTCTAAACAGATATTTGCCAAGTTCTTGTACTGAAGTTTCTCAATGGTTCCTACACAGAAAAGATACTCTTCTGACTTAAGTTGCTTAAGTGTCTGGCCAAGGATTGTGGGGTTGTGGTACAGCTAAGGCTCCCTCCCAAGGTTGCTCCCACAGCACTTGCCAAGGGCCTCAGTGGAAGCTGCCAGAGCAGGGGAGCCTGGAGTGTCAGGACACCACTGTGCATCTGTCACTTATCGAAGGAAAGAAATTTCACACACCTAAGCCAGCCACAGCCCTGCAGACCAGACAACACAGAACGCACCTCTCCTGACCATCCCCCAGTCACCACGTGGAAATGAAAGTCAAATGCAATCAGCTTTTATTAACATATTTACAGTGTACAAAAGGATTATTCTAATTGTCTAATCAAAATGGGGGCTTTAATTTTAACATAGTAAAATTATACACAACAAAAACAACTATTTAGTAGGCATTACAGTTACAATATTATTTAAGATTCAAAAATAATCAAATCCAGGTTCCAGACTAAGCTGCTTCTAAAAGGAAGAAAAAGTAAATAACATACTTGGTCCCCATCCCACAGGTGCAAGAGCAGGTCTCAGCTGCTTCAGACTCTCCTCTGCTTCCCTGCCTCTGCTCCCCTGCTGCTCTCTCTGGGCGTCCACCAAGCACACACTGCTGAGAGCATCCCAGGCTGCAGCAGAAAGGAAACTGAAAGTATAGGCATCAGAGCCCTGTTAGCTGAGCCAAGATGCTGGAGGACAGCAGGAAAGCCAATCAGATACTCTGCTGGCTGAGGGACCTCCCACTGTAGAGAGCGTTTACTTCTCTTTCCTGAAATCTCTCTCCAGTGTCCTCCCCACAGAAGAAACAGAAACTGAAGGAAGTTACATAATCAGAGACTGTTACAAATGTGTTTCTCCCAGTGGAAATTCCCCCAGCTTCCTTGGTGAAGAGCTCTGATGCTTTTAATGTGTGTTCTTAAACAGAAACCATTCATCTAAAAATCATCTTTAAAAGAAGCAACTAGAAAATAATAAGTAGGATCAGTCAGAGAGCTCAGGGGGGAAGTGCTCTAAAGGCTCCAACTGCACCAGCCTGGTGACCCAGCTCCATCTCTGGAACCCACACAAAGGTGGGGGAGCGAAGTGTGTTGTAGAATACTATTTTAAGGTGTGTTACTTTTGTTTATGCTCTGGAACATCTGTTGAATGATGCAAAGATGTGTTTGATTAAATAAAATTCACCTGCAGTCAGGAGGTTGCATCAGCAGCTAGCTGGCCAGAAGTTGCAGGGCGGAGCCAGGTGGGGAAGGGTTTATAAGGAGGGCCAAGGAGAAGCAGAGAACTTCTTGGGGGATGCCAGGAGGTGAGCTAGGTGAGCTGCTAGCTCTTCAGCTTCTCTGGGAAGCAGGATTTTGCCTCAACCTGTAAATCTTGAGTTCTTTAGAGAGACAGAGATTTAGATAAATTCCTGTTGTAACTTTGAAAGAGTCGGTGCCTGAGGGAACAGAATTTCCTTAGGCTGAAGTTGTGCCCTAACCTCTGCTGGTAGCTACAGAGATGAGAGATGCTGACCTGGTGAGCTGTGGCTTAAGAGGTAGCAAAAATTGAAAAAGCTAACCACAGAACTGACTCCACAAGAATGCCTCTCACCTCCACATGGGTGTCCTGGCCTGTGCACACACAATAATAAGCACATTTAATGGGGGAGGGGGGAGGGGAGGGGAGAGGAGGAAAGAAAAGAAACTAAGTAAAGGTAAAATGAATTAACTGCAGTGTATGAAAATGTTCACTGTTGCCCTTTGTCTAAATTCTCCAGCTCCCCCAGGACACAGACTCTGCCCATTTAGACAGAAATGTTGCTAGTTGTCAGAGGAGAAAGCTATTGAGTGTGGGTTTGTGGAGTAAAGAATGAACTGAGTGCACAGGAGGAGGAGGCAGGTGAAGTTGGGGAAGCCCCGGGACATCACAATGTAGGGAGAGCATCCCCGTCCCTCTGCTTCTTCATGAGTCCTCTCCTCACCTGTGAAAACTCTTCCTACTAAAGGTGAAACAGCCCTCTAAGCTACCTTGCAGATACACAGCTAGCGAGTCCGTGTATCACGGGAAAATAAACAGGGGTAACTGCCGCCTACAACATTGTATTTTTGGAGCAGACTCACCTTCCTTTCGACCTTTGGTGTCTGTTTATGTGATGCTATAATACGTAGAGAGTTATCACTATCCCAGGAATCATTATCTTGCAGGTTACCCAGTAATTCAAATACAGGGCTCTATGTTTGTGTCTACTTAAGGAATAATATACAAAAACCTTTCTTTCCTTAAAGCAAAACGAGAGAGAGAGAGAGAGAGAGAGAGAGAGAGATAGAGAGAGAGAATATTTCTTCCTCCTATTTGATTTTATCCATGTGAATTCTTGCTGGGTACCTGAGCTATCCACTCCCACATCTGCACAACTCATAATCAAACTCTCAATAACATAGAGTTGTTCAAAACACGAAGAGAAGCAGAAGGTTTATATGGTGACAGAATTGGACATAAGACACCTGCCCGGGTCTGCAGGACCCTTTAAAGCAACAAGAAAGCTGGACGTTAGTGTGTGGTATGGGACTTCAGCTAACTTGGGTGAGGTAAGCAAAGGTGAAATTTGGAAACACGGATTTTGAGCAGATATTCTGCCAGCATTTTCTAGATGTAGCCTATCCACTCTAAAGAGAGATCAGAAAACAGCAGTATCACAGGCCAGTACCAAAGAGGAAGGACTTGCACACACTGCCATCGTGTGGTCATTCAAGATGACCATCTTTTCCAATCCACAATATGAATTATATAATGAAGTAAATGTTATAACCAATTATAAAAAGCTACTTATACAAACAAATCACCTGTACACAGTGTTGACATTGCCTGTGTTTTTCCTGACAGCTGTGTCGGCCACAATATTCTTTAAAGGCTAACTGAGAAAATAGAAAGGGATTAAGGCCTTCAACTCCAATGGAAGAATATATTTTTAATTGGATTTTTGATTTAAAGTACACCTGAAGCAGGGGCTGGAGAAATGGCTCAGAGGTTAAGAGCATTGCCTGATCTTCCAAAGGTCCTGAGTTCAATTCCCAGCAACCACATTTCACAGCCATCTGTAATGGGGTCTGGTGCCCTCTTCTGGCTTGCAGGCATACACACAGACAGAATATTGTATACATAATAAATAAATAAATATTAAAAAAGTATACCTGAAGCAGCAAGCTCTGAGAAGTCATGTACAAGCCAAAGATGGTGGCATGTTCTATATACCCTGGTCAACCAGTCTACCTGGAACAACAAGCTCTGAGTTCTGAAAGAGACTCAAGCCTATGGTGAAGAGAGGTGGAGAACAGTCAACATTGACTTCCACACATAAACAGAAGACAGGCACCTGTACACACATCCATATTTCTACCAAAATCAGATATCCAACGAGGAGGCCTACTCTCTCCACTTTTGCTCAGAATAGTGATCGAAGTCTTACTTAGAGTAAAAATGTGCAAGATGTCAGGATAATCTTTTTGTACTCCGTATAAGATGTCCCTTCCTTACCTACCTAAGACACCATTTGATTGGTTTAATAAAGAGTTTAATGACTAATAACTAGTCAGGATGGGATAGTTGGGACTTCTGGGCAGAGACAGGAACTCTGAGAAAGAATTGGAGGTGCAGGAGATTCGCCAAACAGACACAGAGGATATACAGTATTGAGGAAAGGTGAAAAGCCACATGGCAGAACATAGATTAATATAAACTAGTTAATTTAAATTTTCAGGGCTAGTTGACTAAACTAAGGTCAAGCTTTTGAAATTAATAAAATGTCTCTGTGTCATAATTTAGGAGTTTGCAGTCCAAAGAAAGACCCATTATAATGAGAAATAAGGGAAATACAAGTAGGTGAGAACAAAAGTCCAATTGTCACTGTTTGAAGGCCATATGATTCTATACATAAGACACTAAAGACTACTCCTGAAAACCCTTAGACGTGATGAACACTTTGAGCAAGCAGTAGGATACACAGTCAGCACAAAACCAGGAGAAGCCTGCCTGTGAAACAACAGCAAATGTACTGAGAAAGTTATCAGGAAGAAATATGCATTCATCCTATCTCTGAAACTGCCTAGGAATAAACCTAATCCCAGAAGGTAAAGACCTCTGCAGCAAAAATTAAACACTAACGAAAGAAGGCACTAGAAGACAGGCAGAGCTTCCATCTTCGTGGATCAGCCAAATCAAAACCACAAAACTGGCCCTACATGACTGAAAGGTAGATATAGACCAACCAAAATTCTGATGACATTGTCCACAGAAAAGGAAAAGATGACACATGATCTACATGGAAGCATATAATAGTCACACCAGATTTCAAATTATGTTGTAGAGTCATCACAACAAAATAAGACGACGCTGGCACAAAAGAACTCATGGACACCAAGAGAATCAAATAAAAAAGAAATAAACACACACACAGCTAGGACACCTGATTTTTTTACTTCTTTTTATTTTATGTGAATTGGTGTTTTGCCTGTATGTATGTTTACATCAGGGTGTCAGATCTTGTAGTTAGATTCCTGGTTTTCATTTTTCAGAAACTTCCATTCTGATTCCCATAATTAATTAACTGTCTTAATTTACTATCAGTATAAAAGTATTTCCCATTTTTGGTGTCTCTTAGCCAGCATTAGTTTGATGTGGGATGTCCTGAATATGTGTTGCTTTTATTGGTTGAAGAAAATCTGGAAGGCAGTATGACTAGAATACAATTAAGTTTTGGATTCACTCTATTCACATGTACTTACTATAATTTCTGCTCAACTATTGTCAATTCATTTTCTGCTTCAGTATAAAACCCCATAAATTCACTGCAATATTAGCCACATATGGCGTCAGCTTTCCTCTCTGTCCTTCTGACCCTATGCATTCAACCCATATCATGCTTTGTTTCACTTGAGATAGGGTTCCAATTCCTAGGAATCAACATCTACCACTTTAAGAGGTCAATTTGGATGCCAAGATTCTGGAGTAATGATACTCACGTCTGCACCCATGTCTATCAATCCCACAATAACAATGCCATTTATATGCACCCTTAGCTTTGGTCTTTGATCATTTATATAAGTCTGCCAAGATATACGTTTCCTATTTCCTATTGGAATTTTTATTTATCCTCCATGTTTATTCCATCATCCAGAACAGTATGGTCTTTTACAGAAGGCTCTGGATTATTTTAATTTTCCTGGTAAGAAATGTCCTCCACAGTGACAGAGAATAACTGGATTATTTTTGACTTTGTGGCCTGTGCGAGCCCCCGCCCAAGAAATTTTTCAATGGTATCAGGTTGCCTTGTTAGTCTTTTGTTGATCTGCATCATTGGTCCAGTGTTAGCCTTTTCCTCACCTTCTACATAATCCAGAAGGTTGATACCTCTTATTTTTGCCATTCCAAGAGAAGACATTATATCTAGGAATTGTAAGTCTACAATCCCTCCTCAGATGTCCTATTCTACCACAACTAAAACATTTGGCATTTTGATATCTCCTCATACCTTTGAAAATTGCTTCTCCTACCCAAGACTCAATATTATAGTCAGATGTCGCAATGTTCATTGTATGCAGGATTCATTCATCCATTGTTGCTAATCTAACCTTTAAAGGCCCAAGTATCTTTTTGCACTCTAAGTTGGCATTTTCAAAAGCAAGAGATTCAATAAGTACTCATCTGACATCTGGGTCTGTTACTCCTATTTATAAAGCCTTAGTTAATCTTTGAAAAAGTCACTAAAGAGTTCTCTCTGGCCCTGTTTAACCCTGATGTATGATTCAATTTCCTAGTTTTTGAATCCTGTCCCAAGAATTTAAGGCTACTGGTGATGTTGCACCCTGTCCTTGTACCTTCTTTCCTTGCTCATCAGCTCCAATAATTTCCTCAATCATTTCCAATCTTTTTACTACTGTCTATTGTCAAGTCTGAATCTCCTGGCCTGTATATATTTCTAGTGATTTTACTGAGGCACCTAGCTTCTGGTCTTTATTCTACAAGACCAGGTACAAGATTTGTTCATTGCAAAGAGCTTGAGCCTGTGGGTCAGGATAAATGCCCTCACTAAGAATTTGATCTAGGGAAGTCTCAAGTCCCTTTGCTTTTCCTGTTGTTCTAAAATTTCAGCCTCTTCTCTGAAATAGCATTTAAACATCAGTTGAGACCTGTCATCTAGGACTGCTGAAATTAACTGAAGCCTGTCGTGTGGCATAGATTTAATGTTAGAAGCCCATGTCTTTATCATCTCCCTAACAAATACAGAATGCAAGCCATAAATTACTACAGCTTGCTAAATTTCTTTTAGATCATTCATTCCTATAGGTATCCATCTACCTTCTTTAGATCCATTTGGGCCTTTAGAACTTGATGCTTTGTCAGATAAGGTTACAGGATAGAAAGCTAAAATCCTAGGTAAGTCATTTCTGACAGCTACTGGCGATGTTGCACCCTGTCCTTGTACCTTCTTTCCTTGCTCATCAGCTCTAATAATTTCCTCAGTCGTTTCCAATCTTTTTACTACTGTCTTTTGTCAAGTCTGAATCTCCTGGCCTGTATATCTTTCTAGTGATTTCACTGAGGCACCTAGCTTCTGGTCTTTATTCTACACATGTGATTCCAAGGTCTGAAGTTTTTCCTTTAAAGATAACATCTCATCCTTGAACATTATTTGGATAATGTGCAGATTGCCTTTCTGGAAAAATACTCTATCTGCTAACCTATCATAGGTTTTTAACAAATTTTGATTGTCAAATTCAACAGTATAAATTCTTTCAGATAATTTCTAAGTACCCTTTGACATGGATTAAATTTTGTCTGTCAAATTAATGTTACCCTTTTCAATAGTATTAATTTTTTCAGGTAACTTTTGATTTCCAATGGTATTAATCCTGTCAGCCTGCTATTCGTTATTATTCTATAAAAACTGTTTCATTTCTAAAAAGTGCCTCATTTTTGGCTCTGTTATAAAACTACTTTCTTAAGGATATAATATGAAGAAAAAAACTGAGTCCCAATATCCAAAAAATGGATATATCATAACCATATGAGCCTTGCAGAATACAATCCATAGTATCAGCGAAACAGTTACTAAACTTCTAAATGGTTATATTGTCTGCAATTATATAACTTTCAAGTTTATTGATTTATTAATTAATAAAATATTTACCTCTTATGAAGACCAGTAAATTATTTTAGGTGTAATAATCTTAATTGTCCAGCAGGTATCATGGTTTCAAAGTTGCAACTGGTGGCAACACCAACGGTGTTGAAATATGAGCGGAGGGGCTGCGTCCCCAGCACCCAGCCGCCCGCATGGCTAGCTTATGCCTCAAAATAATTACACGGAAACTGTATTCTTTTAAACACTGCCTGGCCCATTAGTTTCAGCCTCTTATTGGCTAGCTCTTACATATTGACCTAACCCATTTCTAATATCCCTGTAACACCATGAGGTGTCTTACCAGGGAAGATCTTAACCTGCATCTGTGTCCGGTAGGAGAATCATGGCGACTCCTCAATCTGCTTCTTTCTCCCAGCATTTTGTTCAGTCTACTCCGCCTACCTAATTTTCTGTCCTCTTAAAGGGCCAAGGCAGTCTCTTTATTTAACCAATGAAATCAACACAAAACAGCAGACTCCCACATCACAATGGTACTGAGTCAGTTTGTTTTCCTGCCTTGGTTCTGGTTCAATACTGAGAAATGTGCTTTAATTGTCAAATTAAAAGCAATTAAATCAATTTCATATATGGAGTAAGAAGCCCAGAACTCATAAGCAGGGAGCACAAACCAGAAGATGCACAAGTTGCCACATGGCAGGGAACATAGCAGTGGGGGGGAAATGTGTACCAGCTTGGTTTATTTCCAACTCACCACATGCACTTAGCTCTGTTGTGGTGGGGGCTTAAAAAAAAGCTTAGTAGGTAAAAGCAAGTCAAGCAGGTGGGGGTGGAGACTTTCTGGGCTGTGGATCGGTTAGTCCTTTAAGCCAATCCTCCCAGTAGGTGTGGAGTTCGGATTCACGTGGGTGCCAGATGAAGAAGGATGCTAAAAGGAAATCCCACAGTAGCTCAGACTTGAGTATAATAGTATTATTTAGGAATAGACTCACAGATCACAGTCCTCCGCTCAAACAGGGAACAGCAACTGAATCCTGCAGCGGGAAGAGAGCGCAATTGCATGCTTTACATCAGCATTTATAGTATAAGAGGCCATGCCCAAGTGGGCAGGTAGCTAAAGGCTACTGGCTGTAGGAATTCCTACAGCATTTGTTAGCTGGGTCATTTGGACCCAGTGGCTTGATCCCTTTCTATAAAGTATTCCATTCCTTCCCATCTGATGTTTTCTATGCTGTTCAATAAAAACAGAGCAAACCCTTTGTTAGGGACATACATGCACAACCACACAGACACACAGAGCTAATACAACAGTCACAGAGACAGGTGAGCACACACAGGGACAGACACAGGGACAAAACAGACTCACAAGACAGCCTTCAGGCAGGAATAACTTCAGATTCACAAAACAGACATCAGGAGGAGAGATGGCATAGCCAGGAAATGCTCTGAGACATTTCTAATTTATTCTGCGTGCAGTTAGAATTACAAACAACAGGTTAACCTAAGTCATTTTCCTACACAAAGGTTTTGTTTCTTGTTGTGGGTAGGATACAATTCTTATTGTGTCTACAAGATTCTACTCAGCCTGGCTCCTGCGAATCCATCTTGTTGTCTCACTTTATCTCTCCTTCAACACTTGAGCTTTCAGCAGTAAAAAACTCTCAAACTTTCCTCCAAACCAAAGTGACACATGGAGAAATTGGTAAAAGTGAGTGCCACCAAGCCCAACAACCTGAGTTCTATCCCCAGAACCCACACAGTGGCAGGAAAGAACCAGTCCCCACAAGTTTCTCTCAGTTCTCTGTGTTTGTGGAGGACAATAAACAAATAAATGTAAAAGAAGAGAATGTAAATGCTACATGCTGTAGGGAGTGGAGAAAGCCCTGAGTGTGTGTGTATTGTTGGCATGAGTCAGCCATCTTAAGGATCAAAGCTTCACCCATGAGAAACGCTTTCCTCTGGTCTGAGAGCTAATGTTGATTGTGCACGCAGGAAATGTCCACCGTGACTCTGTCCCCTGCCTCCCTGGATATTTACAGCGGAAGATCACTCCCCTACAGAGTGAGCTCCAAACTAGATTACCTAAACCTCCCTCCATGTTCAATTTTATGCAAAACCCCGCCTCTGTGTCCGGCTGTGTACAAAACCACGCTTCCCTCTTCTACTGTTTGTAATAAACACGCTGAGCTCCCTGAATATTGTGGCTTCTCCATCATGGAGCCCAGCCCACCTGATCTCAGCTTTACTGTGTCTGTTTGTTGTCTTCATTCCCTCATTGCCCATGTTAGGTCAATCCCTGGAGCAGTGCGGGATAGGGCAACATACGTTCTCTTTTCTTACATGGAGCATGCGTTCTGCATTTCCTGAATAGCTATGCATTTACTGAAATTGTGTCTGAAACATCCCTTCCCCAGTGAAGACCCACTCACTAATCCACATCTAGCTGTCTCTCTGCCCTGCTGGTGGACTCTGGACTCCTCCACGATGCTCTTAAGGAATTTTATGTATGCATTTTGCTACTGTAACCTGTTTTATGCCTCAGAGTACAGGAATTGTAACCATGGTGCAGCCATGTGACCCTCAGTACCTTCCCAGTGTCCTCTACAGTGGCACACATGGTCAAAGGAAGTATATATTTATTAAATGAATAAATTCCAATCTTTTTAAAAGTGTGCTTTTTTTAAGCTTAATATGACTATGTGTCTGCATATGATGAAGGTGGCAACAAATTGGTTCATGGTTACTCAGAAAATATGCCAAAGAGATGAGAAAAGTGGTTTCCATGGCTACTTCATTGAACATCCCCCTGCAGGGAAGAAAGAGAGATATCTCAGACTCCGCCATCACTTCCTTCTCTACGCATGGTTTCCATATTAGAAGAAGTCATTTATCCTGTGGTCTTTACGTCAAAAGAGGTCTACACAAAAAGACTAATCACCTTGTGACCTGTAGCTCTGGTACAATCCAACAGTCCCCCATTCATGTTCAGGACTGTTACCATCAGAGCCAGGCAAATTTTACTGTACGTAGACGCTCACTCATGCTTTTCTTCATCTTGTATTCCTACAGCTGTCCACAGGCTCCTACCCAGCCTTGCTAGCTTTACAACCACAGGCATTTCAGCACCTTGGGAAACCCTTGCCTATCATTAGCAGACTTCAATCCATCCACCCTTCTCTATGGTTATCGCAGACTGGGCTCCAACTGAAACCTACTGGTCCATCGATGGTTTTCTGCGGTGAGATATTTGATTGCACTGTGTAAAGGTATATCACTGAGGTTAGTTTAATAAAAAGCTAAATATCCAATAGCTAGGCAGGAGATGCCAATGAGACGTGGAGGGATTTGGACATACAGAATGAATGAAAGGTAAAAAGTCACACGGTAAAATGTAGATTAATAAAAATGAGTTAATTTAAGTTATAAGAGCTAGTTAGGAACAAGCCTAAACTATAGGCTGGCCTTTCATGATTAATAAGAAGTCTCTCTTTCATTATTTGTGAGGTGGTGGCTCAAAGGAACGTTTGACTACAGTTTTCTTGAAAACCCTCGATAAATTCTGAGTTCTTTCACATCTTGGGGCCTAAACATGAGGTAGGAGTGTTATGGGAATCTCTCTAGAATAAGTTTCAACACTAGGAATGATCCTGACAAAATTTATGACTATGGGTGCTGATGCAATAGGAATCCAGCAAGCCCAACATAATGAGCTATCTACTCAGGTCGAAGAAAACTTAACTATTGTTCAGGAAAGCACAGGCACTCTCAGCATGAAATAGATTAGCTGGCAGCAATTGTCCTCTATAGAAGCAGAGGATGAGACTTGAGTACTGCTGATTAGAAAGGTCCATGCCTGGTTTCAAATGAGGAGCGCTGTTTTTACACTACACAGGCTGGGAATAGTGTGGGAAAGGCCAAGAATCTGTCTAAAGGATTAGGGCTAGAGATACAAATGAAAGCCAGTGGAGAGCAACGCAGATGATACTTTAGGAGAATCAGCCCCATTGTTCAAGACTGATTCACGAGGACTCGTGACGATGGAAATGAGGGGATTACATAGAGTAAGGTAAAAAAGACAAATTATTTGATTCTGGTTTGTTTAGAGATTTACTTAAAGCACTGCTTATATTACCTGTTTGCCAAACATGATTTCACTTGCTACCTGTAGAAACAGCTGAAACAAAGAGTCATTGCCCTTAACAACCTGCTGACTACTGCATATGCGTCTGTAAAATCTTACTTGCTTGTCCACCCCACCCTGTGGTTTTAGAGTATAAAATGAGACTGTAGATTGGACCTGGGAGCAAAGCCTCCTGGGAGCCATCTGGGCATTGGTCTGTGGGTGCCATCTCTCTTCCACTCTCACTGGTGTCTGAGTATTTACTACAGAAAGATTCCTGAAACTTGAGGTCTGTTTTGCTTTATCTCATCCCAAATACTTCTCCTCATTCCTCTTTGAAATGTCTCTGCTTCGCAGTCATCATCCTTGGCGGTCACTATGCCTTCCTCCCTGTCACGGATGGCTATCTTTCAGAACCCATTGCGTTTATACACTTGTGTGTTGGCATGGAAGATTGGCATGGTGTTTTGACATACTTATTTGATAAAGTATCTCTGTGCTCAACTTACTATTAGAACAAAAGAGGCCCCACTGAGATCGTGTTTCCTGACTAAGAAGTATTCAACTGTGGGCACATATGAAAGCTTGTATTGCCAATATCAATCAATGACATTTAAGTCTTTTTAAATTTGTCACCGTGGCAAGCAATAACTCAGAGAATCCCCACCATATGATGTTGCAAACATCATCTAGCAAAACATACATGAATTTGTTTGAGCAAACATAGGCTAGGCTAAACTGTTCTAAACTGAGTAACACTTTCATGTTTAAAACTTTGCTTAATGAAAATGAACGTGTGCCTTAAAAATGGGACAAAGCACATATTCACTGTCTCGTGTTCTCAGAGGATCGAGTCTCAAAAGAGTGCAGCAATGCCTTTTACAACCTCTACAGCCAGGACAATAGGAGCACAGAGAACTGTAGCAAAGGCGTTCAGGGTTTGCTCCAAAAACGAGGTGTTCTCTTTCTTTATAGTCTCAATCTTACTTTTCAAATTATTTATTTCTGCATTCATTTCCTCAGATTTCTTCTTATATCCTTCGGCAAGCAATGCCTTTTGGGCCTAAAAAAGTCAAAATAGAGACAAAAACAAATATTTTTAAATCCCAAAGGTATACTTTGTTTAAGATCTTTGTCAAACTGTCTTTAGGTTGCTCTGAGAAATGATTTCTCAGTTTCCAAAATAATTTAGCACAAACAACATCATCAGAGTTGGACCCATGTGTTGGAGGTAGCATAGTTTGAATGACCAAATCTGGCCCACCATTATTGTTCTGCTACCAAGCTCACATAGGAAGTTCTCAGTCAACTGGTTAAGCAAGACAGACTTGATGGCAGCTTACCAGCTGATTAAGGAATACATCCTCTAACTTGCAGATAGACAGTAAGAGAATCATTCGAATTCCCTATGCCAAATCGAGGAGGCTACCTACCCTAGAGACAGCAGCAGCCAAGTTCAGAAGCTATTATTTGCTACACTCTTCCTTGGAGATTTTGGACACTTTATGTCAACACAGAACATCCTGAGACTCTGTGGTCCAGACAACCTTGGCCTCCAGGCAAGCCAACTGCCAATCTTACCACCTGCACCTGCTTAAAGTGTGTTAGTGAATCTTCATACGGTCATATAATCTCTAACTCAAAAGTCCAAATGCTATCAACATTCTGCAGTGTCCAGCAGCAGCCATAAATACCTACATTTCCTAGAATCTAAATATAGACCAAAAATCAAAGACATGGAAAGAGAGAGCAGGGTCTTTCTATGAATCCCAAAGAATAACTCATAGCAATGACGTTTCCTCCCATTACTCAGCTGTAACCATCTTCCCTCCTGCCTGAGGATCCAAGAGCACAGGCACCAGGGGGATGGGGAGTCACACCTGCAGCTGCTTCTCCAGCATCTTCTTCTGGTCTCTGATGAGCTGCTCTCTCTCCTGCACCAGCTTCGTTCTCAGTTGTTCGAGGTTTTCCTTGTGACTTCTTTCTTGAGCCTCCATCAGTTGCTGCTGCTCTTCCTGCTTCTGTCTAAGCAGTTCCTGTTCCTTCTCTGCTGCCTCCTTCTGGGCCCGCTCCTCTGTCCCAGGAACATTCAGGGAGGGAAGAAAGTGATGGGTCAGGTAAAATGTCTACATTCCAGAACCCAGAGAGCAATTCAGACCTGAAAGGAAACTACAGACTCCACACTGGTCCACACAATGGACAGAGTGTTTCTGGAGGGGATGGAGGAGACCCTGCCCACCTGGCTGAAACACAGACTGACTTCCTGTTGCTCTAGGAGTGAGCATCCACAGAAGGGTAAAAAGCTGCTAACAAAGGGATAGGTTAACTACTACTTCTATCAGGAAGCCTTGTGGGAACCTGACCCCTCCTGAAAGCCAAGAGACATGCTCCTGTACCTGCAATGGCCTTCTCCCCAGCAGTGAGGGCTGTATCTGCCTGCAGGATGGAACTCTCGATGGTGGCCTGTGACTTCAGAAATCTCTGGAAGACTTCACTTGCCTGCAGGACCAAGAAGGAGCAAAGACCTTGATGGATCCTGGGAGAGAACCTATGTGAGTTAACATGGTCTCCACTGTGCCTCACTGACAAAATGCTATGGTGAAGCCTGAAGACTGCCCCTGCTCTACAGTGGCACTAGGAGCTTCCTGCTCCATGGCTTTCCCAATCATACCTTCTAGGCCCACCTGCTACCTCCTGCTCCCAGATCCGGCCAGTTCACATCATGTGCACATGTGCTCACTGGAACCTATGGTGCTTTCAAATATGGTATCCCCATGCAAAATGCTGCATAATCATGTGGGCTTCACTTCCTTCTGCTCTTGTTGGATGTACTCATGGTCACGTCCCTCCACCTGCCTGGGTTTCATGGTACAGATGTGTAAACTCTCACAGTAGTAGGGGGCATCACTCAAAGCATTGTAGATAACTAAAGAAAGGACTAAAAAGGACTCACCATGGTGTCATGGTGACAACAACTGAGTAATATATTAGCTGTTGGAGGGAGACCCATTGTTAGTTCCTGGCCATCCAGAGCCAAAATAATCATACAGAATCCATATTATTTAAAACACTGCTTGTTACCAACATGGCCAACTAAAATCCACTTAAAACCTGAGAGAGCTTGAAAAGAAATTCTAGACACAAAAGAACGAAGTTTAGCCACATTTTTTTTCAGCTGGTAACTTGCCACAGCTTCTTTAAGAGAGGTTTTCCTGATTCAGCGGTAACAAAAGAAAAAAAAGCCATGCTATTTTGAAATGTCAGCTTTCTGGGCTGTGCTGCCAGCGTGACCTCTGGCTCTTTCAGGAGACTGAGCAGTTGAATGGGGTTTGTGAGCAACATGCTATGGCTTGCTTGGTGGCAGCATGGACTGGCTGTGTGCCTAGAGAAGGGGCATTGTGCATGGTTCTCGGAGGAGGCTGTGGTGAGCAGTTCCAACACCATACTGGGCAGTGTGTAACAAGCAGGAAGTACTGTATATATCCTAACACTGGTGCAGCTTAGATTCTTAAGAAGTGCTTAGCATTTTAAGAAGCACTTCTTATCAGAAAATTACAGATATGCAATAAAGACAAATCCAGATTTTTTTTAAAAAAAAAAGACCTCTAAATGGGTCACAGTGTTGGATAAATGTACGTAGGCTTGGGAGAGAGAAGAAAAAGCATATAGAGAGTTAGAAAAAAGAAATAGACAGTCAGATTAAAAAGAGTAAAACAAAAATAGACCATGTAAAGATGGAAAATTCACAGAGTATGGATTATGTATATGATGGTGTTTTCTTTGAATATTTTGACTGTGAAGGAGCTAAATAACCAACATATATACTTTAAAGGTATCTTGACTTCAGAATTTGAGTCTAAGGTTATGTTGCCTTGGAAAAGAGGTTTTTCCTTTGTTTCCACAGAGGATGAGAACCTATGGAATTATTCCAGACTAATGTGGTTTGATGGACCAAGACCCCTTGAAAGTTTGCCTTGAACACCCCTCAAAAATTACTTCACCCAATAAACAGCAGGTAGAAGTCTGGAGAGAACTACTCCCATACTCCCAAATATTGTTTATAAATGTTTATATTTAAAGGGGAATATGCTATAGAGATGGATACTTTGCTTTGGCATGTATCTTGGTTTATTGATATAAATTTAAGGTCAATTTTGTTATGAGATATATATGTATATTTCTGCTCTTAATTAAGGTATTGTGATTGTGCAGTTCATTTAAAAATGTCATGTATAATTAAGAAATATAAGTTAATAGGGAATCATCTATAATAGTCAAGCTTGCAGTCATGTTAGTTAGGTTTTCTAGATATATAGAGATATATTTTAGTTAGATAGGTATTCTTCAAATCTTTCAGAGACTTTCAGAATATGGCATTTAAAGTGTTTTTAAGAATTTAGGACTTTTCATGACAATGAGACACATCTACTCCTGGCAGCACCAATCTACTTCAAGAGGAAGATGGGCATTAAAGAGGCTCCAAATGGAGCTTGTTTAGTCATATGGGCAAGAAACTGCTCTTGCCTAGACTGCCTGACGAACTAACTGAACTTGAAGAGCCACAAAAAAAAAAAAAGACTGTTAAAGGTGGGACAGTCCTTCAAGGGTCCTGCTTCATGAAAAGAGTCTGCCAGACATTCTGCAGCACACAGAAGAAAGGGACTGATAAACTGTCAATATAGGTGGAACTGTCTTTGAAATTTCCTGCTTCCTGGGAAAAAGTCTGCTGGATACTATGGGCATGTAGGCTGAAGATGGATGCTTCAATGGTACAAAAAACACTTTGGATGACTGTCCAGGCAGCAAGATGTCTCTGTCAATTCTAGAGTTTTGGAAGTTGCTTACAATACACTTCCTGATTACTTAGGTAATATTATTTTCTTCTGGAGTCTTTGATGGAGTTGAGAATAGATAGTTATAGTTTTCCTTAGATATGATAAAAGAAAGCTAGATATAAATATTATAACTGTAATTCTTGCTTGATACCTGTTTTCTTATATGTAATTTTACTATGTTAAAGTTAAAACCTTCTTTTTTTATTTGAACAGAAAAGGGGAGGTGATGTAGGATTCCCCTCTATATTCTGTGATTACCATTATGAATGAAAGAACTGCGTTGGGTCTATAGTAGAGATACAGGGGAATAGAGCGAGGCAGGGAATACTAAACGGAATGATGGGAGAAAGAAGAGGAGTTAGAGAGAAGTCATTTAGCCCCACGGACTGGACAGAACTTTAGCCAGTAAGCCACAACCATGTGGTGATACACAGATTAATAGAAATGGGTTAAATTAATATGTAAGAGTTAGCCAATAAAAAGCTAGAGCTAATGGGCCAAGCAGTGATTTAATTAATACAGTTTCTGTGTGATCATTTTGGGGCTAAGTAGCCAGGAACCAACAAATGGCCCTCCTTACTACAGTTAGCTATATTCTTACATTTATTACTATCCCATTGGGGTGGTTTGAAAGAAAATGGTCCCCAAAGGGAGTGTCACTATTAAGAGTCGTGGCCTTGTTGGAGTGGGTGTGCTCTTTTTGGAGGAAGTGTGTCACTGTGGAGGTGGGCTTTGATGTCTCATATATGTTCAATATGCTACCCAGTATTCAGTTCCCTTCCAGAGACATAGAACTCTCAACTACATGTCTGCCCGCACCCTGCCATACTCCCAGCTGCCATGCTTCCTGCCATGATGGAAATGAACCTCTGAAACTCTAAGCTGCCACCAGAATTAAATGCTTTCTTTATAAGAGTTAATGTGGTCAGTGTGTCTCTTCACAGCAATAGAAACCCTAACTAAGACATTCATAGGTAGACCATTCCAACAGAATCATGAAATTATCACTCAGAATGCAATAACTTCTTTAGTTGATGCTCTCATGGATGTAGGCAGAGACTGCTCATTTGTATCTCAACTGCTCAGACCCAAATAATCACACAGAAACAATATTAATTACAACACCGCTTGGCCTATTAGGCCAGCCTTCTTATTAACTAATTCTTACATCTTAAATTAACCCATTTCTCTTATTTTTGTATTTTACCACGAGGCTCATGGTTTACTGGTAAGGTTCTGGGGTGTCTGTCTCTTTTGACAGCTTCATAGCCTCTCCCTGACTCCACCTTCTTTTCTCCTCTATCTCTGCTTGGAATTCCTGCCTTGCTCTATTCTGCCCTCTCATAGGCCCAAGCAGCTTCTTTATTCATTAACCAATAAAAGCACCACATATACAGAAGGACTTCCTATACCACATGGATCCATCTTGAGAACTAAGTTTGTGCACCTTGTAAATTTCCAGCACTTAGCATCTGAACACCAGGGTGTGGTTAATTTTCTATTCTATCTCTCCGATTTCAGAAATCCTCCCTCTGCTCTAAGCTCCCATGCTCCCTGTTCCTCACCTTCACCCCTTTCCTGGGCACCTGCCAATAATCTTGCTCAATCTTCTCCCTCATTTCCATGTAGAGCCTGTGTCCTCCAGCAATGGAGAATGTCCCCGCTGAAATACTCTCTGTTAGTGCTTTCGCAAGACAATTCAGTTCTTCCTGGCAGTATTTCTCTGATGCCTCTTCATTCTTCAGCAGGAAATCTGCCCTCTTGATCACTATTAATTCCTGTAAGGGAAATAAACAGAGTCAAAATGAGATGGAAGGAATAAAGAAGACACAGTTTTAAAGAGTCATGAAAAGGATGGTCATTCTCATGAGAAAGCATTCCAGTTTAGTAAGACTCAGAATCAGTAGATAATCTCAATGTGACTTAATTCAGAACCTTAAACCTAAACAAAGCAATGGGTAACTGGACTGTCCTCGTCACTAAGACTTCCAGTTAAAGGACAGCAACATCCATCAATCTCTTGATTCCTTGCTGCCGTTACATTCTGTGGGTCTCTAATAATGGTGATGACATGACAAGGGATACCAGGAGACACCATCAATGTAATTCTGGTGTAAGAAACTTTGATTCCTATGAATGAAAGGATTTATACAGAAAATTTGTACAGAAAACAGGTTCAGAGATAAGCTGTGGATGTTTTGGACAGGATTGCAATCCACAGATATGTTGACAGAATTCACCCAAAGCACAAGTCTATCCTGGTTTTCCAACAATTAGAAGGATTTCTGGATTAAAGGTGCCTGAGGTTTGGGAAGGATTCATGGACTTTCGCAACTACATTCAGTATGAAAATACAGAGTGCTCATCTTTGAATAAGACAAGCACCCGAGGTGAACGAAGGCACAGCAACACTACAGCCATGAAGGGACAGAGTCATGACACAAACATTACCAGCAGCTTCTTCTGGAATTGCTGGTTTTCATCCTTGAAGGAGTGCTCCATGAAGACAGCAATGGCTTCCTTCTCACAGGCTGTGTGCGCATCCAGCAGCTCCTGGAGCGTGTCTGTGGGGAGCCTCAGTCGCTGGCCCATCTGCTCACTGTAGTGCTCAGCTGCCTTCAGCACAGCTGCTGAGTTCTCACGCTGGGCCAGAGTTGTCACCGCATCATCCAGACAGGGCACAGCTCCACTGTTGATGGCATCCACGTAGGTCGTCACCAGAGTCCCCAGTCCTTCATGAACCACGAGTTTCAGGGTAAATAAATTGATGGGATATAAGATTCTAAGACTATATTTTGAAAATCACTCACACATGCACACACACACACACCTCTTTGCTAGAAGGATAACTCAACAAGTTAAGAGCATCTTGCAGAGGACCCAAGCTCAATTCCCAGCACTCACATTGAATGACTCACAATAACCTATAACTCCAGCTTCAGGGGTTGAATGCCCTCTTCTGGCATATATATATATGCTACCAATTTCTTATTTTCCCTTCACTTTTATGGTTTTTCCAGTCCACAGTGATTTTTTTTAATTTATTTTTTAAAAAATCCACTTTTATTTAAAAACTTCAGGTGCCTTTGGGAAATGCAATTTACATTTAATATTTTAATAGAACTTATATTTTAATAGAAAATAAATGACATAAGGAGACTAATGAGACAACATATAACAGACTGCGTTTATTGCTGATTCTAAAGTGTGGGCTTACAGTGACCTAAACACTAGTATTTATATTAGAGCTACTTTAAGCTTCAAAAAGATATTTCACATTCCCATTGCAAAGAATAGTTAATATACAACACCTCCACTGTAAGAAATAATATACATCTGCTTTATTGACCTTAATAATAATTTATTATCAGTTGAGAATTTTTTTGCCTTTGTGATTGTATTAGCAACTGAGAGTTTCTTTAGATGTGTGGAAACCATAGATACAAGATACAAAGTTTGCAGTTTTAAAGGTATTGAATCCTCAATAAATAATTATAAAATATATACCTTTCTTCATACTAAGAATATATGCACACCATTATTTTAGAATCAATAAAAATAGCATACACATTACAATATATTCAATATACATTATACAGAAGTGTGAAAAAAAACACTCACGATTCCCAGTGACCTTAATTCCCTCTCTGAGTGTCTTGATCTTTGCCTCGGTGAAGATGTAGGAAACAAAAGCCTTTGTTTGTTCCTGAAACTTAGGATCCAGTTGGTCTTCTGAGATAGTCTCAATTTTGCGTAAGAGTTCCTTGTCATTTGTTGGGCGATCAAAGACAAAACACTTCCGTTTAGGGAAGAAATGTCTAATGCACTCCCTGGGCAAATTGGATGCTTGGATTCTGGGATTGTCACCTGGTGTTAAGGGAAACACAAAGCCATGGGGTAGTCTCAGAGCAGAGGGCAAATGATGGAAGCCCTTGTCTCTGTGAAGTGTTCTGTGCTCACGGGTCTCTACCATAAACATGCAACACTTCTTTACAGGTCAAAAGTATACCAAGTTTGTACTTGGTAGACATCTGGTGAAACAGTTCAGGAGACATTTGACAGCCCCCCCCTGGAGGAGCATATGACTGAAATCCACAGCCCTGAACATGCCATCAAGCACACTGTTGTGTGCCCTGTTGACTGAACAGCAGATTGTATGTGATTTCTGGCCCAATCACTCCTTTGTAGCAAGGGTGCTGCGGAACCCCAAAGAAGAGCCACAAATAAAGGATGATAGACGATTAGAAATAGCAACATTAGCAATTCTAAGAACAATGCTGTGGTGCTGTGGTCACTAAAGCAAAACTACTTTGATTCTAAACAGAACTCATTTTTAAAGCAAAATATACAAACAGAATAAAACAGTGGTCACTAGAGATGGGAAAGAGGAGAGATGGGAAGTCAGGAGTCATTCGCAGAGTTTGGAGAACTGGAAACGTAATGTGCAACACCAAGTACATACTAAGCCGTCAACTCTAGCTGTTTATCATAAGACTTAACTGTGTGTAATGACTGGTATGTTAGCTACATGACTTACAGTGTCCACCTTAATACCCACCTGTGTTCTATGACATCAGTTTATAAATCTAAAGTACACACAATAAAATTCATTTTTAAAATTTTATCAAAAGCCTTAGTGGCCCACTGTAGCCAGACTGAATTTAGGGCATTCTCCCGAGCTCTGGAAGTTCTGAGATGTAACGGCTCACAGACCGCTCCTCTGCCTGCCTCTGGGTCAACACAGGGATGCAGACTGCAGCGGCTCACAGACTGCAGCAGCTCACAGACTGCAGCGGCTCAGAGACTGCAGCGGCTCACAGACCGCTCCTCTGCCTGCCTCTGGGTCAACACAGGGATGCAGACTGCAGCGGCTCACAGACTGCAGCAGCTAACAGACTGCAGCGGCTCACAGACTGCAGCGGCTCACAGACTCCAGCAGCTCACAGACTGCAGCAGCTCACAGACTGCAGCGGCTCACAGACCGCTCCTCTGCCTGCCTCTGTGACAATACAGGGATGCAGACTGTAGCAGCTCACAGACTGCAGCGGCTCACAGACTGCAGCAGCTCACAGACCGCTCCTCTGCCTGCTTCTGAGCCAACACAGGGATGCAGATTGCAGCGGTTCACAGACTGCAGTGGCTCAGACTACAGCAGCTCACAGACTGCAGGAGCTCACAGACCGCTTCTCCACCTGTTTCAGGACAGCGAAGAAATAAAAAGGAGAGGGAAAAAACTGACATTCCTTACAAGGTTTCATCAGCTCCACACTCAGGCTAGTAACGTCCCTGCAAATAGTTTTAAACCATTAATAGAACTGACATGGACCATTAATATTACTGATCCTGAAACTGTGGCATGAATTGAAATAGACTATTATGATAAATTTTGCACACAACATAACCAATCCAGCATTAAGAACCTATGTTCCTGAGAGAGGAGAATAATGTACAACTCTGTAAAATGTATTTTGAGATGGGCTATGTATGATAAATTCATGAATAAAAATTATGTGGCCAACTTTTTCTTAAAAGAAGGCAGCCACAAAGTCAGTCAATACAAATGTCCAAACTTGGAGAAGTTTAGATACTTTATATTCTATATGCTAAAATACAAACTGAAAATAACTTGGCTTGGAATAATTTTGCTATGCTCTAGGCTCTACTTTTCTCAAAAGAAATTAAACACAAACTCCTAGGCATTACCAGCCAATGACCTATCAGAGTTCCTGCAGATCTCCATTCCACTGCCAATACAGAAGGACCCCACAGATGATGGGAGCAACTCAGCAGATCCCAGCCCTCCCTCTACCTGGGATCAGCTTCAGTGCATTCTCCAGGTACTCGTCCTCCGTGATGCTCTTTCCATCTAACTTCAGCTCCAGGGTAAAGTCCCGAACAGTCCAGACAAAATCTGGGAAGAAACTCACAAACTCTGTGGAATTCTTTATTCCATCAGGACTTGGGGAAGACTTTGCCCTGATCAGCTCAGTGAGTTCTGTGACGTAACTGGCACTGGGTTAAGAAAAGTGAATTCATGATTCTCTTATTAAAAATAAATCCCAATAAACACTCTTTGCTTCCTTGGGTGTCCTCTGCCCCACCAAAAGCCACACAGTGACAGGGCAGGTCAGTGCCACCATATGCATTCCAGAACACTCAATGAAACATGGCGCCTCAGGTCCTGCAAGGATACTGCAGCTGCTCCAGGGCCTGGTGGTTGATGGTACCTATGCTGTTGTAGACAAAGGTGCTGCTCAGAAGCACAGCCAGGGCAAAGATCCACGAGTCATTCGTAGGGTCAACCTGGAAGACACATGAGGGAAGAGGGCTGAGAAGAGTCCTTCTCAGGAGTCCTTTCAGAGAAATTTGTAGTATAGGACCCATGCACATTTATATTATATTTATGTAAAAAGACTTTCCAGGTTTAAGTAAATACACACTCACATACATACACACAGAAAGGTCTGGGAACAGGAATTGGTATCAGAGCAGGTACCTAGCATATGCAAAGCCTTCATTCAGTCCCTAGCAGCAAGACAGAAAGAGATGGAAAGCCAGAGAAAGTCTGTAGGTCATCGTTTCAGTTAAGGTATTTCCTATTCAAAGACAATAGACAAGAATGCCAATAACAACTTTGACAAGTATGAGAAGAATCTGAATGAATAATAAACACCCAGAGACAGATACTGGGGTTCAACCTTAAGATCAGAAAAGCAAAGCAGCCAGCCACTGGCTCTCACCTCTACCTCAGACTGAAAAGATGACCCTGATTCTAGGAAACCTCAGAATGAGATTGAGCCTGAGAGCTGTCTACTCCCTTCTTATATTCCTCTCTAGTGCTGGGATTAAAGGTGTGCACCATACTACCTGCTCTGTGTGGCTGACCAGGGTGGCTGTTTTACTCTCTGATCTTCAGGCAAGCTTTATTTATTAAAATACAAGTGAAATATTACTACAATAAGTTCTTCATTTTGTGAGAGGATTCAAATATTTACAATGTTTTTGTTTCCTCAATTCTATGAAAGAAGATAATATACAAAAACCTAGCACTGTATTAGGTTTTCAGAATGGCACTCAGTGAAGGATGTTGGAATTTCTTACTCTATAAATATATGTGCTACAGGTATACTATTTCACAATAATTGCAATTTGAGAGTCTATATATAAATTTAACAAAGATTTTTTTTCAGATAATTGCAGTTTTCTACTGTACTTATGTGTACAAAAGCTATTTCTTTGTGCTTGACTGCATGTGGGTTGTGTGTTCATGTTCCCACGGCGGGGGGGGGGACAATATCTGTGTAAATATGTGTGTGAGCATGCGAAAGCCCAAAGTGAGTTCCTTGATGCCCTCTACTGTATTCGCTGAGCCAAGGTCCCTCACTGAACTTCAAGCTCACTGGTTTGACTAGTCTGGCTGGCCAGTTTGCCGCAAGGGATGCCCCATCTCTGCCCCAAGTACAGGATCACAGTAAACTATGCTGACCTGCTCAGTTAACCTGTAAGGTATTGGATCAAATCACTTACTCCAAGGTACAGAAACAAAGGTGTATTTTGGCTGATAGCGTGAGGTCTGATCTTTCCTAACAGTGAAATCCAGCAGACCAGTGTCCCCTCAGCCATCACAGGTCAGGCTGCAGACATCACAGACAGATGACAACAGATTTCAAACAGCAAAAAGGACCGACATGAACCTTAGCCCTACCTTCTCCACATCCCCCAGTCCCTCGGTGTCCAGGAGGACCAGAGTGTGCTTTGGCTTGGTAGGATGGGGCACACACCACATCCAGATGCCCTTGGTTTCAGACTGCACAGTGGAGCCCAAAGGGAAGCCTGGGGGGAGAGGCAAGGGGTTCTGTTTTGCATGGGGTAGAATGTCTCACAGAGACTTGTGTGTAGAGTCCTTAATGACCATCTACTACCACTACTTGGAGAGGTTCTAGAGCCTTTGGGAATTGGGGCCTAGTTGAAGGAAGGAGGTCACTAGGTCACTGACTTTGGAAGTTATCGTTGGTCACCAGGGCCTTCCTCATCCCTGCCTCTTGTCCTCCATGAGCCTCCTCTACAAAGGCTTGCAGCCATCACCTTCTCCCTTGGCATGAGTCCGGAGTGAACAGACCAAAGGACATTGGAGTGAGCCTCTGAAACTGTGAACCCAGACAAACGCTGACTCCTCAAGCTGTTCTCTCTGGAACTACGGTCACAACTATGTGAAACGGACACTAGCTGTAGATCCTCTGGGCAGGAGTGTTGCAAAGTCAGGCATGTTGGACTGTAAATAGCTACCATTTAAGACAGTGCTTTCTCAATTTTCTCCAGACTCTGTTATTATGAGTCATTGATTTCAAACTATAGGGGACATTTAACATGAGAACAATGAAACACAAAAGTTCTGAATGGAAACAAAGAGGCATTAAAGAATGCGCCAACATGGAGGACTCTGGCAACTGTAACAGAGTAGTCTCAAGCCAATAAGGTGTCACTTACTGTAAGTTAGACCGGGAAAGGAGGCTTGCTGCTGGTCCAGTGCTAGTCTGAGCACCACAGCTCTCACTAGACCAACTAGGGCTACATAGCAGGATCCTATCTCTTAAAAATAAAAGTCTTTGGAAGAAAGATGTGCTAGTCAGAGTTACTTGTAAGGGGAGATTCGAGAGGAGAATGACTTAATACTTTTATATTCAAGTAATTAACAAGACAGAGTAACATGTGCCTCAGGAGGTAGAGGCAGTTGGACCTGTGTGAGTCCAGCGATAGCCTGATCTACATCATAAAATCCAGGCTAGCCAGAGCTACATAGGGAGACTCTGTCCAAAGTCAAACAAAAAGAATGAATGAATAAAGCTGAAAGAACCCAACGTGATTTCAGAATAAATAAAAGTGTGTGAAGTCCAATAATGATTTTTAAGGTCACACCTTGCCAAATAGTCTTATATTCCTAAAGAAATGATAAAGGAAAACATGTTGTATGAGGCAGGGGACTGACACGCAGGATCCCAGAGTTCAGAGCATTGGAGGAGACACGCCTTGAGCACATGCAGGAGAGATTTTCTTAATGTCAGGAAAGGCTGTAGGAACAAATACTGCAGAATAGTAATTTAGCGGTGACACTGGCAGGAAAGGGCAGCTGTACTGACAGGAGCTGAACTTTTGTGTTAGGACCGGGAAGAAGATGAAGAGCAGACAGAGGCGATGTTGACACATGAGCAATGCTCACCGTGATTCTGTCCTGCCAGGCGGTTCATCAGGTAGGACTTCCCTGTACGGTACAATCCAACAATAGCCACTACTACCACTGGCTGCGAGATCTTGTCCAGAATCTCCAGGGCTTTCTGGTTCACCGATAGCTGCTCCTTGTGGTTCTCCACCAGACAAATGGGGGCCATCATTTTTGGTCCACTGGCCATAGCAACTTGCCAACCTACGAGATTCTCCTGACACAAATGAAATCACAGTTACCTGTCTCAGCATTACCCAAGGACCCAGCAACTCCAGACTGAGGAGACCTCTACATTGTCTGCATGTAACCTTGCATCTGCAGCCTACAAGGGACTCTCCATCACTATCCAATTTTTCCAAGGATGCTTTGTTGAGATGATCACTGCTGTAGCCAGCAGTTTCACTTCAATGTAAGAAGAAAGTGATCCTTCCCGTGACTGTTAACTACACCGAAGCCCTACGATATGCTGGGCCATACAAAGGATACCTTAAGAATGTGATGTCACAGAAATGTAAAAGTACCCACAGTGCACATGAGACTCTGAAGCTTCTAAAATCTCAAGGAAGCAGCTCATAGAGATTATTAACACCATGACAAACAAGCAAAATGACAGACTCCTTGGTTCTAAGTCTTGGTCTCTCCATAAACCAACTTTTAAAATGAGGAAATGGTACTATGGGCACTTCAGAAAACACCCCACATATCACAGCAGCTACATAGATAGCCAACTGAAACAATGCCACAATAACGGTAGGAAATTACAGGCTATCTTTGTTTCCCTTCCCTGCTTCTCCCCAACCTGGAACATGCATGGTCTGCAGGGAGCCCGGAAGACATTAACTGCAATAGGCTAACCAGGACTAGCAGTACTAGACTCCGTTTTGGCTCTCTTGTACAGAAAAGCTCAAGATATAAGTTAGAAACGTTTGTGCATTGAAAGATTCTATCCAGAGTAAGAAGGCAACCCAAGAAGGGGTGAGGAATATTAAATATCACCTATGTTTTAATGGATTAAAATCTCAACAAAGAGCTCCTTCATCATGAACTACTCAACTGAAGAATGGGCAAAGACCTGCACTAGACCTTTCTCTCTAGGGGTTTGTAAACAGCCCTAGACACACGAGACAATACCCATGGTCACTGATCACCAAGAAAAGTCTGAGGCACATGAAAATTTTGAAGATTTTATTTTTAAATGATTTAGTTCGTATCTGGGAAACACTAGATTGAAAGGTAAAGTGTTTATTTTCCAATGAGAAAATGTCAAGGACGAGGGTCTATTGGAAAGATGAGGGCTCCAAATGAAGAAATATAAAAATATAAGATTTCTCTTTGGGGAGGCAAGGGTGCTTGTTTCAGAGTCTGTTTTCACAGAATCTCATGTTCATTGACTACACTGGGTTAACTGGACTTAAGTCTTGCTTCTGTCAAACCAAAGCATTTGCTTGAAGTCAAGTTTAGGCTTGTATGTTCATGGTTTAAGCAAAATAAGATTATTTCAAGGCGCAGTTCGTTTTGTTTCTCAATATTCTGTTAGGCCCAGTTTCAGGAAGTGACACTGGGAACCACAGGCATCACATCAACTCCACTAGCACGGCTACCACATAGGGCAAAACCAAGAACAAATAAAAGAATGGGAACCAGGATATGGAAAGGTGGATGTTTGCAGCATTACTAACAGGAGTGTGAAGTGATTGTAGCACTGTGGAAAATAGCATCGTTATCTTTATAACATTAACCATAATAACACGGGATCCATCTCCACTTTTGCTTATATGTAGTACCTGAAAAATTGTAAACAAGAGCTTGGACAGACATTAAACACCAGTGATCATGGCGGCTGTGTTCACAACACCCAAAACATGCAAACAGCTCAATCTCCCACCAATAGATAGATGACAGCCTAATGTGATAGCCCACATAATTAAATATAGTTCCATCAGAGA
Source organism: Microtus pennsylvanicus (assembly GCF_037038515.1). Lineage (NCBI taxonomy): Eukaryota > Metazoa > Chordata > Mammalia > Rodentia > Cricetidae > Microtus > Microtus pennsylvanicus. Next base: position 3,570,516 of record NC_134590.1, on the reverse strand, counting down.
CATGGATGGAATTTGCTGCTTGCTACAACAGGGATGACTTTATGAGCACATCATGCCAAGGCAGGAGAATGTTCAGAATCCTGAGAATTTCAAATAGAGGCAAAGTCCCTTGAAGAGGATGATCAACTTCTCTGCAGCTTACTCCCATTTATGAGAATAAGATAAAGAGTATGAAAAGATGCATACATCATGGGGTGTGTGTGTGTGTGTTTGAGTAAGTGAGTGAGTGCATATGTGTAAGCACACCCTACACATCATCAAAGTCAATTTTGACTATGTGCTTTGCTTAGAGAAACTCAGTGGGAGATTAACTAAATTTATTTCTGAATAGATATTTTTACAACCCTACTCTGAGTAGGGTATAATTTAGAGACAGACAAAACTGTTCTCTTTAGATTTCAATTGCCTGTTAGCTCCTTGATAAGGATGGTGTTTTTCTGGAGGCCAGAGCTACAGCAAGGCCCGGCGAAGCAGGCAGTCTCCCACCCCAGGTATCTCCCCACCGCACTTGTGGCTGCACTGAGCTGTGAATGCCAGAGCATTGTATCCAGAGACCTCAGAGTGTGAGGCTGCCACCTTGTATGTCACCCGCCAAAGGCGATAAGCTAAACTACCCCAGAATTAAGGCCCGCTACAGACTCCTGAAGACCAGACAACAGGCACCTCTGTTGCCCCATTGAGTTAGATTTAGTCAAGGTCAACACTAAATTGCTTTGTAAAGTAAACTCACCTGATCCCTTTCCTGCAGGTCCCAGCGCAGTTCCCACCTGCTTGGCGCTTGCCCCTTGTTCTTATCTCTTCCTTCTGCTTTTCACTCCTCCTTTATATAAACTACCGGGCCCAAAGCCACACACTGCTACAAAATTGAAATTGAAAGTAAAGTCACTCAAGATATTGCTAACAATGAGCACTGGCAATTCTCAGCAGCGATGAGGTCTGAACCAGTTACTCCAAGTCTCCACCCCAGGAATGTGCTCCCACCAACACCTTTCTTTCCTGTCAAGCAAGGGTTTGAAGACTCATCCACATGACATCACCCCAATCTGGCCAGAGTTTCCTAGACTCAAAGACAAACAGAAATCCATGCACAAACATAAGCAGAATTATGTGGCTCAATACAGTAGTAAGACCTTCCTTAGTGGAAATGCCTGAATTTTTTTTTTTGTGTGAAGAACTTTGAGTGTTTTGAATGTGTATTTTCTAATATAGGGGGGAAGATTTATCAAGAAAACAATTTTGAATAAAATAAGTAGAGCTGGGAGTGTCAGCACACACCTTTAATCCCAACACTCTGGAGGCATAGTCAGAGCTGCAGGATAGTCCCTGTCTCAAAAATAAACAAATGAGACTGTTTTCCCAGGACCCTACAATCCTCTGGACTGAGTACTGTCCCTGGAGGCTTTAAATGTCTCTTGCTCACAGGCTGGGCTAGTCAAGGCGGACGTGCTGTCACAGCTTGGAGAGAAGGCTGAGCAAGAGGAGGAAAGACGCTAGGCAGTCATGGCAGGTCCTGCAACCCGCCATCAACTCTGACAGCATCACTCAGTGGTGAGAGAACAGGAACAAGAAGGGGATGAGGGACAAGGTATGAGCAAGAGCTGGAGCCTGGGAAATGGAACTGGATTATCTCTTCTGACAAGGACAGATGCTCACTCACTTTGAATGTAGTGCTCTAGGTGATGGGTATGCCCCAAAGTCATGGACTGAGACCTACTTCCTACCAGATTTATTAATTACTCTAACTTTCCCGGCATGCAAAGAGTGTGTGCTGGTCTGGGAGGATACATTCATTCTGAGGTGACACAGGTTGAAGGATTTAAGAGTGAGGCATCGTGACATCTTAACTTCTTTTTAAATAGTTCATCAAAGAAAGAATACAGGAAGTGCCACTCCAAAACATACAGACGGGTATGGTGCCTGTTCGAATACCAAAGTGTGCTGTCCTCCAGGCTCACTCTGGACTTCTTTTCAGCTCTTCTCAGCCTGCTGCTACCTAAGCTTCTCCAGTTCATGGGCTTCCCTTCCCCAGCTCTCACGCCTACATACCATCTCAGCCATCCCCTCTCGTCTTCCTCTCTCACCCAACTCTCTCCTCTCATGCCTGTCTGACTCCGCTGGCCATTCCATCTACCGCTTTCTCTCGCTGCTCTGCACTCTCTCAGATGCCCCTGGCTGTTCTCTCCCTCACGTCGACAATAAAATCCTTCCCCTCAACCACACCTTGGAGCAGTCACGTCCTCATTTTACACAGAAAGTAAGCATTCAACACACACACATACAGAATGATATAGATATATATGTATTCGAGGTATCTGAGTGATTAGTCTACTTACTAACATACTTAATATGCTGGGAGAAGTAAAAGAACTCTTTGAGTACACAAAGACTTTTTATGTAATGCTAAAAATAGGAATTTTCTAAAAATAGGAAATGGTTACGCTTGGTTCTGCTTGCCTTTCGCCCCATTCATCACCTTTAACGCCTTTAAACACTCAGGATTCTAAGGCAGGCTGATTTTGTTAGTTCAAGGTCAGCCTGGTCTATATAGTGAGATCCAGGCTAGGCATGGCTACATAGTGAAACTCTGTCTATAAAGAACGGAGAAAGAACAATGGAAATGATATTGGCTGCTGGGGCAGGGAAGTCAGTTTTCTTCAGTGATATCATGGTAGGTGGGTGCCTCCCTACACCATGTGCACATGGCGACACTACATGGCCTCATTGGGTTATGAAGAAGAAGAAGAAGAAGAAGAAGAAGGAGAAGGAGAAGGAGAAGGAGAAGGAGAAGGAGAAGGAGAAGGAGAAGGAGAAGGAGAAGGAGAAGGAGAGATTGCTCAGTGGTTAAGAGCCAGGCCCAGGGGGTGGTACACAACCATCCATAACTCCAGTTCCAGGGATTCCTGTTGCAGGAGAATTATCTGTACAGCCATTCCACTGTGCCAGTAAAGAAACCTGAATCTAGGATGGAGTCTGCAATTGACTGGCCAGGATTAGCCATAAAATTCTTGGAGTGGTGCTCTGACATGATGCTCCTTGGGTGGCTGTTGGTGCCTCTCTCTCTGACTCTGTCCTTTTTCTCCCTGTATCTCTGCTTGGGTTTCCTACCTGGCTCTATCCGGTCTTGCTTTTGGCCAAAGCAGCTTTATTTATCAGGATAGGAACTCGCTCTGGGCAGGATCCTGGAGGCAGGAGCTGATGCAGAAGCAATGGAGGGGAGCTGCTTACATGAATTGCTCCCCATGTTTGCTCGGCCTGCTTTCTTGTAGAATCCAGGACCACCAGCCCAGGCATGGCCTCACCCACAATGGGCTGGACCATCCCCCATCAGTCACTAACTAAGAAAATGCTCTACAGGCCTGCCTGCACCCCGATCTTTTGGAGGCATTTTCTTTTCAATTGGGACTTTTCTCCTCTCAGATGACTCTATCCTGCGTCAAGTTGACATAAAATTAGCCAGAATAACAAGGTTCCATAAAAAAATATGTATAGCGTGTCTATATACCATATAGGTAATTATTTCTAATTGTAAACATTATATATATTCCCTTTAGAATTCATAAATATTCTCTAGAAAAGAGTTAGTTTGGAATACCTTGGACCACTCAAAATCAACGGAAGTCAACGAAGAGGAAGTATTTGTAATTAACAACATAAGTGACGAAACTTTGTGACCAAATATTATTTGACCACAAATCTGAAGAAGCCACAAGGTGAACTGTCTGCGGAGATGTCTGTCTTCACCAGTAACGCCAGTAACGCCGGTAATGCTGGCAATGCATGGGCAAGCTCACCGCTACCGTCCATTTGTAACGCAGCTGCAGATGCAATATTCCCCTTTCCCCGTCTGCTCACTGGAGCCCCATTGTGAAACATCGTTAAGGTTACCTAAGGCTTCCCCTGTGGGAGGGCAGAACTACTTCATCTATTGCTGCGTGTACACGTCTACAACTTGTCTATAAGGAGACCGAAATTCCTTAAAGTCACACACACAGCTGGAAAGCAAACTGTCTTCTGCAGGCAGCAGGTGCCTGTGGTCAGTGTGCAAGAATGCCCACAAGTCCTTGCATTTCCTCCCTTCCGCAGGGAAAGCTTAGTTCCTCTCCTAGTGAGTATGTTTTTAATAACCTGCTTTAATGATTTAACTACAATAGACAAAAGAGAATTCACTCCTGAGGTGAAAAACTACATAAACCCTTTGCCCTGCGAATGCTGCCTCGATACTGGATCCCTGCCCATGGGGAAAGCCATATCCTGAGCAGCCTGAGGTGGTGCCCTAAGAAGGAAGCAGAGCCTCTTGTCTGCAGCCACACTCTGGTGACTCCAGCCCCCGTCAGACACCTCAACGGAAGCCACAAGACCAACCTTGAGCCATAGGCACCACGCTAAGCATTTCCTGGATTCTGGACCCACTGAGGATGTAAAACAATAAAAGCCTGTAAGTCTTGAGATGCTCACACACCATCCGCAGACGAGCAGCACGCTGGCATGTGCTCACCAGCCAGGCACACTAGCATGTGTTCACCAGCCAGGCACACTAGCGTGTGTTCACCAGCCAGGCACACTAGCGTGTGTTCACCAGCCAGGCACACTAGCGTGTGTTCACCAGCCAGGCACACTAGCGTGTGTTCACCAGCCAGGCACACTAGCGTGTGCTCACCAGCCAGGCACACTAGCGTGTGCTCACCAACCAGGCACACTAGCGTGTGTTCACCAGCCAGGCACGCTAGCGTGTGCTCACCAGCCAGGCACGCTAGCGTGTGTTCACCAGCCAGGCACGCTAGCGTGTGTTCGCCAGCCAGGCACGCTAGCGTGTGCTCACCAGCCAGGCACGCTAGCGTGTGCTCACCAGCCAGGCACGCTAGCGTGTGCTCACCAGCCAGGCACACTAGCTAGCGTGTGCTCACCAGCCAGGCACACTAGCTAGCGTGTGTTCGCCAGCCAGGCACGCTAGCGTGTGCTCGCCAGCCAGGCACGCTAGCGTGTGCTCGCCAGCCAGGCACGCTAGCGTGTGCTCGCCAGCCAGGCACGCTAGCGTGTGCTCGCCAGCCAGGCACGCTAGCGTGTGCTCGCCAGCCAGGCACGCTAGCGTGTGCTCGCCAGCCAGGCACGCTAGCGTGTGCTCGCCAGCCAGGCACGCTAGCGTGTGCTCGCCAGCCAGGCACGCTAGCGTGTGTTCGCCAGCCAGGCACGCTAGCGTGTGCTCACCAGCCACAGACAAAAGGCATGCTGCCGTGTGCTGAAGCAAATGGGCATTTACAGACGCACGACAGAACAACAGTTGGGGCCCCCACTCTCGGTTCTTCGGGTGTTTGACAAAAAGCTGTCACAGAAACAGGCCAGACTACATGTTTTTCCCAACAGTGTTTCTGCCACACTGCGATGTTTTAAGACGACACACGCTATAATTAGAAAGCTTTCCTAGCCAGAGATATGGCTCAGTGGTCTAGAGCACTGGCTGGTTTTGCAGAGGACCCTGGTTCAATTCCCAGCACCCACACAGTGGTTCACAACCATCTGTAACTCCAGATCCAGGGGATCCAAAGCTGTCATCTGCCTTCCGTGTGCACCAGGCACACATGTAGCCAAAACACCCACACATGTAAGAAAATAATGTTTTAAAAAAATTAGTTCCCCTAGCCTGATGTTTTACTTTGTTATTTTTGGGTCAGGCCCCTACTATGTGTCCCAGGCTGTCTGTGAGTTGGTAATCCTCCTGCCTCCACCTCCAAATCCTGGGATTAAGGACATGCACATACGCCATGTCTGGCAATGTTTTACTTTGTATTACATATATTAAACGAAGACCTTTTAGGAGCTATAATGTAGGTAGGTCCTACAAAGGAGCACAGGTGTTGCCCCTGAGCCCTATGGGGACAAATATGATTATAGGTCACTCTAATATCAGACAATATTTCCAGAAACTGCTATGACAGGATAAGTGATTCATGTATCAGCAACTTTGTTTCTGGAGTCATTCTAAAATCATGTTCACTAGTTCTTGTCTTTTTAAAAATAGTTACAGTGAAGGTTTTATCATTTTAGTAATAACAAGGGAGGAAACAGAAAGGCCATATTCCTAAGCCCTTTCGGTCAGAGTCCAAGAACTCTATATGTCTTTAATTTAGTTTGACAATTTTTCTACTGCAAGAGAATTCAGGACACTATGCTAGACGCAAGAAATACAAAGAAAACTGTGTGTCCTTATTCTCCAAAATCAAGATCCAGTGAGCATTTTACTCTTCTGTGCACATCTGTGTGCACACCGGAGTGTGCATGGAATCAGAGAACAATATGGCGAAGTCAGTTCTCTCCACCCACTACAGAGCTGCTTGTTCTCTCGCTCCTGTGTGGGTTCCATGGATTCAACTCAGGTTGCCAGGCTTCCCAGCAAGGCCTTCACCCACTGAGCCATCTCTCCAGCCCAAATCCAGAAATTTCCAATGTAAAGTGATCGCTAAGTACAATGGACCACACTAGTGATTCCAGCATTCAGGAAGGTGAGTCAGGAGGATCACAAGTCTAAAATGAGCCTGGGTTACCTACAGACACCCTGACGATAGATAGATAGATAGATAGATAGATAGATAGATAGATAGATAGATAGAAGACAAACAGAAGGATAGATAGATAGATAGATAGATAGATAGAAGACAAACAGAAGGATAGATAGATAGATAGATAGATAGATAGATAGATAGATAGATAGAAGACAAACAGAAGGATAGATAGATAGATAGATAGATAGATAGATAGATAGATAGATGATAGATGATAGGAGGTAAGGAGGTAGATAGACAGTCAGACAGACAGATAGATGATAGAGTAGATATATAGGTGATAGAGTAGGTGATAGATAGATAGATAGATAGATAGGAGGTAAGAAGGTAGATAGACAGGCAGACAGACAGATAGATGATAGAGTAGATATATAGGTGATAGAATAGATAGATAGATACATAGATAGATAGATAGATAGATAGATAGATAGATAGATAGATAGATAGATAGATAGATAGATAATAGAGATAGATAGACAGATGGATAGATAGTTATACAAAATATGATTATGGTGAGGTATTAAGGACAACAGAAACAAAGGGAAAATGAACTGATCTCTTATGATCAGTGTAATGATATTCAGGTTTTAATTTATTTTCCTGGGGGAGGGTGAACAGGGTCTCTCCATATATGTTCTGTTTGCATCCATTTATGCGCACCGTGTGTGTGTGCGCGCAAGCATAAATGGATGCAAGCAGAACATTCATTGGCATAAATTAAAAATAAGTAATTTTTTAAAAAAGGAAAACAAAAAACAAATGAATCCTAATGATGCTGTCTCATGGCACAGTATAAAGCTGTTCACACCAACCAGAAACCAAGTCTTCAAGCATATGAGCCTGGGCTGAAGGTAGGGGGTGGAGGGTGTCTCATTCGAACCACCACAAGGGGTGCTTTACACAAACTACTGAAACAGAAGCAAGGAAAGTCCAGTCCTCAGAGCAAGGGAAAGCTAGCAAAGAATGGAATCGTTTCAAAGAAAAAAAAATGTTTCCAAAAATCCCTTGGCCCCATCCTGAGAGAATGGCTGCATTCACTCCATATCAGAGAATGACATAAATGTTGCATCATAATGGACCTCTGATAATGAACTCTGTGATCTGTTCATAAGTAAGAGAGACAAAAGATTATTTATACCGATGGCATTTGCGGAGGATTTGAAAGCAGTGAACCATGCCAGCTCACATTGCAATTAATAAAACGCCTGCAGCAGTGATGGGAAACCTCGAACTTTCAGAAACGAACCCTGCATGCCGGCTGATGCTGGGAGCCAAAGTGAATGTGGATGAGCACCATGGAGGACCAAACAGATGCCCGCATCCATCACATCCTAGTTGGTCCAGATCCAACTCAAACATCAAACCAGTCTTTCTACAGGCTGGAACAGAGCGACAAATCGCCCATCTGTATGGCTGGGGGCCATATGGGAACAGACATCTATTCCCATAAAGATAGACTTCAATGGCTGAATAACCGGACACTTGGCAGGGTTTGCTCATAAAAACAGAGCATTTCATATGCCAGTAGGCTATAATTGATATGATAAATCATTTTCTTTGTGCCCGGTAAATTTTTAGTTTTCCAAAAGACTAAATCCATAATTTAAGATGGTCTGAATTGTTTTTTTTACCTTAAAGCCAGATGACTGGAGGAAGAACTTCATCACACACAGCTGCAGGGTGACAAGCCAGCTCATTGCTCTCAAAACCATGTTCCTTGTTTTCTTCCAAAATGACGCACTTTTTTGTTCCATTTTTAAAGTTGTCCAAAATCAGTTTTTATTATAAGAAATGTGGGGATGGCTGTGGAAATGTCTCGGTGGGTGAAGTTCTTGCCACGCGAGCCTGACACCGCGTGCTGGCTCTCACAGTGAGGTGGAGATGGGAAAGAGGATGGCCTAGATGATCAGAGGCCTGGAATGTGCTACACGGTGCAAAACAATTTAAAAAAACAACTGCACTGGTCAGTTTTTGTAGACTTGACACAAACTAGAAGCTACCTGGGAAAGGGGAACCACAAATGAAGAATTGCAACTATTTGACTGACCTGTCAGCTTGTCGGTGAGGCATTTTCTTGACTGACTATCAATGGGGGAGGGGCCAGCCACCCCTAGGTAACTAGTCCTGGTTGTATAAGAAAGCAGGCTGAGCAAGGCATGAGGAGCAAGCTAGTAAGCAGCACCCCTCTGTGATTCCTGCTTCCGTTCCTAACTTTAGGTTCCTGTTTGAGTTCCTGCCCTGGCCTCCCTAGAAGATGTGGCTTATGAGAAGAAATAAAATTTCCCCACAGTTCACTTCTGATCTTGCCGTTTATGACAGCAACAGAGAAGGACCCTGGAACAGAGACCAAGCCTCTGCTATGCCCGCCAAGACCCAGGAGAATGTCACTCAATGAAGGTGAGATAAGAGTCCTTTGTTTGTCATTGGCAAGAGCAGGCTCAGGACAGAAAGGACTCTCAGAGTCAGGGGAGAACTTACAATGCCAAACACCACAACCACATCACACCAGTCACAGGCCAGGGGGCAGAAGTTTTGGTCCAGCTGATTAAAACAATTTAGTGCTGTGTGGTAAAACAATGGGTCTCGGGAAAGTGTCCCAGCAGGCATCACACGCAGGTGTGACAGCATCCGGATGTTCTGTCAGCAGGATGTGGTTAGCCGGGAGGGGGGGGGGGGGGGCAGGGGGGCGGGGGGCGCTGCAGAGCAGCTGGGTGAAACATGAGGTGGAGTTGCCGGGCGGTGGTGGCGCACGCCTTTAATCCCAGCACTCGGGAGGCAGAGGCAGGCGGATCTCTGTGAGTTCGAGACCAGCCTGGTCTACAAGAGCTAGTTCCAGGACAGGCTCCAAAACCACAGAGAAACCCTGTCTCGAAAAACCAAAAAAAAAAAAAAAAAAAAAAACATGAGGTGGAGTTGGCTGAAACTGCAACAAAATGGTGTCGCTTCGGGCAGCTCACATCAACAAGATGGAAGAAGAGAGACGAGGCCTGAAAGTCCTCTGACCTCCATCCAGGCTCCATGGTATGGGCGCAACTGCTCACACACATGCGCACACACACATGCACACACACACTTGTGCATGCACATACACACGCATGCACAGACATTTTTTAAAAATAAATTAAAAGTATGACCCTTGAAGCCCCACGGATGTGGACTTTGCCCTTTTCCCTGGTCTCCTGGGAGCCACTATTCCTGATTTTTCAAAGCCAGTTGTAACTAACCACAACTTATGCTGAGACCAGGTGAGATGCTAAGAAAGAACACTTGGCAAAATACCTAGAAATTCAAATATTAGATCAATGTTAATACCTGCACCACCTTTCTTCTCACCTTCAACACCCCAGGAGAATCAAACGCAATGTTCTCCGGCTTTTTAAAGGAGACTCTTGGTGTGTGGAGACACAGGGGAGCAATAGGGCACATGCTGGGGACAAGCATGTTGTGGGAGTCCCCTATGTCTGCTGTGAATATGTTTTATTGCCATTGGTTAATAAAGAAGCTGCTTTAGGCCTATGGCAGAGCAGAATATAGCCAGGCAGGAAATCTGCACAGAGATGGAGAGAGAGAGCAGGCTGAGTTGAAGAACTGCCCTGTAGCTGCTGAAGGAGAAAGACGCTCACCTGGGAACCTCACTGGTAAACCACAAGCCTCATGGTAAAGTACAAAATAGCGGGAATAGGTTAATTTAAGATGTAAAAGTTAGTTAGTAAGAAGCCTGAGCTAATATGTATGTCAAGCAGTATTTTAATTAATACTGTTTGGGTCTGAGCAGGAAATGAACAATCAGCCTCCATCTACGCATACAAAGTCCTGATTTCAGAGCATACGCTGGGTACATGCACAGTCCTGTGTTCAGAGCACACGCTGGGTACATGCACAGTCCTGTGTTCAGAGCACACGCTGGGCACATGCACAGTCCTGTGTTCAGAGCACACGCTGGGTACATGCACAGTCCTGTGTTCAGAGCACACGCTGGGCACATGCACAGTCTTGTGTTCAGAGCACACGCTGGGCACATGCACAGTCCTGTGTTCAGAGCACACGCTGGGCACATGCACAGTCCTGTGTTCAGAGCACACGCTGGGTACATGCAGAGTCCTGTGTTCAGAGCACACGCTGGGCACATGCAGAGTCCTGTGTTCAGAGCACACGCTGGGCACATGCACAGTCCTGTGTTCAGAGCACACGCTGGGTACATGCAGAGTCTTGTGTTCAGAGCACACGCTGGGCACATGCACAGTCCTGTGTTCAGAGCACACGCTGGGTACATGCAGAGTCCTGTGTTCAGAGCACACGCTGGGCACATGCAGAGTCCTGTGTTCAGAGCACACGCTGGGCACATGCACAGTCCTGTGTTCAGAGCACACGCTGGGTACATGCAGAGTCCTGTGTTCAGAGCACACGCTGGGCACATGCAGAGTCCTGTGTTCAGAGCACACGCTGGGTACATGCACAGTCCTGATTTCAGAGCATACGCTGGGTACATGCACAGTCCTGATTTCAGAGCATACGCTGGGTACATGCACAGTCCTGTGTTCAGAGCACACGCTGGGCACATGCAGAGTCCTGATTTCAGAGCATACGCTGGGTACATGCACAGTCCTGATTTCAGAGCATACGCTGGGTACATGCACAGTCCTGTGTTCAGAGCACACGCTGGGTACATGCACAGTCCTGTGTTCAGAGCACACGCTGGGTACATGCACAGTCCTGTGTTCAGAGCACACGCTGGGCACATGCACAGTCCTGTGTTCAGAGCATACGCTGGGTACATGCACAGTCCTTTGTTCAGAGCACACGCTGGGCACATGCACAGTCTTGTGTTCAGAGCACACGCTGGGTACATGCAGAGTCCTGTGTTCAGAGCACACGCTGGGTACATGCAGAGTCCTGTGTTCAGAGCACACGCTGGGTACATGCACAGTCCTGTGTTCAGAGCACACGCTGGGTACATGAAAAGTCCTGAGTCCAGTACTGGTAGGAGTTACTTTTCTCAATGTGGTGGCCAAACACCTGGGGAGAAAGAACATAATGGAGGAAGGGTTTGCTTTGGCTCACAGTTAAGGACAGCATGGCAGGACAGGGATGGAGCAGGAGAATGGGGGGGCAGTCATATTGTCTCTGCAGTCAGGAAGGAGAGAACAGACAGGGACTGGGACTGGACTCTCCGCTGAAGAGCGGTGACTGGCCTGCGTCAGTGAGGTACCTGACGGTTCTGTAACCACCAGATGGGGAACAAGTGTTCAGAAACACGAGCCCACAAGGAACAGGTAGCTGGAGGTTTCTCTCCCTCCCACCAGGTCCCAAATCACCACCCTGAGGCTTCATGTTAATTACAAACTGTTTGGCCTGTTAGCTCAGGCATATTATTAACTACCTCTTACAACCATTTCTATTAGTCCATATTTTACCACAAGACTTGTGTCTTGTTACCTCACATCTTGCTTCCCTGGTGACCCCTTGCATCTTTCAAGCTCTGCCCTTTCTTCCCTGTATCTTTGTTGGAATTTCCTCCTGGCTCTATTCTTCCTAGCTATTGACCAAATCACCTTCCTTATTAACCAATGGTAATAAAACATATTCACAGTGTCCAGAGTGGACTCTCACATCAGGGGAATTTCACATTCAAACCACAACAATACCAAAAAACAAAAATAGAAGGAAATTTGACCCAAATTTGACACTTATTCAAAATGTATGGTTTCTGAACTGACTCAGATAGATATAAATCTTGGTTGCTGTCATGGTAACTTGTTGGGACCATTTGGAGTCCTGGCCTCCAGCTGCTCTTCCCTGCTAGAGATCTTTACTTTCCTTCTGATTTAAGTTACTAAAAGCTGTGTCAAAGTTGTTTACCAACTCTGCTTCACGAACATGTGTTGCCTTGGCCTTGAGGATCAGAGGATAAGGTTTTTACCTGTTGGCCCACTTGACTGTTGAATATATGAGCCTCAGTGGTGCTATTGAATAAAGGGCTTCTTACCAGTGACTAGAGGTCCATGTTCTTGTCTCTATCTCTGTCTGTCTCTGTATGTTTCAACCTCCAGCCCTTTCCCGAAACTCGGGAACTGTATGGTAGCGCATAGAGCGTTGTGCACCTCAGTAACTGACATGGCTCTAGGTTAGTGCACAAATTCAATCTTTATTCTATTTGTTAGGCCAGTTGGATGGATCAGTGGGCAAAGGTGCTTGCTGCCGAGTCTGATGACCTGAGTTTGACCCTCGTGATGGAGCAAAGAGACCCAATTCCCTGCACGTTATCCTCCGGCCTCCATGTGCGTGTGTTGACACCCTCCAACACACATAAATATTTATTTATAATTAAATAGCTCATGATTTGAAAGAATCCTGTGAATTACTTTTGCATAGACTAAGTACTCAGTATTAACTCTATTCTATAATCCTTGGTTTCTGACTCTTACATGAATTATTTCCCTAAAGGGAAATATGTCACCACTTCTTTGTAAGCCAATAATTATATATCTATCTATCAATGTCAATGGACTTTAAAAAGAAGTGTTGTATAAGATTTCTCTTACTTCATACACAGGACACCTACTAATAGAAATAAAATGAATTTCACTTACCATAAGGCCATTATGACATTTTCATGTCCCAGGGACAGCCTTCCTAGGGCATACAGTGATGTGTGTGTGTGCGCGTGTAGGTGTGCATTTAGGCATAAACATGTGTATGCATTTATGTGTGCATGTCTACACATGTGTACTTTGCATACATCAGTATGAAGCTGTGTGTCCCATGTTTGCATTTGTGTGCATACATGTGTTGTGTTCTTATATGTGTATGTATATGTTTATATGTGTACTTGTGTGTGTGCACTTGTTTCTTTAAATCTGTGGGTGTACATGCGTTTCTGTGCGTATGTTTGAAGAGAGTGTGGTTGTGTGTGCATGCACACACATGTGTATGTGGGGAGCTAGGGTGTAATGCTTCAACATGGGATATAAGCACACACAGCACCTGGGAGATAACAGGCGTGCGTTTACTGGATTTTTCACGGCTATTGGCTTTATCAACTACTAAGCAGTTTCCAGCAACACTTCCTGAAGTAAGGGAACTGAGTCAGAGTCCTAGTGCATAAAGGAAAAATAAGATAAAAAGCACAGAAATTCTGATCCATCCTGTTGAGAGCTGACTGTCTGGAGCTGTGAGGGCATGAAAGGCAAAAGGGCCATTGGGGATAAAACCTACTATAAATGGAATATATTTGAGAAAAGGCATATACAAATACTGAAAACTGGTATGTGCAAAGTGTAGGTGAGATTCTACTACAGCTATATACTAACAACAGTGAGCTACAAAGCCAGTGTGGTTGGGTGAGTCCTGGACATCCCCATGGTCCTCTAGGACTAGGTACCCGATAGTAGCTTCGTGGCTTCACAGCTGTTCTCCGCCAGGTGTGATTTCTGAATCTGTTTTGGTGATAGAGTCACTTCCTAAGCCACCCTGAAAACAAAGATTGAAATGCAAGCTGCTCAAATAGATTGTAACATGACAAAGCCACACGGTGTAAAACCCAAGAGATCAAATGCGTGCTTCAATCACGTTGCCATTCTTTGGCTCACACAAGAAAGCAGAAGGCGCGGAAGTTAGAAAACATTCCACTCGAGTACAACAGACCCGAATTCCTCCAGATGTCTTAGCTACAATTCCCACAGCACTCACAGGCCACTGGGGATCTCTGTGGCTTTGTAGCTGGAGTTATGAACTTGTTAGCTCACACTAGGTCTCTGGGTCTTAGGACCACAACTCCTGCTTTTCAACATCAGGGTTCTGGTGTATGATTAAAGTCAACACCTTCCAGCGCTTCTGCAGTGTGCAAATGACACACCGCTTGGAGAGACAGTGCTGGTTTTGAGAACTATTTGGAAAGTGTTTCTTTCTTAGTAATGTCTTTTGAATGACCAAGATAAAGTAAGAAAGCAATTTCTTAAAGTGTGTGTGTGTGTGTGTGTGTGTGTGTGAGAGAGAGAGAGAGAGAGAGAGAGAGAGAGAGAGAGAGAGAGAGAAAGAGAGAGAGAGGGGGAGAGAGAAAGAGAGAAAGAGAGAGAGAGGGGGAGAGAGAAAGAGAGAGAGAGAGAGAGATCATATGGAGGCCGGAATACAGCCTTCAGTAGTTGGTTCTCTCATTCTGCTAAACAGCTTCCAGGGCTCTAACTCAGGCCATCAGACTTTGTCAGCAAGCACCTCACCCACAAAGCCCTCTCACTGCCCCTGAACCCACTCTTACACATTCTAGATACGACTCCCCATCAGAGGCTCTGCCGTGTTTTCTGACATTTTCTCTTCAGCTTTGTATTTATTTGCTGAGAATAATAAAGGAAACCACGGTTGTATAATTATATAGAAGCAAACATTTTGAACGAAGAACAGAAATTTGAGACAAAGCAATGACCCCTGGCATAGAAGCCACATGTCATATGGCAATAGCATAGAACCACATCCATACTGGCAATGTAGAACAATGTGTCTATTCGTCATTAACCCGCCCTGAAAATAGAGTTTCTGAACATAAGTCAAAATGTAACGTCTGAAATGCCAACTCAAGAACGTCTGCAGTATAACTGTCGCCACCAGAGGGCGCGAATGCCTTTCACATAGTTTGTGTTGCGCACTTCAAAGCTGAACCCTCTCCACACACCTGGTAAAGCTGCGTGTTTTCTACTGTAATTAACAGTGTGTTGACCATCCAGCGCTTCCACATACCACATTAGGGGACAAGGAAACACTCGAGGACTTTATAGTTAACTCGTCTCCTGATAGAAAAAGAAAGCACCCAGGAGCGAAGGTCTCCCTGTCTCCAGCCTCACACATATAGGAAGAACAGGAAGTCCTTGTTTGAAGGTAGAGGATTGGGGGGTGGGGGAAGGCTGGGGGTACCCTCGCTGCTCTCTCTGCTTTACAAGCCCAGCAAGGCTGAGTGACTTAGGGATGCAATCGCAATTGATGCTAACACAGGACTTACCTCACACCCAGAATTTCCCTTACAAGACCCTTGTTTAACCCTCCTCAAAACTCCTTCTTCACCAAGTAACCTTAGACACAGGACAGGTAACTTGACTGGACAAAAGCCCAGACTTTGGTAACCTGACTCCAGAGTCCAAGTTACCTAAAGGCATGAGATGTTTTGACTTGTGTCTTAGCTTGGCTTATCCCACGTTAAACACTTAAACTTCCAGAGTGGTATTCTAAATCCAGTCCCATCAACAGTCAAGGAAAGCTGACGTTCAAAGTCACGAGACAGCCAGCTTGAAAAGAGATGACATCGTGATGCTGTGGTAGGTCCAATGTTAATTAGCACCGCTAATTAACTGCTTTCGCCTTCAAAGCCTTAGTCTTTGTTTCTGAGATCCACTTATTGTTTTTATGTATGTGTCTGTGTCAGATCCTGGGAAGCTAAGGTTGTATCTAGGTGGCTGTGAACACCCCCCACACACACATGGATGCTGGAGCTGAACCTCGGTCCTCAGGACAGAGCTCTAACTACTCAGCCATCTCTCCAGCCTGCAAGCCCTAATCTCCTATGTGTGTTCATTCTTCAATAGCTCTTGTGAGTTAAACTACGACAGCTCATGGGGACCAAAGAAGAAGGGAAGTGTGAGTTCCCAGTGCAGATCTCGGTTCATTCATCCTTCATGCACTGCCTACTGGGAACAAAACATTAACTTCAAGACATATGCATCCATTCGGGTGGCTTTGGGCTCCTGAACGTAGGTGCCCAGTGTTGCTCTGGAGGACGTCAGTAATCTGCGGTTGAGAAGCACTTGCGTTCCCACCTGCCAGGCCTCTGAATGATCCTGGAGCTGCAGGAGGTTGAAGAGGGTGATTCAGCTAGGCTGGAGGCTGCTGATGGATGCAGCACGCTTAGCTACACAGAGGGAGGGGCTGCCGTATGGCCTTGGTTGAGTGAGCTTGTCCGAATTCCAGAACAGGAGCTGTTGGCCTCTACCCTTTCTGTCCTCCGTCACCCAAAGTGCAAACTGTCGTATCTGCTTACTACCACATTGATGAACAAACTAAATTCTGCAACACTTTCGTATCTCACAATCAAGTTCGCCCAACAATAAATATAAAAATTGTGAAATTTCTGCCACCCACGTGTCTGTTTTCATCTCTCCCTATGATTGTCCTTCATCTGGCTTGTAATCAAGCCACCTGTAATTTCTCCACCTACACCGAGCCCCCGACAGCTCTTGAAGACCTGTCTTCTCTCTAAAGGAACAGACTCCTGCTGAAGCCCTAAATTCCTTCAATTTCTCAAAATCCCTCCTCTCCCCCCATTAAAAAAATACAGCTTTTTTTAGGCTTACAGTATCTTTCAGAGCACAGCTACGATCTGGATCTGTCCGTTCGTCCACAGCCTCAGGCTACCTAAGGGGCCACTCTCGTACCCAACTTTGAAGCTTGCATCTCAGAAGGCTGATCCCCAATCAAGTCACGAATTAAACAAGGTGTTATGTCATTAAAGGTCTTGCTTCACCCCTGCACTTTTCCCAGATTCACCACGTAGCCAAGGCCTTAAACCCTTGAGGGTGCTCAAACTGGGAGCACTCCCAGGAGGAGACAAGTGTTGGGCCAGGTAAGAGCTGGGGCAGGGACATTTGGGAGTAGCAGTTACCTCTGCTTACCTCTTTAACTCTCTCTCTCTCTCTCTCTCTCTCTCTCTCTCTCTCTCTCTCTCTCTCTCTCCAGACTGCATGTTTATCTCACTATTCTGCATCCAGCCCACCCCTGCCCCTCACCCTCCCCGATGTGGGGTTCTGTTCCTTCTCACACCTGTATCTGCCTTTGGTCCAACAATCTGGCTTCTACTCCACCCAGAGCCAGAGTCCTTCCCCGTCTTCACATCCGCCACATCCAGGAAGCACTATGCTGGGAAACCTGCTCTCATGGCTCACGTGGCTCCCTAAGCTTCAAAGGCCTGTGATGGAACAGGTCCCATCAGCCCCAGGACCTGAGACTTTTCTTCCTCTGAGGGAAGGGCAGGGGAACAAGGTGTGCATGGTGCGGCTAGCAGGAGAGAGGTTGATAGCCCTCCATTTCGGCTCCCACGGCTCGGGACTCCTAACGAAGAAGGGCCTAAACCATGCCCCACCACTTCTCTCCAGACAGTGGTCCAACCGCTCTTCTACGTCCTCTTCCTCAATAATCTGGGAGTCTGGACCCGAGGGCTCAGGCCAGGGTTGATTCCATCCACGATGCCCCTTTCATTTGTAGCGATCTCCTCCCCTTTTCCCACACTGCCCACATCACCTTCATCCAGATCAGTTTCTCTGGCTGTCCTCAGTGTGGAAACTGACACTTGGCTTTTGTTTTGTTGGTTTTTTTTTTTTTGAGACAGGATTTCTCTGCATAACAGCCCTAGCTGCCCTGGAACTAGCTCTGTAGACCAGGCTGGCCTCAAACTCACAGAGATCCTCCTGTCTCTGCCTCGGGGGTGCTGAGTTTAAAGGTGTGCACCACCACCGCCTGGCTTGTTTTGCTTTTTAATGTGACAGCCTGTCCTCCTCAGAGGATTCGCCTTCTGGGAGTGGTGGCGTATGGCTGGCAGCTGGCTAACCCGGACATGCTCCCTCTTTTCACAGCTAGATCAAAGTCAGGGTTCATCAGCTTCCCAAGGAAGTCTTCCAGCTGCCCCAGCTCCAACTCAGCTGCAAGCGGGTCAGGCCTCCGTATAGCACTTCATGGTCACTAGCCCTGAAGAGTATTTACATGTCTTCTACTGTGCCTTTTTGTAGGAAGGAGGGGCCGCATGTTGGTTCCTGGCCGGTTAGCCCCAAAATAATTACACAGAAACTGTATTCATGAAATCACTGCTCGGCCCATTAGCTCTAGCTTCTTATTGGCTAACTCTTACATATTAATTTGACCCATTTCTATTAATCTGTGCATCACCATCGCCTCGTACCTGTGGCTTACCACCAAAGTTTCAGTGTCTGTCTCCAGCAGGGCTACATCATGGCTTCTCCTGACCCCGCCCTTCTTCCTCCCAGCATTCACCTTAGTTCTCCTCACGTAGCTAAGTTCTGCCCTGCTATAGGTCCAAAGCAGCTTCTTTATTCATTACTGGTAGTCACAGCACAGAGAGGGGACTCCCACATCACCTGCTCTCATCGCTATTGTTTCTATAATGTCTTCAACACTTGTTACACAGGTCAGACTGACCTCCTGCTTGCATCAATCCCCCTGCCTCGGCTCCTGAGTGCCTAAAGTTGACACAGACACCAAACCCGGCCATTTTCTTCTCTTTAACCTAATGGTGTAGGTCCAACCTACCCTTACTCCTCAACTTTATAGTGAGGTAAAGAGCATCTTTGCTGTTCCGCCTTTCTCACAGCCAGGTCACAGTGAGCACTCCTGAAACACGTTGTTGGTGAATGACCCCAGACTTGCAGGTACCCTGTTAGAGACTCTACAGCATCTTACACTCGCTTTCACACATTCCCTCTGTGCTTTTAAGTTCTGAAAGCTTCAAGCCTTCTTAAAAGGTGGCATTGTTTATTGCACAGGGTCTCACTCTGTAGACCAGGCCTGCCCCCAAACTCAAAGAGAGAGCTGCCTGCCTCTGCTCCAGAGTGCTGGGGTTAAGTGTGTGCACCAGCATGCCCCGCCACGGTAAGCTTCTTGAAGATCAAGAATACTCTCACATTCTCCGGAAATGAAAGGTCAGTCCGGGGGCATGGTGAGTAAACATAAAAAGTGTACAGGAATAAATTAATGGAAAGATAGCACATAATTAAAAGTATGTTTGCAGTTTATGTAGAATTCAGAAGCCAAGGCCCAAGAGAAGTTTAGTTCATTGCAGTGCTTACTAGTGTGGCGTGACAGTCTAGCACCGTCTGGAACAACACTGTGCAACTGAGCTTCTGGCGGGCAAAGGTCACCCTCACCAAGTGGACTAGCATACCCAGGACAATCTTAGCGTTTTCAGAGGCATTGGTTCAGAACGGCCATCTGTTAAGATAAATGAGTGAGTCAAATGATATGATGGCTGATAATTCTAAACTATGGTGCATGACCAGGACAGATGAAACACAGGGGAAAGAAAAATGCCCACTTAATGTCAGAGACTCGTCCCCAGTCTAACAACCCAGAGCTCTTGAAGACTCACTTCAGTTGGGAATGAAGGCGAGCATTCAGCATGTATTAAAAACAGCAGATAGAACTGGTGAAGGTGGCAAACGTTTTTGATAGCAGCACTTAGGAAACAGAGGCAGGATCTCTGAGTTCAAGGCCAGCCTGGGTTATAAAAGTGAGTTCCAGGACAGTCAGAACTACACAGAGAAACCCTGTCTCCAAGATAGATAGGTAGATAGATGGATGGATAGATAGATAGATAGATAGATAGATAGATAGATAGATAGATAGATAGATAGATAGACAGATTAAAAAAAAACAGAGGGTCTGGTGGGAAGCCACTTTCCCAGCACTAAGAGACCTCTTGCCAGATCTCAGCAATGTTGGGTGGGGTTATGAGTCCTCACAGGGCTCCCAGCAAGAACCTCTGTCTCCCACATAACGAGGACCCATTGAAATGCTTTGCAGCACACTCGTGGGAGCAGGGGAGTGCCACTGGCCTTCCTGTGGGCTTTCTGCCTGGCTCCAGCAAGGGCCTGGCTGCCCTGCTGGACTCAAAGTGTGACCGAGATGACAGCGTCTTTCCTTTAAATGCGATGCATGGGAAACTTTCAAAGGAATATTTGGACAAATTCCCAGAAGACAGATCAGTGGAGGACATCAGGCTTCTTCCTGCAGGAACTGTGTTTTCTCCAGGGGAAAGGACTCAGGGGAGAGCCACCACGATTTGATGAGCATATAGACTGGCTGGGACTAGTTTAGGCTGGGACTACACTAAGTGATGGGCGGAAGTGCATAGCCAACCAATAGCAGTCTGCCTTTCTCGGTCAGGCTACGTTATTAGCACGTGGACACTAACCCGTGCTCCCTGCCTGGCTGGGAGTCCTCCCCAGGGAGCTCACTCTCAAGGTCATTCTTGGAATGTGTTTCAGGCTCAAGCAAAGTTCATCTCTAAACCAGGATCACTGAGAGTCTAACGAGGTCAGAGCAACCCTTTAACAGCGACAACATCCTCAGTCCCATGCAGTAAACCTGGGGGATCCACAGTGGAGCACATCACGATGACATAGCTACCAACCGTGAGATCCAACATGCTGCCGTGTAGAGGAAATGTAAGTTTGCGACTTAAAAGACTGACCCCGTTGCCACCCACCTTGGAGCTACTGCAGGCTGAGTTTAGCAGCTAAAGGAGATACGAGATAGAATATAGGATCCACTGATCCACCCCCACCCCCGCCACACACACACACACACACACACACACACACACACACACTCACCTCCAGGGGGAGCATCTGTGAGTATCTAAATGCATACATAGGGTCCTGAGCCAAGATTCGAAAGTAGGGTGTTGCATCAGAGTGCTGCTTTACGGGAGAACCTTTCTTCAGGGTGGTGTTCAACAGGCCCTTGCTATGACAGTTCATCTCCATAGTTCACTTGATTAGATAAGAACATATGAGATTAGCTAGGGCATGTGAGGGCCATACCTTTGGGTGTGCCTGTGAGGACTTTTCCAGAGAAGATTAACTAGGGGGAAAAGAACAGTCCAGAAGGTTATACCAACCCTCCCCCCTCCCCAGGGTCTTAATTGGCTAAAACAGGGAAAGGAAAAAGCCAGTTGATAACCGACTATTTCTCTTTCTCTCCTTCTTCATCTGCCTGGGTATAAGCAAATGCACACACTTCTGCACAGCCTTGTAAGCTGTCCCTGCCTGTATTCTCGTATTCTCGAGCTGTCATAAGTCAGAATAAGTCGCCTTCTGTTAAATTGCTTACCCGGTCTCGGTCACAGGGGTGAGAGAAACAAGTAATAGACCGGCTGAGCCCTACCATGTCAATTGTGATGGGCAGACAGTGAGGACTGTGACATGGATGTTCACAGGTGGCCTCGCACAGTCCCAGTGGATTTCCAGGGAAACCCAAACTTGCGTGTGTGTGTGTGTGTGTGTGTGTGTGCGTGTGCGTGTGCGTGTGTGTGCAAGTGTGTGCAATCCAACTCACGTCTATTTTAGGAGGAAATATGCTAAGTGGGCAGGGTTGTGCTTTTAATCCCAGCACTCAGGAGGCAGAATCAGGTAGAGCTCTGTGAGTTCAAGGCCAGCCTAGTAAATTTACTGAGTTGTAGGCCACTCAGGGCTGCATTGTGAGAGCCTGTCTGGAGGAGAGGAGGAGGAGGAGGAGGAGGAGGAGGAGGAGGAGGAGGAGGAGGAGGAAGAGGAGGAAAGAGAAATGGTGTGTCCTTTCTTCAAAAGACAGTCTACAGCCGGGCGGTGGTGGAGCACGCCTTTAATCCCAGCACTCGGGAGGCAGAGGCAGGTGGATCTCTGTGAGTTCAAGGCCAGCCTGGTCTACAAGAGCAAGTGCCAGGACAGGCTCCAAAGCTACCGAGAAGAGAAACCCTGTCTCAAAAAACTAAAAAAAAAAAAAAAAAAGAAAAGAAAAGAAAAGAAAAGAAAAACAAAAGACAGTCTACAGTTCTAAGAAAATTAATTGCTATAGTTGTCTTGATGTTCTAGCCTTATCTCTACCACATATATGTTTAATAAAAATTTCTTATTGTCATATAGAATTTGAAGAATTACTGAAATAAGATTTATTTATTTTAAATTATGTGTGTGTAAGTGGGGGAGATGCACATCAGCACATGTGTTTGAGAAGATCCCCTGGCGCTGGAGTTACAGGTGGCTGTGAGTCTGGTGACGTGGGTGCTGGGAGCATCCTGTGGAAGAGCAGGACACGCTCTTAACCACGGAGCCATCTCTCCAGCCCCTTGAAAAAGAGCTATTGCTGCTGGATGTCATTCTGCCTCCTAGCGATCACAGAAAGTTCTTCTCATCAAGGCAACCACATGCATTGGCGCATTGTAAGGCGCTCCAAGAGTTCTCTGTCTCATTTCAGGAAATCAACACGGGAGAAAACAGCCAATCCCACAAGTTAGGAAATTCCTTCGTGGGGTCACAGAGGTCGCCTAGGAGATGGCAAACTTGTAGCACTTATTTTCTAACATTTGTGACTTTTCTTGTCACATTTGTGCAGAGGAACTGACCACACTCCTGGGACTTCTTGCCTTTGACCCGTGGATGTAAAGACCCTACCACCCGCAGGACTCACGGTGTGGTAGAAAGCTAGATAATTTTATTTTGGCTTCTCTAATCTACTGCTTGCCAGAGAGAGCCTGAAGATAAACCAGCATTTTAAGACAATGTGTGGAGTGGATAAGACAAAAAGAAGACAGCCTGGAGCCCTCCTCCAACCCACTGCTCAGAACCGAGTTTCAGCTTCTTCTCCCGAGGCTTTGTCTGGCCTTAGTCTCTGTCCCACCTTCTCTCAGCTGTGTATACTCAGGGTATTTGTTTGTTTTTGTCTTGCTTTTTGATACAGGGCTTCTCTGTGTAGCCCTGACTGTCCTGGAATTCATTTTGTAGACCAGGCTGGCCTCGAACTCACAGAGATCTGCCTGTCTCTGCCTCCCGAGTGCTAGGATTAAAGGTGTGCGCCACCACACACTGCTCAGAATGTTGGTTTCTGTATTCATCTAAACTGTGGCCTGCTGTGGTCACAGACCAGGTTTAGGTTCTTCGATATCTCACATAGCAAGGGCTTCATATCGATAAAACAATTTTATTCCTTTTTATTACACATGGGTATATTTGGCTGTGGAAACCATGGGTGGGTATTTGAGTTTTTTTTCTTATTGAAATAAAATGATCGGAGAATCCCTGAGAGAATCACAAATACTCTAAACATATTCCAAGCTCCTTGGGTTCTGTTTTCAGGGATTGCTGATTTAATATCAAAAGCACAAAACCAACCAGCTTTTATACTTCTCATTGCAAACCTACCCTAGGGTGTCAAAGATTTCCAGACACCAAATGTGCTCTTATTATGGACCCAGATGATGTGGACGTGCACAGTGTTTGAATTTCCTCTGAGAACAACAGTCAAGGCCTCTGACCTTTCTCTGCACCACAATGCACGATGCACACAGGGCATAAGGTGGAGGAAGAAGAAAGACCTAAACGATCCCCGGGCTTCACAAGCTTCCTATGACGTCATCCATCTGGTTCCTCCACTGTCAGTAATAATGAGTGCCATTACAGGAGGTGACTTTGCTGATGAAAACGAGGGTGTAATAACAGCAATCCTACTTAACAGCAACATCTGGATTTGTCAGCATCGAGACGTGGTTAATAAACGTGACCACTGTTGTTTCCTACTAATGTTAACAGACAAGAAAGTCAGTTTTAATATGTGTCACCTCTGGGCTGGGATTTGAACTGACTGACCATCAAGTCTAATATTTCTGGCTGTAGAGATGAGGCCACTAAGGGGTTAAGTAACTGCCCCAAATCCCACGAGCAACCATGTTGCTGTGACAGAAAGACATTTTGTGTTCACAGTCTTGAAAGAGGAAACATCACTTCTCAAATATTCAGACAAGGTTGTGAAATCAGAAACTTCCAACTTAAAATGTTCTGATCTCGGGGCCTGAAGTGTTTACTTTGAAAAAAATTAGAGTGTTCAAAGCAGGCCCAAAACAGACAAACAGAAACGTTCTGATCTTAGAGCCTGCTTCACTTACAGCACTTTTTTTTTTTTTCAAAATGATACTCAAAATCTTTGTCCCGGTGGCAAGCCGTCTGAGGGTCATACGTCTAGATCATAGATGTGTGCACAAGGTATACACGCACAATTTAATAACAATATGTTGAGAGTTCAAATGAAAGAAACTTTTAAAAGATTTGTGTGTGCATGTGTACGCCACAAGGTGCGTGTCACACGTGTGTGGGTGCCGCGTGTGTGGCTGCCTTCACGAGCCAGAAGAGGGTGTCAGATCACTTGGAACTGGCGTGGTAGGCAGTTGTGAGCCACACCAGAACTCTGGTACTCTACAGAAGCACTGTCCGCTCTTAACTGCTGAGCCATCAGCCCTCACGGTTCCAACTTCTACTTCCAGACTCAAACAGCTGCCACCCAGAATAGACTGGACAAGGACAGGACAGAGCAGCGGTTTGGGCTGGGGTTCTGATCTGACCGGTCTCTATGGGACACAGCCCAGTCTTATGTAGCTCAAATGTGTACAGGGTATTTGGTGCCCAACTGATCAGGTGACCTAAGTGCTGTCTTTATTTTAGCCCCCTGGGAGTGTTTTGTTACCCCTTTTTGTTAAAATAGGGATGTGATTACCATAGCAACTAAGAGACACAAATCTTGCTGAATTGAATCGTTGTGCTAGGAATGACCTGGACAAAGACTGAGTTGTTTTGTTTTAAAGAACAGGGAGGGTGTAGATGAGTCAAGGATTCGAGGAAGATAATAAAATCACCCAAATTTCTGGCTTCGGATTAAATGTTTGCTTAACTTGTAAGTCACTTTGTTACTCTTCAAAAGCAGGACCACTTAACAGAAGAAGCAAGTGGGTGGGGCAGGTGGCCATCAACAATGAAATACTATTTACTGGGTGTAGTCTCTACCATATTGTCACCTCACGCCGAAGATAAGGACACTGGAAAGAAAAGGATGGATTGGAGGCCCAGAAGCCAGCTCAAGCAGCTTAGTTTGGCACTAGTGGAAACCTTCCTTTCAGGAGCCCTGTAACGTTTCCAGTCACACAGGTAAAGAGCGTTAAAAGATTTCAGCAGCAAGGCAGGCCCTGCATTGCGCACCCCACCCTTCCCGGGGGCCCAAGTTCTGTCGGTAACAAGTTTCTCAGCGGTGCACACGTGAGAAGGCCGGGGTCCTTTGCTGGGGCGGAACAGCCTTAAACCCCGGTTCCTGGGTTTCTGGAATGCAGCCCCAGCTCCTGGCAACGCGTGTGGCTGCCATGCACCGCGGATGCCAGGCTGGGCGAGAGTACCGGGGCGGGCGGCCGCATGGCGCTGGCTCGGGGAGGTGGCAGCAGCGCTTTGTCTGCAGCAGGAGGGTGAGTCACCGGGGCCCGCGGTCCGTCCCAAGGCCGGGCGGACACTCGGGCCCGGCGGCGGCGGCGGCGGCGGCGGAGCGATCCGGACAGGGGCGGCTCGGAGGCGGCGCTGCGCGTCCCCGGCTCCCGCCCGCTCGCTCGCTCGCGCCGCCGGCCGCGCGCTCCGCTCCTCCTCCGCCCGGGAACTTAGTCAGCGGTTCGCGCCGCCGCTCGCCCATTGGCCGGCTGCGCGCGCCGCGTCACAATGGAGCCGCTCCGGGGCAGCGAGCCGGGCAGCGCCGGGGCTTCCCGCTGAGGCGCAGTCGCCGGCCGAGTGCGAGCGCCGGCCGCACGGCGCGCCCCGGCCGGGCAGCGCGGGCCCCGGGGGGCTCTGGGCGCCAAGGTAGGTGGGGACCGCGGGGCCCAGGGGGAAGAAGGGGACGCGGCGGCGGCAGCAGCAGGTGGGGGGCCGCAGGGCAGGTGCGGTTACCTGGCCGCGCCTCACTTGGGAGTCCCGCAGCGGGCAGGTGGCACAGTCGTCAGCTGAGCGGCGGCCGCGCGGCTCCCACGCCCCCGCGAGAGGGAGGGCGCGGTCCCCACGCGCCACCTCTCCGGGATGCTGGGGGTCATTGCGGGCGAGGGGAGGGGGCGGCCGCACCCAGGCGGTGCCTCCGCTGCTCCCACGGCTGAGCGCGCACCTGTGTGTGTCCTGGGGACTGCGGGGAGGGGACCCTCCTCCTTCACCCGGGGTCACGTCGCTGGTGAGCACGGCTCACTCAAGGGGGTCCACATTGGGTCGCCGACGTTTGCCCCCTGCCCTGGCGCCTCCTGTCGACAGACATTTTATGCTCTTGGGTATTTACCGGCCTACAACTGTGATTTTAGTATCTGAGCTCGAAGGGGTCAACTAGTTTCCATTGGAAGACTCTTGGAGGTTCCTCCTCCTAGGTGGGCTGCATGTGCTGGCAGGTCAGAAGGGAAGAGGCTCCTTAATCCATGTCCTCGACTGACTTCCCAAAGTCCATAGGTTGCCTGTAGTCATCTGATGTTTGTGGAAGACTTTAGTGTGTTGTCATGAAAAAACACCACTGGGAACCCCTTGCTCCCCCCATCCCAGAGAACAAACCTAAATTAAAAGTCAATACCAATGAGTGGGTTTCCTTGAGTACATTGTACCCTACCAGAAACGGGGGGTGGGGGGGGGAGTTCAGCTATATAAAGATATGAGTAAAACTTTTTAAAATTGTAAAGTGTGAGACCAGTTTAGGTAATTTGTTCAGTGTAGACCAAGAAGAAGTTAGAGACTGGGAGTGTGGCTCAACGGGCTTAACAGGGGCGAGGCTGGGGGGTCAGTGTCCCTCAGAAACAGTGAGAGTGTGTGATTTTAATACCTATGTCCTAAGCCTAAATCTAGGTCTGGAAGATGTATGGAAAGGGGCAATATAACAGTTCAGTACCGTCACATGCATAAAGTCTGCCGCCTAAGTACCTAAAATGTTGAGTCTTGGATGCCAAAGTCGGTTTCTTTTGCCCCGAGCTTTCCCAGTGAGCAGGTCCACTCTTGAAGAGCTTAAGAAATGACAGTTAATCCCCAGGTAACTGGGCCTGTGCGATTTAAAACCTTAAGCCCTAACATGCCTGAGGCTGCTAGGAGCTAAACGTGGGGCGTGGGGAAGCAGAGTTGTCTGTGAGGACACTTTGAGTCACACCGCTTCTCTTATGCCTGGTTTCCCAAGTGGGGGACGTAATCTTTGTGTTAGAGTTAGACTGAGTGGATTTTTTTTCTGATCAGAAGGTTGTTCCAACATGAACCTCAGATACATGTGTTCACACTATGAGCAATTGCCTTTGACGTGTTGAGATTTGTTTTCAGCCTGCTGGCTGTCCCCACCACAATTCCCCACTACTGTTTTAATTTTCATAATCCTCAGAGTGAAAACATCAACATGAATTATACATAGCTCTAAGCAATAAAATTCGCAGAGGACACCAGGTGACCTGAAGTGTTTTAGATGACCACGTGGGTGGGTGTTTGCCCTCTGTGACCTGACGCTTCTTTTCCATTTGTTTTCTGAATTTGAAAGGGAAAAGTTTTTTTTTTCATCAGAAATTTTTAACTTGTAAATGTTTCTTGAAATTGTCATATAGGAGTATATTATGTTCATTTTTATTTCAACCGTTCATGCAAAACCCAATGCCTGATTTTTGTTTGGCATCTCTCTCTGAATTTCCAGTTTCTTCTTCTCTCTCCCGGCATCCCTGTGTTGCTCTCGGATGTTATTGGAAATGAATGGGTTCTGATTCTGTTGTGTTTCTCGACACAGGTGGATGGTTGGTTGGTCAACTTATTACAGACCATGCTCTCCACGATGCCTAGTCCCAGAGCTCCGATGTACCAGCAAACACCTGGGTTCTGTGACCCCCTAAAAGACACCAGTGCCGTCTAGAATTTCCCAAAACAGTTGTGGATTTTCTCCCAATCCATGTCCTGACTGTTTATTTGCATACTTACTGCTGTTGGCTACTTTCGACTTACACGTTTCAACTGCATTTTCTTAAAAAAAAATAGACTTGTGCATGTCTGATGCATGTGACGCATGTGTGACATGTGTATGAAGCGTGTGTGCCGGCTCTTGCATGCTACAACACATGTGGAGGTCAGAGGACAACTCTGCCTTCTACCTGTGTGTGAGTCTCGGGTACTGAACTCTGGCATCAGTGGCTCTGAAGCTGTGTTTGTCTGCTGGGCTGTCTCCCCGGCCTCAGCTCCCCTCACACCTCCACTGATTTCCTTTTCTCTGCAAAACAGTTCTTTTACCGGACATGAAGTCGTTTAGAAATCAGGTGATAGTGAACTTTCTCTTGTGAGATTTCCCTTTCTTTAGAGTTCTGCTCTCACTTGCAACAGTTAAGTTTGCTCCTTCAGTGCTCTTGGGAAAGAGTAAAGGGAATGGGCATGGGGCGCCCAGCTTCAACCTTGACCTTTTCCTTTGGCTTGCTGACCTTCAGGCGGCCTTTGATGTGGGTCACGTGACTCTCCTTGTCCCTTTCCAGACTATTTGAACTACTTCTGTTGCTTCTTTGAATTCAGATCACTTTACAGTTCTTTCCTGCCTGCCTGTCTGTCTGACCCACCTTTCCCACAGGGCCTGTCTGTAGTACCCACCATCAAACCCAGGAGTTGCCCGTGCTCGGTTGTTTTTGTTGTTTCCAGCTCCCCAACCTCCGAAGTACTGTGGTAAAAGACTGAGACTTTGCTTTGCTCCTCTCTGGTCGAGACCCAGGTCTTTACTGTTACACTTCATTTTGTCATTTTCCTTAATTCTGAGTGTGTGGGATTAAGAGCACGTCTGAGCCTTCCCTTATTATCTTTCTTCAAACCTTTTTTCAGCTTTTTGCAACATTCCCTTACCACACACAAAATCTCCTGAAAACTTCAAATCAGAAGTCTTCAAACTTTGCCTGAGAGCATGAAGCGTGCATGCCGGAGGACTTGGATCTGACCTTTGCCGTCACTTTGGATGAGTTGCTGGCTTAGTTAAGATTAGCTCCCAGTCAGCAATTACAGAGCAATGACCTAAACAAAGTGATGTTTGCTTCCCTTTCTCAGTTAGTACAAGAGTTAATTGACAGCTAGGCAAGGTAATAATGCTTGTAATCCTAATATTTGGGACAGTAACACCGGAGGATTACCACAAATCCAAGGCGGCCTGGGCTACATAGTAAATTCTGATCCAGTCGTGGAAGGGGGGGGGAGGTCATGGATGAGACAAGCTCATACACACACACACACACACACACACACACACACACAGAGTTATGGACGGACAAGCTCTATTGTCTTCTGGGAAGACCGTTTCCATTTATTGGCTCTACCATTCATACTGTAAGGCCCTTATAGTCCAAGGGGGAAGCTTTAGTTACCACAGCCTAGTTCCACCTGGCAGGAAGAAGGCCTGGAAGGAGAGGGGAAGGCATCAGCTTGCAGTCTTGTGAGAAAACCTGTTGGGAGCTTCCAATACTACATGTCATTGCCTAGAAGGCCGTGCTCACGAAGGCCACTTGTGGCCATAGTTAGTCCCAGGCACAGAATGCAGGAGTTCACACTCTTGGGAAAGACAGGACAGCAAGTATCCAAACACCGTTTCTTTAATTTTCATTTTTCCCCGTTTTCTTTGTGTGAGGGAGGTGTGTGTGTAAGGGCTAGATGACAGCTTCCAAGGGCCAGGCTTTCTTCTTCCATATTGTTTTTGAGATAGTCTATTATTATTTTGACTACTGTGCAGGTCGGTACTCTTGTCTTCCGTTGCTTCGGATAGCTGGGCTGGGGAACACTGAGGCAGGTGGCTGCGTCCAGGAGGAATCTAACTCAGGTCACCAGCAAAGGCTGTTGACCTCTGTCACACTTCCCATCTTGTTCTTAAATATGAGTGTCTTAGGGATCTTAGTTTTTTGTTGTTTTTGTTTGGTTTGGTTTTGGCTTTTTGAGGAAGGTTTCTCAGTCCTAGCTAGTTCTAGTCCTGGAACTAGCTCTTGTAGAACAGGCTGGCTTTAAACTCACAAAGATCTACCTGCCTCTGCCTCCTGAGTGTGCCACCACTGCCATGCTTAGTTGGGTTTTTTGTTTGTTTTTTAACGTTATCATACTGTATAGCCCTGATTGGTCTGGACATTACTGTATAGACCAAGCTGGCCTTGAATTCACAGAGATTGATTTGCCTCTGCCTCCCAAGTGCTGGGATAAAAGGCGTGTGCTACTATATCTGGCCTAACGTGTTTAATATATACTTTCAATCTTAAAAATATAGAATTTTTAAGAACTGCTGGATGTAATGGCATATGCCTTAATCCCAGCCCTCAGCAGGATGCGGATCTCTGCATTCCAGGCCCATAAGGATAGATACACAGTCTCAAACCAAACATGTTAACATGGTATGTATGTGTCAATATGTCTTCAATAAATGTCTTTATAGCCCTGCATATTCCTTCTCTATTGGTTTCAAATCCTATTTTAAGTGTTTGAGCACTTGCCCCAGTTGATGGTTATCATATTGTTGGATAATACCTTGTCGTGGGACGGAGATAGGTGTGTTTGAGTGGCAGAAGCAATGGTTGTTATTTGTTGAGACAGGGTCTCTATATGTAGCCTTGGATTTCCTGGAACTCTCCCTTAGACCAGGCTGGCCTTGAACTCAAGATCTACCTGCCTCAGTCTTCTTAGCGCTGGGATTAAAGGCGTGCGCCACTGTGCCAGGTTTAGCAATGTATGATTTACTCACTGTTAGCATGTATTTCTTAGATTAAAAACAGCATAGATTAAACAATGACTCACGAAATCAAATGGGCCTTGGCAGGAATTCTGAATCTGTCTCTCCCCCGGTATAAAGCCTCTTGCTCAGTGAGTATGTACAGCCTGTCTCTCCCTGTGTGTACAGCCTGTCTCTCCCTGTGTGTACAGCCTCTCTCTCCCTGTGTGTACAGCCTGTCTTTCCCTGTGTGTACAGCCTGTCTCTCCCTGTGTGTACAGCCTCTCCCTCTCCCTGTGTGTACAGCCTGTCTCTCCCTGTGTGTACAGCCTGTCTCTCCCTGTGTGTACAGCCTCTCCCTCTCCCTGTGTGTACAGCCTGTCTCTCCCTGTGTGTACAGCCTCTCCCTCTCCCTGTGTGTACAGCCTGTCTCTCCCTGTGTGTACAGCCTTTCAGTCAGTGGGTATGTACAGTCTCTCACATGTAGCTTCCTGATCTGTAAACTGAGGTACTAAGGACACATGGTGAACAGGGGAAACATTTTATATGAAATGTGTGATACTGTGTCTGGCAAAGGAAGCGGTAACTTTCCCATTTTAATTTGACCTAGCTTTTTTCATGAACCCTCTATTTTAAAAGTTATATTTTTGTTTTGTTTTGTTTCATTTTTTTCAAGACAGGGTGTCTCTGTGTAGCCCTGGCTATCCTAGAACTCACTCTGTAGACCAGGCTGGGCCTGAACTCAGAGATCCACCCGTCTGATTCCCAGTGTGTTGGGATCAAAGGCATTTGCCACCGCCTGCTAAATAGAAGTATTTTTGTACTGATCATTGTATCTAAGTGACTGTCCTTAACTTCTCAGTCAAACTTAACAAAATTGTCTTCAAAGTCAGTTTATAACCCAAAGAGCAACACAATTATTCCTGTATCATTTGATCAACAAACAGCCAAGCCTTTCTAGTCCTCAGCCTTGAAGTGAATAATTTTGGATGATCCCCTGATGAATGAGTGATGTTGCTAAGCTTTTCCACTCTTGATAGAGTTTCATGCTGTTTTTAAGTAACCATTAGTGACCCGCTGCACACAGGTCCTGTGCCAGATCGTGGGGAAGCGATGGTAAGCATAGCCCCTTCTGGTCTCAGTGCTCACGGAGCTGGTTGGTTATTGGAGTCAGAATGGCAGCTGCTGAAGACACGGGAGACTCTCCATGGTGGTCATGGTTGTTAGGAGGGACACAGAGAAGGCTGTGGACACATGTACGGTGTGCTGTGGTCGGTCGGAGGCTGAATGGTGACTTTAGAGACCCACAAACTCCAGTAACTAAAGGGGGACGGGGTGGTGGCTTGAAATGAGCTCAAATGTAAGCAACCTAGGTATGGACATACAGATTCTTCTCGGCTCCTTCTGTTTGGAGCTGTCATTCAAATAAGTGTCTGTAGAGATGGAGACGTGGTCCAGTGATAATAGGGTACATGACTGTCACATACCCACGCCTCATCCCCTCCCTCACACACAGAGTGTGAAATGAGTGTGTCTAGTGTACAGCTGTACAGCCTCACTGTGTGTTCCAGAAGGGGACCACACGGTTTGGGAATGGTTGAAGTCTTTTACTCTTCCTTTGTGTTGCACCAGCCAAACTCTAATACAGGTGGGTTTTTGTTTTGTTTTCTTGACACATCAAGCAGATGCATATTTAATCATCGACTCCTAAAAGCCTACAGGCCAGTGGCCAACAGTTCTCTCCAAGGCCATGATGGGAGACACACAGAACGAGGGCTTCCTCCAAGCCGGTGGCAGAGATTGAAGCGTATTTCCCTGCCTGTTTGTTCCTTTTTTGACTCTGCTGGACAGGACAAGGGTAATAATGGCCTGCAGCATCCTTAGCAAGTGGATCATTCGGAGATAAACATTTGTGAGGAATCAGCTCCTCCACCTGCGCCAAAAATGACCGTAGAACAGCAAGCGTGGGCGATATTCCAGAGGTCTGGCTGGGATGGCCTGTCTCAGGGCCAGTGGGCTGTCCCAATGTCCAGTCCCTCTGTGGCTTTGAGGTTTGTGTTGGCAGGGGATGCGTTGGCAGGTACATTGGCAGGGAATGCTATTTGTCCTTGTCCCGTCTAGCAGAGCTAAGGCAGGACAGCGAGGTCTCTGAAACCAGGACGCCCTCTTTCTGTGCGTCCCCCACCATGGTAGGACCGTGACTGATCCCTGAGGGGGCCTCTCAAGCCCCTGGACCGCAGGTTATTTATTGATTGATCGAGTGGATGCATTTAAGGTGAATTCTATTCTGAAGATTTCTAACGATATCTCTCTAGGCAGAACTCGATGCGTTTGTAGCTGGCCCAGTTTCCCTGCTGAGAAGGGCAGCATCCTTGGGCGAGCCATGGCTCGCCTCCCAGCTGTGTGAGTCATGATGCAGTTTCTCAGAGTACCAGATTTAGGTGTGTGTGTTGCCAGGATACCCCCAGGCAGTTTATGCTGTGCCCCTACTGTGCCCAGGTGCCAGAAGTTTCAGCCACCCCCCCCCCCAAGTACCCTTGTGGCTGGGTCTTCTCCCTATTCGCTTCTTCTGGTACCTTGAATTCCTCTCAGCAGCTCTCAGAGATCTTTGTTCTTTGGAAACCTCTAGATGAGGTTGTCAGCGATGACTACTTCTCATCCCAGTTGTGACCTCACAGGACCCTTCTCTGACCTCGGCAGTCTTTCATCCCTTGCTTTATGGTTGGTTGTTGGTGTTCTAGCCCCCTACTGACAGCAGGATGTCATTTCTGTGAAAGCAGACTTTGTCTCTATTCTTGGTTGGCTCTCTAGCATGCCAAGCTGTGAGCTTCCCAGAACTGGCACGTGGACCAGTGGCTGTACATAACTTGATCCTATTGGTCATTAAATTGGCCTGCGGTACCTGCCTCACAGGATAAGCAGGCCTGCTGTTAGTGCACTAGTGATTTTCCCCTCGCAAAATGTGTTTACTTTTAGGCGCCCCCTCCTCCTGTTTTGTTTTGTTTTCAAAATAGCTGGACCTTTACTGGAATTTGTTCATTTCTCTTGCCGTTTCCCCTTAGACTTCTGCCTGTATCGTTGGCAGCTGGTGTAGTTTGTTCAGAGGCCGTTTCCTTCACTTCCTCCCTCCGCGCCCTTCCCCTTCAGCCTCTTCACTGTGTGTGTCTGTTCTAGGAACACCCATGATTATCTTTCGGCTGATACTTAATTTGGAGTCTGTCCATCTCTCCCCCACCTCCCTGGAGGTGCCCAATCTCTTGTACACACCACAGGGATCTCCTTAAAAGGCAAATCTCACCCTGTCAGGTGAAAGTGAGCAGGTGCCGATGCCCAGGTGTGCAGAATCACAAAGTCTCCTGTCCGGTCCTGGCAACTGTTTGGTACCACCTGTTGCCACTCCACAGTTTCCATGTCCTCGGTGGTTGCTCCGTGGATGTGGTACGCACACTCACACGCACTCACACCCCATCTTAAGCCATTTGTAACATGGGGAGGTTGTCGAGACAAGATGGCCGCACTCTGTGGTGATGTTTCTTCCTGCTCCTGAGCATTCTCGGTAAACTGATGTTTTTCTCTCAAGCCTGGTTCTTTTGAAGACAGTGGCTGGCATTCCTGAAGACCTTTCTTCCATCACCCCCACCCCACGCCCTTCTCCTTGCTGCCTCTGGTCCTTGTACAGGACTGATGCCAGAGAACAGCCTCTTGTCTGGCGTTCCTTTCAGGTGATGAGTATGTTTTCTCATCTCCTGGGCTTCTTGAACCAGGCCTTAGCCTGACATACTGTGGACATTCAATAAACATAGTCAGGGGAGAGCCAGGAGGAAGCGGGACCTGCGCACTCCCAATTCCAGAGATTAACAGATAAAACAGATGCGCTTTTGACTGGTGTTTTGGAAGAAATCTCTTCAAAGGTTAGAAAAGGTTAGCATTTAAGACACGATACAAATGCTATTCATAGATGTCCTAGCTAAGTTTCTGTTGCTGTGATAAAATACTGATCAAAGCGTTTGTTTGGGTTATAGCTACAGTTCATCATGAGAGAAGACAGGGCAGGAACCGGGAAGCAGGAGCTGATGCAGAGGCCCAGGAGGGGTGCTCCTTGCTGACTTGCTCTCGTAGCTTGTCCGACCTGCTTTCTTATAGCACCCAGGACCACCTGCCCAATGATGGCATTATCCACAGTAGACTGGGTTCTTCCCCTTCAATCATTGATCAAGAAAATACTCACATCCAGTCTGATGGAGGGATCTCTCCTCTTCACAGGTGGCTTTAATCTGTGTCAAGTTACCAAAATGGCACCCTAGTGTGGGTTTGGAGAGTCAATGAGCTTGTGATTACTGAGAACAAACCTAATTCGGAGCTCTAGGTTTGGTGACAGGGATACTGGAGACAGCTTTCGTATTTTTCTGGCACAATCCGGCTTTTTCTTTCTATCAGAAGTCGGTTTTTTTAGGTCGTCTTCACGGATCTGAGGCTCGGGTGTTTAGCAGAGTCTGTGAGTGTCCGCCTTTGTCACGTTTAAAGATAGACGCTAACATTTTTCATCAATGTAGGTACAAATGTGATATTTTTGATGACATAAATGTTGATTTTTTTCCCAAAAAGAGTAATTTAAGTATTTCCAATAGAAGATAAATTAAATAAAAATGTCTTGGTGTCCATCATTGTTTATTTAAAAAGTAATTTAAAGATTTGCTACAAAAGTCAGGAAATTTATACAGATGTTTTAATCATGAAACTCATTTTCTCTGAAGCATTATCTGAGTGTAACATGCATGTACTTAGAAGTTTAACCTTGGGCCGGGTGGTGGTGACACACACCATTAATCCCAGTACTTGGGAGGCAGAGGCAGGTGGATCTCTGTGAGTTCGAGGCCAGCCTGGTCTACAAGAGCTAGCTCCAGGTCTGACTCCAAAGCAACACAGAGAAACCCTGTCTCGAAAAACAAAACAAAACAAAAAAAAAGAAGTTTAATCTTGGTTACAATATTATATTCTTTTGACACATATATACACACACAGTATACCTAATGTATTTTTACAGTTCTTATTACAACTAAGGTTTAAATACTATCAAACACTTAAAAGTTGAGTTATTTTACTCATGTACAACATCAAGTCTATTAGAACTTTGATGAAGGAGCAGGCGGGATGGCTCAGTGGATAAATATATCTGTCACCGAGCCTGAGGACCTGAATTCGATCCCTGGAGCCGACATGGTAGAAGGAGAGACTCCTAAGTTCTCTTTGACTTCCACATAGCTTCCCAGGTGCATGGTCACAAACACACACTCACTCTCAGACATACTCATACATACACATAACACGGATGAAATTTTTCTTAGAAAACTGCCCCTTCATGAGATATGTGGACTTAAAAGCTTATTTGCACCTGGGTAAGTATTATTGCCAAAATAAGACTACATAGTCAAAAGCTCAAGACACGGTGCCATGTAATGGAGAGAAGGGAGCAGAGCAAGAGAGTCCACTCCCTTTTAAACTACTGAGTGCTTGTCACAAGTTACTCTGGTGATTGATGGAGGGAAGGCAGGGTTCCAGGCTTGTCTTCCTGAGCTAATAATAATAGGTGTCCTCCTCCACACCTGCTCCAAGCCAGGAAATGACAACTCTTCCCCCAAGTCAGAGGACTTGCTTCTTAATCACTGTCTCTTTTCATTTCCTCAACACCTGTAACCCTAGGGAATTTCAGAATGACACTTTGCTCAGTGACCTGGTAATTGTACCTCCAAGCAAGGCCCCGTGAGCTGACTGCTGAGAACAGAGGCTTGCCCTTCTTTAGTAGAGTGGGGAAATGGTGGGTTTGAAGAGAGAAAAAAAGAAAATAGTTTGTGATGGGGGATACCCCACACCAGACATCAGTGACAGAGATGATTTCGGGTGAAGAGTAACTGTCTGGAGATGAACCCTGTCAGAATACCTCTCCCTACAAATGTGACTCCCCAACTTTAACACCCGCCTTGAAGAGCAGTGGTGTGGATACTTAAAAAACAGCAATCTTCTTTATCAAATCAGCTATCAGTTCTCAGGCTCTTGGCTGAAGGGATGGCTTAAAAGTTTGCTCTTCTGGGCAGAAACTTTCAATAGCAGTGAGTGTAGGTGAGCCTGGCATTCTTTGGGATATCCCCACTACAGCTAAGAATTAGATACCATGGTATTGCTACACCCATTTAAGAACATAGGATCAAATTCCCAGAACAGAACTTTAGGGGAAAATCACCAGATACTTAGCTGGCAGTCAGCTGAACAACCGTTGATTGGTGTGTAGAACTCGCAATGTAGACCTTGAACTTAGAAATGTGCCTGCCTCTGTCTCAGCTGGGACTAAAGGCCTGGGTTCTCTAAGAATATATCTTAATCCTATTAAAAAGGGGAATGTTCAACATCTTGTCAAGAATGCTAATTTGTTCTCAAAAAGAGGTTCTTAACTACATTAACAGGCAGGGCATATTCCTTATGGAATAATGCAAGCATAGAGGACTGTCTTGGGGTCACTATTATAAAGATAACATTTAATTACGTCTGGCTTACAGTTTCAGAGACTCCATTATCGTCATGGCAGAAGCATGGCAGCATGCAGGCAGACGTGGTGCTGGAGGAATAGCTGAGAGTCCTCCATCTTGCAGGCAACAGGAAGTCAACTGAAACACTGGGTGGTATCCTGAGCATAGGAAACCTCAAAGCCCGCCTCCAAGGTGACACTTCCTCCAGGAAGGCTCCAACAAAGCCACACCTCCTAATAGTGCCACTTTTTATGAGATTATGGGGGCCAATTACATTCAAACTACCACTGAGCAGTTTGTGAGTGGGGCCTTTCTTGGGCCTGGCTGGGCTCCTGGATGCTCTAGCCCTCTGGGAGAGGACATTT
This sequence comes from Microtus pennsylvanicus, assembly GCF_037038515.1. Lineage (NCBI taxonomy): Eukaryota > Metazoa > Chordata > Mammalia > Rodentia > Cricetidae > Microtus > Microtus pennsylvanicus. The sequence goes on along the minus strand of NC_134590.1, from coordinate 3,532,821 downwards.
GGTAGCTGATCCCATCTCCTTCTCTCAAAGCTTAGAGCAAATCTGTCCTGAATCTCAGGAGCATCCGTGATTATATTTCTGTCATGTTTATTAAGTCATTTACAACCTGGGCACACCGTTAATTCCTGCACGTAGACCCCTGTGATTTCCAGGCCAGCCTGGTCTATAGATCCAGTTCCAGGACAGCCAAAGTACAGAGAAACCCTATCTCTCAAAAAAAACAATTTTTTTAATCATTTGCATGTGGGGACCCAAACATGCAAGCCTATCCCACCTTGTCAGAGAGTTTGAGTTTATTTTGCTCTCTCACGTCATTGGCAACTATGACCACACACCCTGACCTAGGGTGTGGTCACTTGGTGTTTTGGACCTTAAGATGGCCCCTAGAGGTAGGTCCTCTCCACCCTAACCAAAGGTCAGAGCATTCTAACATACTTCTATTCCTTATTTTGACTTAGGGAATGTCTGCCTGCCGGATACTTGGTCTAGGGTAGGCTTACTGCCCAAACATCAAATACTTTACTTTGGAATTATTGGCTTAATGTCTCAAGTATTGGAGCAAATGACTGTTCTGGTTGTTGTATCGTGTTAAAGTCGTCTTTTGCCTTCTTCCTCCCTTTTGTATTGGGGAATAGAGGTATATGAAAAATTAAACTCATGCGAGCTCAGAAGCCAGAATTCAACATTCAGTGTTCGATGAGTTGCCCTCCTCTTCCTATCCTGTGTCTCTGTGTTTATCTCTGTTCTGTCTACTTAACTTTTCTAATCCCCATGCCTGGAATGCAAAAACTGCTGCAGCTAGGGTCGTGGGAGGAGTCACCTCAAAAAGGTGGCTCCCGACATTTGCATTCACCTGCTCCTGGTGATCTTGTAATGGCTTGTTTTTTAGCATCACCTTGATTGGATTAGAAATATCTGAGATCTGGGAATGACTCCCAGAATTCACAAGCGAGAATCTAATCCCCTAAGGTTAGGTCTCTGGGAGAAGATTGGTTCATGTGGGTGGGTGGAGCCCTCATGAAAGGGGTGAGATGAATATCCACCCGAAGGACTGTGTAAGGTTACAGGGAAGCACCAGTCTTGGGGGACAGGCCCTCGGCAGAGGTTCAGTTTGCCCGTGCTTTCTTGGAGAAATAGAAATAAATCACAAGTACTCACATGTCCCAGAAAAGGATGGGCAAGAACTCAGAAAGGAAAACAAAATAAAAACCACCTCAGGGAGATGGAAATCTTGAGGAGAGAGTATTGTGGTTTTTTGTTTGTTTGTTTTGATTTTTAGAGAAAGTTTTTCTGTGTTGTCTTGGCTGCCCTGGAACTCACTCTGAGCCCAGGCTGGCCTTGAATTGACAGACATCTGCCTGCCTCTGCCTCTGAGTGCTGGGTTCAAGGTGTGCGCCACCACTGCCCTGCTGTCTATGGAGACGGGGCTTCTCAAGGCTTTAGGGAGCAGAGAGGTTGAGTCAGAAGACCCGAATGTGTGGACAGGAGAGGAGCTGACTGTGAGGAAAGCCTCCTCCCTCCTTGAGCGGACACTGGGACTTCCTTCCTCACCCTGACACAGAAGTCACCCCCACCCAGGAATTTCCTCTGGGCACAGAGAGGAGCTTGGAAGATAAGCTTGTCTAGAAAGTACTCGTCCTGTGTCTTATCTTCTCGGCCACACTTCCTTAGCTCTTTCAGTGCTTCTAAGTGACCAAAAATTAACGACTGTCATTACTCCACCCTTGGCTCAGTGTGGTTTCCAAAAGCAGGTAGAAGTTAAGGTTTTAATTTGCACATTCAAGTTTTTTAGTAAAACTTGGCTTTATAATCCATAACGCTTATCATTCTTTCTTATATAAACAATGGCATTTACTGAATTTCTTTCTTTCTCTTTTCCTTTCTCTCTCTCTCTTTCTGACAGGGTCACTACATAGAGCCCTGGCTTTCTTGGAACTCACTAGTAGACCAGGCTACTCCAGCAATCCACCTTCCTATGCCTCCAGAATACTAAAGGCAAGCCCCACCCTTACCGGCCTGCATTTATGCAGGCAAAGCCGACTTTCCTCACTAGGCTCACCCTTTAACGCACAGGCCAGTCTGGTAGAATACACTCTTGCCTTTTCCCCCTCAGTAAGGGCCCTTTCCCATCCTCACCTCCACCCGAGAGTTTGGAATTTCTAGCCTACTTTTCCATCTGCGTGCCTTGTTGCCATGGAGATGAGCATGGTCAGAATGGAGAGCATGGCATATATAATAAGCGTCGTCACGGGTGACAGAACTGGAGTAACCCACTGGAAGAGATGCTGGGCTATGGGCTGATGTCCTTTGTCCCTACCCAGGAGTAACGAGGGTGAAGAATAGCCCACAGAAGTCTGTGGAGAGTCTTCAGTACAGACGTCTGTTAACTCATTGATAACAGAGAGTACTGGGGGAAATCATTAATGCTTCCCGGCCATAAACTACACTCGTTCAACCTAATCTTTGAGTGGAGCTCTGTCTGCTTAGGATGTCCAATCTTCAAGGTACTTGACTTTTATCAAATTTTCTTCTAACTTCATAAAAGGCAGCCTTGATGACTAACAGTTTATTTTGCTCCTTACCCCTGAATTTTTTGTACAGTCAATTAATACATGCTTATTTTATGCTTGTTTTAAAATTACAGTGAAAGAGTATCTAGATTCTGTAAAAGTTTGTGATTTCTGTAAGACCCAGTGGCTTCTCCACACTTTGTTTTTAACCTACATTGCATCGTATTCCTGGGTACTCAAACTACCCAAATATTAAGCAAAATGACCCAGTTGCTCAATTCTAAAGAACTGTTTTTAAATTTGTCTTTGTTTTAAATTTTGTATTGCTTATTTTGTGTCTGCTTAGATGGTATGTACAATGTGGAATAACTCTGCTGTGTTTTAGATGGGTAAGTCATGGTTCATCCATTGCAGGGCAAACCACATTTGCATTTGATTAGCTTGGTTACAGATGAGCACAAAAATGCAATGGTAAGATAAATATATGTAGCAAAAATTAATTACTAGAAACGCTGCTAGAAGCAAGAGTGTTAGGGACGCTAAACCTCGAATGCTGTAACACAGTCACTCTTGAGCCGCACCTACTCAGGACCAGCACTCAAACTTTGGAGCCAAATAAACAAACTGCCATAAAGGCCTACTGCTCTGTGACGTGAGAACTCCCTTCCATTCTTGCTTCTGTGCCTGTGTGAGCTCCTTTCTTTTCACCCAGTGACCTTGTATTCGCCCATTTCATTGTTGCTGTGATGGCTCTGACAAGGATTTGAAGGTGTCTGAGGAGTCCCTGGCTCACTACATTTTTAACATGACTTACAGTGAGTGCATCCACTTGTCCAAGCCAGGGTTCCCCCTTCTTGTAGCTTGAAGGGAAGGAAGGCACTGGAACCTGATCTGGAGCGTCCAGTCAACTCTGGCCCAGGCTCAGCCTGAGCTGCGCTTGGAAACACCCTTTTACCTCTGTGCCTAGCACGTGGCTTTCCAAAGAGTGGTCCAAGGACAAAAAGAAGCAGAAGGTGACACCAAATTTGTTTGGGCAAAAGACACTGGCAGCCACGCGACTGTGCTGGGGGTAAAGGAAAGGCTTCTTTTTTGTTTGGCTGGTTGGTTGGTTTTTTGAGATTAGGTCTCTCTGTGTTAAAACCCTGACTGTCCTGGAACTCACTCTGTAGATCAGGCTGGCCTTGAACTCACAGAGATCCACCTGCCTCTGCCTCCCTAGTGCTGGAATTAAAGGTGTGCACCATCACACCTGGCTAAGGAAAATCCTTTTGAGAGACCCAGAAGTGACAGTTCTGGGCGGCCGGGACAAAAAAGCAGCCTGTTACTACAGGAGACTAATGTCAAAGAAATTTTGGGGAAAAAACCCCTCAGATTGGCTGTTCTCTTTTATCAGAAGGATCCTAGCGTGGTTCCTGTCAACTGTGCTTACTGACATTTGCTAGTTTAAGTCCCATATCTTGTCACCTCTCAGAGGCGGAGCAGGTTATGCAATCCTCCAAGAAACCATCTTCTCACAGTCCAGCCAATGAGGAGAGGTCTGAAGGAAGTGGAGTCAGTTCTGTGGGGAGAATAGACTCCCGCACGGGTGAGGTTTGCTGAGACTAGGAAACTTGTGGTCCTGATGGCTCATTGTCTTCTGGGAGCTAGGACACCGTGGGCCACATTGGTAGGTTTAATACAGGAGAACAGAGGCTGTATTTGTGAGGAGTCTCCTCTTTCATAGGCTACCATTCCCTGATACCTGTGGGTGGAGGGAGATGTCATTGCTTTGATGTTATCATCAGTGTGGAAATAGAAGTCAGGCCAGCAGGAATTATTTCGCTTTTGATTAGTGATGAAGCTGGCATCCTGAGAGGCTGCGTATCGTAGCTAATGTTAAGGTTGATGATGGTAGAATAGATATGAGTTCATTTTCAGCCTCCTTGTGGACATCTACTGTACTGTGCGTCTAAAGCAGCTGATTTGGGTACTGATTTGATTAAAAGGGTTGGCAGTACCAGAACTCTTTCATTGATGATTTGAAGTTGGCATAGTAGTGCCTGCCTGTAATTCCAGCATATGGGAAGTAGAGGCAGGAGGATTATGGGTCCAAGGTGTTATCTTCAGCTACATACAAAATTCCAGGCCTGTCTGGGCTACTTGAGGCCCCATCCCAAACAAAAACATTTTGGGACTGTAAGTCGGTGTGTAGTGCCTTTTCAATTGTATTTCAATAAATAAAGCTTATGGTAACACACACCTTTAATCCCAGGAGCCGCACTAGTTGCCATAGAAATCGGGTGGTGCATACTTTTAATCCCAGCTTTAGAAAGGAATATAAGACGGGGGTCCGGGGAAGACAGCTCTCAGACAGAGTCTCATTCTGAGAGTCCTGGAGGCAGGATCACCATTTCAGACTGAGATAGAGGTAAGAGCAAGTAGCTGCCTGTTTTGCTTTTCAGATCTTCAGGCTGAACCCCAATTTCTGACCCTGAGCTTTTACTAATTGTGCTTCATTTGGCACCACCTGGTCTGTAAGGCTGACCAGTGGGGCTGCTTTACTCTCTCAGGTCTTCAGGCAGTCATAGAAGTACAATTGAAATGCCCCTGCAGGCCAGTTTTACCGAGCCCTGGCTCTCTCGCACTTGGTTAGCTGTGGTGTGGCGTGTGCCACCACTCTGGAGGTGAAGATAGGAGCACAGAAGTTCATTGTTATCTTCAGCTCTTTGGGGACTCGAAGGCAGTCAGGGATGGGCACTTAAATGATGCTACCTATTGGTAATTTCAATCACTACCTTCCTGATAGCGATGATCATCTAAATTTGTAGAATGCAACAGTCTTTAACGATAGCCTTTAAAAGAGGCTAACATTGCAGGGACATTTGAAACTTGGATGTTAAGTCAGCCACTGTTGTATAGTAATGGGATGGGACTGAACGAAGATACTGGCTTTGAATATGCCTTGCTTTCATGACTTCCAGGTTGATTCTTGTCCTTGAACCCATGCCCACCTTTAGACCAGGTTCTAGAGAGCAGTCCTCTGCTTGGGCAAGCTTGTGATCTTGGGGCATGGTCCTCACAGTGGCTCAGCTCTTGCCTCCTCTGTAGCTCCTTTAAGTCTCAGGGTTACAGAACAGTGCCTTTGCAATCCATCCTCTGTCTGGAACTTGGGGTGTCTTGTGCTGATCCCCTTTTCAGCAGTCACGTGGTGGTTATACTATGTCGTGTTTGCTGGTTGTGTTATGTTTTGCCTGATCTGTAAGAAAACCCATGTGGCTGTTGTCAGCGTTAATTTTAATTAATCGGTAGGAAACACTGGGATTACCACATTTTATCATCTCATGAATGCTCTGACGCTTTGACTGCACCACATTTATCCATGATTTCTGACTCCGCTCACCGGCTTCCTAGGGCTGGGTCGCCACAGGGCTGCTTTCATAAGTCTACCTGGGAGGAGCTAGTAGGGAGTCTCTGTCTTGTCCTTTGATGGACGTGTGCCAGCTCTGTAACTAGGCTTTCATTGACTTTCTTCTTTGTCCTGAAAGTAGAACCACATTATTGTTGTGAAATTAGGCTTAATACATCGGATCTATGGGATTTTTAAAGATGTATTGATTCTATTTTAGGTGTATGTGTTTTGTCTGCGTGTTAATGCACCACATACATGCCTGCTGTCTGCAGAAATAAGAATCAGCTGTTGGATCCTCTGGAACTAGAGTTATGGGTGGTTGTGAGCCACATGTGGGTTCCGGGAACCAAACCTGGGTAATTTGCAAGAATGATAAATGCTCTTAACTGCTGAGCCATCTCTCCAATCATAGAAAACTTATTACTGGCTTGTAAGATCAGAGCAGAATAGCCCGTGAATTTCAGCGTTGTTCCGCAGGTGGGAAAATAGAACATGGTCTTTTATTATCAGTGCATATGTTGATAGATGGACATTGTAAACAACCTTGAGACGTATTAGTGCTAGTTCCTCTCCAAGGCTGTCAGTGCTGTCTGCTCAAAGAAGTATACATCTGGAAGGTAAATTAAAAAATTCATCTTATTTGTTAGATGTCTTAAACTGTGACCTTTCTTTGGTGTCCTTGAGAGGTAACAAAGTTTGTAACTTGGCCAGTCTCGTTACTTAACACTCTGTGCAAAGAAAGTTGATTCTCTTATGACCTTACTTTGCAGAAAGCAAGCGAGTCGTGGTGTTTAAAATCTGTGTGCTTGTGGAGAATAAGATGTACGTTATGCAGGGACTGTGTGCCGTGGAGGTGGCTGCAAACATGGGAGAAAGGAAGGGAAGTGTTGGTACATCTTCTGTGTCTTCCCTCGCCAGTGAATTCTCAGGGTGTGAAGTATTATGGTCAAGTCTTAAAAAATATTTTTAAACAAAATGTTTCTTTCCCTCATAATATCTTTATTTTGGTGTTGTATTGTCCCTATACAAGGGTCCAAAATGTTCTCTGTGTGTTTCTATGATTTTTTTTTTGACCTGATAATCTCATTTGGATTTACCAGGCTCAACAGCTGTTGTTTTCATCCACTATTGCAAAGATGATATTAAGGTCTCAAATTCATTTAAAAAAAAACTTCTCAGGGCTGCCCTATATTATTCATATTTTAAAAACACAAACTGTAAAAGCTAACCCAGTTCGGGAAAAAAACAGACCAGCTTAAAGATAAACAATTACATTTTTATTTATTATAAGGGGAAAAACTCAGGAAACAGGAACGAGAAGTCCAAGCTCAGCTGTGTGGCGAGGGAACCACACAGAGAGAGCGCACCTGGGCTGTGCACCTGTTCTCTGTCCCAGCATGCCACACCCTAGCTCGGTCCCACCTCTTAAAGATAATTGGTTAACCAAGCTTCCCCATCACACAAACCATGTCCCCAATCCTTGTAATTGTCATTTTCTTGTAATAAAACTCTCAATAATGTTAATAATGTCCGAGAACACGTGTTACATAGGCTAAGCCTCTCTTCTTCTCTCCCCTATAACAGTAGTGTGGTTCACAGTGTGATATTTTCTGGGTGAATCCACTTCTCCTCCTTTCTCCTGGAGCACGGAGAGACCTCCGTCCTTTTGTGATGGAAGTGGTGTCGGCGGTGATGGGATAGACGTTTGTCATCTATGATGATCTCAAATGATCCATTGGCTTTGGCAAAGCGGAGTGCAGCATCGAGAGGGTAGCATCTTGGAGAGTGCTGTGGGGGTATAAACAGAATAATAACCGATTCATTAGATTATTCTGAAGCTTTACCGGAAGAGGAAACCCCCGTGTTGAATCATGTCTTTTAATTTTATATTTAGTCCAGCAGGGATGTCAGAGCCCCTTTGCAATGCTAGCAATCCTGCCGGGCGTCCTTCGGTTCGTCCAGTTCTAACACGGTGGAAAGGATGGCGTTAGCTTTGTTTTGCTGGCTCTGCCTGCCTTCATTTCTCTTTCCCTCTTTTTTCCTTTGGAGAGTTTTCATATTCAGGACCAGAGCAATAGATTTCTTTGTTGTGTGGTGGTCCAGCCAGTCATTCCCACACTTGCTGTAAATGGTGTACCTCTGTTTCAAAGCCACCCTTAGAGACACAGTCACAGTGGGTTATGACAGCTTCGGAAGGAGAATGGCAACTGCTGTCCTGCTTTTATGGGTAGGCTCAGGGGACCCACCATTCCTGTACAGCACATATGCAGAAGAGAGGAACAGACACAGGCCCCTGAGCTCTGTACCCGTTTTCCTCCCTGCCATACTGTTTCCTACCCAAGTGGTGTACGGTTTCCCAGTGCAGTTTTCACAGAAGGAATTCAGTCAACGTGTTATATAAAAGTATGCCAAATGTCAGCAAACTTTGTAAAAACTAATTGCCCACCAGTCTCTTCCCTGCTAATAATTAAATCTTGCAATACATATATAACCAAAGAGGTTTTCTGCCCTTTAGGTCAGTGATATCATGAATGTCCAGCATAAGGTAAATGTCCCAAAGAGCCCTTGTCGCACCGTTGCTGGGACTGCTGAGGAGGGAGCACTGTAGGATTTGGAAGGATGGAGAGGAGATGCTAGAGTGGTTGTGGGTGACGTCACCTGCGCTGGGACTGGCTGGAAAGTGAGTGGGCGTGGGCATTGTCAGGAGCTGATCGTTGTCAGAACTACATGAAGAGCACGTGGGGTGGGGTCCTCATAGTTTACTATATTATTGTTGTAAATCTTCTTAGTACAGTGTTTAAAAGAAAAAAATTAAGTTTTACAATAAAAAGATTGCTTGGTTGGACCTTGGAAGTTTGCTTGGATATAGTAAGCTCAAGGTGGGGTCATGTGACCTCATCCAGGCTGGAGGTCACTTGGGCTTTGCCACCTGCCTTGGTCCACTGCACCTGATTCCGAACAGCACCACAGTGACTGATTCTCACAAACTCACAGCATAGCCCATCGTCTTCAGCTTCAAATCCATTAATGGCTTATGCTCATGTGCTCAGGATGGATGTATTTTTCCCTCTTCCAACTCCCTGCTCCCGCCCCTTTGCAGACTTGAGACTTGAGAGTGGACAACAAAAGATAGAAGCATAGTTGTAATTCCCTGGTGATAGGGAGGTGGACATTCATGAGGGCATCTCATTTCACCCCCAGAAGCGTGAAAGAGCAAGCAGGCTGTTGTAACAGGAAGCACCACCCAGGCAGGTTGGACACCTAACCTTGGTGCAGCTTTCCAAAGCTTAAATCCTCCACCGCAGAGATGAGGAGAGGACAGAGATGACAGAGGAATCTAGACAAGAATTACCAGTTACTTCAGCGTGAGTTGGGTGTGTTGATGCTAACATGGCACCGGCTTTAAAAATTATTTCCTAAGTTTTTAGGAATTTTGCAAGTCACTTGTTAAACAATCATTTAAAAAAAAAAAACAACTGTTATAGGACTGGAGAAATGGCTCAGTGGTTAAGGACGCTTACTGATCTTCCCGAGGACCCAGATTCGATTCCCAGCACCCACATGGAGGTTCACAACCATCCATAACTCCAGTTCCAGGGGATCCACTGCCGCCCTCTGACCTTGGGCACACAGTGCACAGGCATATATGCAGGCAAAAACACCCATACACATAAAATAAAAAAAAAAACTTAGGAAAACTAAGTTATAAAAGTTTAATAAGTATTAAGAGTAGTACATATCCATCTCTTCTGAGTTTTACGATAATTTACAGCTACCTATGCTCTCGAGAGTCTTTGTGTCAGGGGCTGAGGACATAACTCGGTCAAGTTTTAGCATTATCGGATGAGTCAGATCCCAGCACCACGAAAACACTGCACTCAGTGTGCAGAGACAGCATCCAAGGGCCGTACTGGCTGCTGTTCCAGATGAGTGGGAGGGCTCGTCTAAGGGGGAAAGTGATGACATCTGACATGGACCTCTTGCCTCCGTGAGGTGCCTGTGCACTCATGAGCAGACACACGTGTTCCTGCAGAGCTGAAGTGTCATATAAGTTAGCACATGTATCTGTATGTCCGTCTCAATGCACTCTCATTGATGGTTTGAGGTGAGCCTTGGTGTGAATGACACAGTAACGATTCCAGAGTTGGGCCTTTCGTTTGTTTCAGAATATTAGTTAAACATCTATAGCAAGCCACTGGGTGTGTTTATGGTATTCTGGTTATATTTTTAAGAGTCTGAAGGTACGTTGAAATGAGATATAAACCATGTCTAGAGTGTCATTCAGATGACCCAGAGAGGGGGTTGTTGTGATTACTGCATCACCGATGGGCATATGGGCTCTGTTGTGGGCTCACTCTGCTTTTGTGTGTGGTTGGAATTTCCCGTAATCAGAGGTTAAAATGTGAATTAAGGTGTTGTACACTGAAAGCGAACAAGCTGCCTTTATTTACTTCGTGGTCGGCACAGAACTCTGGGTCTGTGCTTGTCTGGCCCTTAAATCTTGTGAGCGAAGTTCCTTTAGCAAAAGTCTTCTCAAGTTTTGGAGTCTTATTTTGTAAGCGATTCATACTTTGACTTTAAAGATCAACTTCTCCTCAAGTAAAATCGAGAAGTCACTGTGCAGTTCATGGTGCAAGCAGAGGAACCCAGTAGAGGTGTCCCCAGGACATGGAAAGCCTCAGGCTGCAGAGGAGAGATGCTCTCGGTGGATTGCAATCTTGCTCGCAAGTCACTCACACAAATAGGGGAAACAGATCGCGTTATCACTCACAGTAGGCAGCTTACAGCTGTATGCCAGCTGTGTGCCCTTCAGATTTTATTTCTGGTCTAGCTGACTTGAGTCATCACTCATGAAAGGAGAGCCACCAACTGCTTAGTCTTCTGCACCACCCTGAGTACTACCTTACTCAGATTCTAGATGTGTTTGGAATTACTGGCCTGTGAATTAAACTGATCATCTTGTAATGGCTTCAAAAGGTGCAGCCTGCGTTTTGTGCTGTCTGCATTTCATAAAGCAAGCATCACAATAGTTTCTAACATCTAAGTTGTAACATCAGTCACTTCAATAAATGCATCTCTTAGTGAGGTTGGAGTTTTCATGTCATTCTCAATGAGTCTGGAATAATAGTTTCTTCCTGGATTTGATTATGTAATAATTCATACCAACTTAATCTAGTTGGCCAGAAAAAGATTACACTGAGTTACTCATTATGATTATCTCATCAACCAGGGTAGTGGTTAGACTTCGTGGTGGGGCTAAAGAACAATGGCCTTGATAGGAAAAGTCGGCTAGAATTCTCCTAATCGTTAAGTTATGCAGCTGGAGAAAGATGAGCTTAGATCATTGACCAGGTTAATCTTCAAAACAAAGTCTCAAACAATGAAAACAACAAATGTTAAACTCGGGTACCTGGGGTCAAAATACCGAAAGGAAATGTGAACTAGAGCACTTGCTACCAACAGGAAGTGAGAGAGGAAACCAGAAACCAGAATAGGGCAGCAGGTGAGGAGCCTCAACAAGGCCTCCCTCAGACAGGTGGGCAGGGAGGGTACCTGGAGACCCTGGGAGCCTTGATCAGCTCCCGGAGGAGTTTCTTTAGGGTAGATAGATAGAAGTCGTTTTAAATTAAGTTGGATCTTGGAGAATGTGACATGATTGCTAAAGAAAACACATGATCGGTTCTTAAAGTGGAATGGGCACAGGACTGATGTATTCCAAGTATTGTCTGTATTGTCTGGGCGTGTTGGGAAACTCAGTGATTTCCACAGAGAACCCATGCACCTGGGGCAGAGCCCCTAGCAGATGGAGACAGAATAAGTAAGCGTCAGTGTACAAATCACAGATAAACTCTGTGCAGCAAAAGAAAAGAAGTACTTCTAAACTACACTGCCCAAGGATACAGTCTCCAACTCAAAGCTATCAAAGAAAGGGCATTGATGCTCATCAAAAAGAGAACACCGCTTCTAAAATTCTTGTTACTCTTGATGTTGATGAACTGAATATGCTCACTGGTTCTGTGACCAGTAGTTTAGAACACAAGTTAGTCCATGTGCTTTGAGAGAAGCCAGATATATATATATATATACATATATACATATATATACATATAAATATATATATATATATATATATATATATATATATATATATACACACATACTGAAGAAACATGTAAAGAAAAGCCTTGCAGGCTGTACATAATCAGGAAGGCGACAAGCACCTGCAGTGGTCCGGGGTGCTGGGAGTCTTTCAGAAATGAGTCTTGATTACTTCCAGTCGTCCTGTTTGACTCCAGCCGGGCGCCAAGTGCAAGTAGATGTTTTTCTTAGAGATGCTTGGTAGAAGAGTCTCTCTCTCTCTCTCTCTCTCTCTCTCTCTCTCTCTCTCTCTCTCTCTGTGTGTGTGTGTGTGTGTGTGTGTGTGTGTGTGCGTGTGCGTGCGAGTGCACACACATCCTATAACATATGTTTGGAGTTGTTTTTCATTCAGACAAGGTCTTACCATGTAACCCAGACTAGCCTGGAGCCCATGATTTCCCTGTATCTATTTCCCCAACTCTATATAAGCAATAAGCCAGGTTTATGCCTTGTTCTACTAAGCTGTCATAAATTAAGTTTCCTGTCTCTAAATGGGATTGTCTAGAGAGCAGTCGTGTAAATGGATTGCTTTGTGGAGGGGCTACATTTGTTTCTGTTTTGTTCTTTTAATGTACTTTTTACATATTACCGAGTTCAGGATCACAGAGCCTTTAGTAGAAATGAACAGCCTAACAAATGCACGCACACATGCACGCACGTGCACACACACACACACACCTGCCCTGGGCTCTGTTTGGCTTTTCTATCTGCCTGTTAATCCTGTGTTTCTTGAAAGTCCACAAGCTGTGCAAACTTAGCCTTTCACAACTCATGCAAGTATAGCCCCCTCTCTCCTCGGCTACTGGCCCTGTGGCCCTGTGAATCAGGCTTGTCATTTGTCCCTTTAGTGGCTCGTCTGATGCCAAGACCGCAGAATCCGTTCCCTTCAGGGAACAACTTGTGGAAAACATGTAAATGTGTGGATAGCAGGTTCCCTGTAATTCCCTCTATGCCTTTCCATGTGCATGTCCCTCTTGACAGCAACATTCTGTAAGCACTTTCCAGCTAAAGGCTAGGTATGCCAAACCCTAAGCCAAAACCCTCAGTTATGTTAACTACTCTTGATCTGACATGAAAGAGCTGACCACTGAGACTCCCACTGTGGGTAGCCATTCCCAGCCCCATGTTCCTCCTAAACCTATCATTCCTGTTCTTTCTCATACATTACCTGCTCCGGACCCTCATACCCTGTCAGTTCAGTTATCCCTGTAGTGTTCTCTGGCCCCCTTGCTCCCCTCACTTCACCTCTGACCAAAGTATTTCTCCTGCTTTCAATGTTACTTAAAATATTGCTTCATTCCTTCAGATTCTAGGATTATCTTTTCCAAGTCAAGTCAATCATGGGCTTTATTTGGAAGTCTGAAGCCCCAAATGTCCTCACTACGTCTTCACAGAGATGCTGACCTTGAACACATTTCCTCACTCAGGACCACGCCCCCTCATTCTTCCCCTCCAGCCCCTGTGTACCCCTAAAGACAGGATGCCCATTATCTACTAGGACTCTGGTAGCTTCAGGAGAAGCTCCAATGGTTGAGAAAACACCATGCTTTGAATTTGGCATGGTGACTTAAATCTGTAATCCCAACTCTTGGGAGGGAGATGGTGTCAGGAGGGTCAGAAATTCAAGGTCAGCTTTGGCGACCTGGTGAGCAGCAGTCCAGGTGGGCCACGTGAGACCCTGTACCAGAACAGAACAAAACCTGATGGGGAAGCTCAGCCAATCACATTTGGCTAGGGTGTGGCCGCCTAGGGCCAGGGAAGAAAACCTGGGATCCAGGTGCCCTCGCTCTCTTCTCTGCTTGCGGTGTTCCCTGGACCCCCATTGTGTGAGTTTCCCCGTTTTCAATTATTAAACTAGATCTGTTGTATTCAGCTGGTGTGGTTAATTCTAGCGTACCAGTCGACTACACCCATCAAAAACCAGTACAAATCAGTATTCAGTACTTGGTGTCGGAGTAGGCTCATCTTCGTCCCCAGACACGTGTCTCTCTTACTTCTTCCTTCATGGTTGGGGATCAAACGCAGGACCTTATGCTTGTCAGGCGAGCATCCACCACCAATCTCCAGCTGAAACTGCGTTTTCCTTCAAGTCAAGGGCATGGTGTATGTAACTACTCAAGAAAGCAGTGCTCCCCAGACTTAGAATTCCGTGTGCAGAGTTAGTCTCTGGGCCTCATCTCTTTCCCTTTCTCAGTTTGTTTCCGACCTTCCCTGACCTTTTCATGTGTCATAAGGGGAGGCAAAAGATCAATTTGCTTCCTTTCCCCCCTCAGCCTGTAATTCAGCAAATACCAACCAATTCTCCCGTCAAGAGAATGGAAACAAAACAACTCTAAAATGAAAGTGTAATGTCTGATGGGGGGGCGGGGCAACAGAGACGGGAGAGGGTACCTAGAGGAAAGGTAGCCTAATGCGCTGGTCTGCTTCTCTAAAAAAGATTGTGTGTGTGTGTATCTGCATGTGTGTATCTGCATGTGTGTGTGCATGCGCGCACAGGTTGCATGTGTGTGTAGGTGTGTGCTTTGGTATACATGGGGATAGACGGTAACTTTCAGGAGTATTTTTCTCCTTCTATCGTGTGGGACCCAGGGCTTGAACTCAGGCCATCAGGCTTGGCAGCAAGCCCCTTTTCACCCTGAGCCCTCTCACATACCACTACCCTGCTTTATCCATGTGTCTTTAAATTTCATTTCAATTACAGCTTTACTCCAGCTTGTCCGCCTTCTTTAACACAGTGGCAGAAGAACAGGTTGGGTGGCCGTGCCCTGGCAGAATGGCCATCAGGGGTTTATCGAACACTCACTAGCCGTGGGGTCTGCACGATTCCCATGAGTGTGCTCGTGTACATGGACACTCAGAAGGACTTGGTAGCCACTGATTATTTAATCAGACTTCCTTCTTAGATTTTCTTCAAACTTGTAACGGCAGTAGGCTTGCTTCATGGGCAGGGAACTCATGTTACCTTTGCTTTGTCGCCGTGACGGCAGGGGCTAAGGCTGGAGGTCATTGAGGCTCTAACTTACTTAGGTTGCTAGGAAATGCTCAGTGTTGCACATCACGTATTTAGACTCACTCAGCCCTGCTTAAAGCCAGAAGAAAATACATCAGTGAGGGAGAATTCCTTCGGTTTTTCTAGACCCTCTTCCACACCCAATCTCCTAGGACATGTATCATGATTGCAGAGCCGAAGAAATGACGGAGCTTTATAGTATGCATCTCAGGAGAGGCAGCCGCGAGCTTTGTTTAGCAACACCTTGCACAACGGAATCATCGTTCTTTAGTTCTTACTGTGCCTGTGTGACTGCACAGAAGTTTAGACTTTACAGGAGAAGAGACCCCAGAATAACTCAGAGGAATAGGATCTGTTATCTGAGAAGCAGAAGCCACATGTTCCCCGAAGTGGGCCATTATGAATTGTCTTTCCTAGTACATTCACTAGAGTGGAAAGCAGAGCTTCCCCCTGCTCTCTGTTCAGCAGGGCGGGGTGAGTCACTCAGATGTCATGTGGGCCAGCCCCACTGCAGCAAAGTGCATTTGCATAAAAGACTACACCAGTTGCCAGACAGCAAATTGAAGACTTACCTCTTGAGATCCCTCTAAGGTGGCTCTGATTACATTGATGTTGCCAGGGGAATAGACTTTTAAATGAAATGTTAATAGCACGCCAACTAGTTCCAAAGTGTCTTTCGTTGCCCTCAGCTCTCGCGGTGATCATACTCGGTTTCACTTCCTGCTTTGCCCACTCAGCCTGTTCCTGGGAAATATTTAAGTACGTGGTTAGGAGAGAAAAACGTTGCTGCCAAGTGGAGAGACAAATTTAGTTCGATTTAGATTTAGTTATTTCATACTGTCATTCTTTTATTCAAAATAGCTTTCAAATTTTGCATATAAAGTAAAGGGTTTATTATAGCATTGTCATACGTGTTTGCCGTGATAGGTTCTCGTTCATTCCCTTCCCATGGTTCCCTGTTCTTCTGTGACACCTCCCTTGACGGTCCTTCTTCCCCATTCGGTGACTTTCACAGAATGAAATTTCCCAGTGCTTAAACTGGTAAGTTAGTTTGTTCAAGCTCCATGTGTGTGCGCACACGTGTGTGTGTGAGTGTGCACGTGTGTGAGAGTGTGTCTGTGTGCGCACTTCTACACAAGTCAATGTCTGCTGTTTTCTTCACTTGCTCCCTACCTTACTTTTGAGATAAGCTCCTTTACTGAGCCTAGAACTCACTGGTTGGCTACACTGACTGACCAGAAAGCCCCAAGGACCCTCCCGTGTCTACCGTCCCAGCTGTGGGATTCAAACCACTCACTCTGTGACTTTTTTTTTTAAACATGGATGCTGATGAGCCAAATTATGGTCTTCATGTTTGCCTGGTGGGTTCCTTTACTGTCAGAGCTAGGGGTGAAGTCATCCTTCTACAGTGTGTGATTAGGCACCTGTGTGAAACAAACGATGCGCTGGCCCATCATTAGAGTCAGTGTGATTTGATTGGGAGTGACATGATGCCTGATTTGTCCAGTGACCTACAGCCCCGTATATTGAGGTGATAACTTGTCTATTATACGGTTTACATGACATGCTAAATCTCGTGTCCTTTGTGTGTGTATGTGTCTACACGACTGTTCATGCATGTTAAAGCGTTGCGTGAAGAATTTGACTATTTGTTCTAAAGAGTATGATAAAGTTTTTAATCTACTGAAATATTCAGGTACCTTCTAGTCTAAGATATCACTTACCAAATTCATTTCTCTTTGGAAAAAAAAAAGCCAGTTAAGACTTTGAAAAAAATTCTGCTTCCCCAAAATCTAACTGCTTTATCTAGTTGTATCATGTGCCAGGCAAATCTGGAAATTTGATTTTTTTATAGCATTTTGTGATTTTTCTACTTGGAATTATAATTGTGAAGCCTATTTATGTTTTACTTCTTGAGGTTATCAGATATACATTCTAATGTAAATTAGACTTCCTGCTCTCAAATTAATATCCCTGAAATGTAATATGTTCTCTGAGATAGTTTCCCACTGTTCCATTGCTCAATGACATCTTACTAAATGTAAGATCCAGTCTAAATTCTTTTCTTCTTGTGAAAATCTTTGTTAATTCCCGAAGTTATTTCTGCTCCTCCAAACAATAATTACTCAGATATCTGTTAGGCGTGGGGCTTGGATTTCATTCTGAAAATTTATTATCTTGATGTTTGAAACTTTATTTAATATTTGACCCTAATCTCTTTTCCATTATCTTTGTCATGTCTGTCTCAACAATTCCAGTGCACCCGATCTGTTAACCCCTGAGCTCACTTTGACTTTCTACTCTGATTTTGTTTGGGTCGTGTTGGCAGAGGTTTCTGTCCTTCCCGGTCCTGCAGTAAGCACACAGAAACTATATTATTTATATTATTTACAACACCACTTGGCCAATAGCTTAAGTGTATTGAGATATCTGTCAATCTATCTATCTATATATAGCTCTTACATCTTAAATAAACCAATTTCTATTATCTTATATTTTACCACGAGGCTCGTGGTTTACCAGCAAAGTTCCAGCTGGCAGTTCGCGTCTTTTTCCTTTGGCAGCTGCATGGTGTCTCCCTGACTCCACCTTCTTCTCCCAGCATTCAGTTTAGTTTTTCCCACCTAACTCTGTTCTGCCCTATCATAGACCCAAGTAGCTTATTTATTAACCAATAAAAGCAACACATATACAGAAGAGAATCCCACATTGGGGTCATTCATGATGTGTCCCCCAGTTCTTCATGTTGAGCCCCCAGTCCTTTGTGTTGTCATCTCCAGTCCTTTGTGGTGTACCCCCAGTCCTTCATGGTGTACCCCCCCATCTTTCGTGGTATGCCCACTTCCTCATGGTGTGCCCCACTTCCTCATGGTGTGCCCCCAGTCCTTCATGGTGTGCCCCACTTTTGAGTCCCCTCCTTCTGTTCCTTGCCCCTTCCTCCCCAGCTCTGTACCTTACAGTGATCACCATTCCCCTACTTGAGGGACTTATGACATTTGCATCCCAATTCTTCACTTTCTCAGATTTATGTCTTCTTCCACCAAAGCACACGTTCCTTCTGAAGACCAGGTTTGAGCTTAAGCCACCCCATCCCCCCATCACCTGGGACAAGACTCACACAGTGTCAGAGTCCATGCGAGATGTGGCGTTCTTTCAGTTTCTCTTGGCCAGTTTTGGGGCATGACACAAGTTGATGGCAGATAAAAAACTCCTTATTTCTACCTGCCCGTCTTCCAGCTAGCAGTGCTCTGTGGTGGCGTTTCCTGAACGGCTAATGCTCGACGATAAAGACACATGGCACTGTAGAATATAAATAGGAAAGGTATTTTTTATGAAGGATGAAGGGAAGAAAGCTTTCACTTTCTCTTCACACTTTTTGACTTTGGCTGGAAAAAGGCCGTCTCAGCAGAGACTCGTATGCTGTACACAGGAGAAACTGCAGCAGACCTGAAAGTCTAGCTGCATGTGCACCAGACCGGGAGAAAAGCCCGCCCTCGTTTAAAAGCCATGTTCAACTTCCAAATGAAGAATATGACTTCTGTCTCATAAGCTAAAATCCCAGAGAGAACATGGCTTCCTCCCTGGTGAAGCCTCAGGGTCCTGAGGAGCTCTGGGGCAGAAAGCAGGCTGGTGCAGAAGGCTGCAGCTGGACCTTGTGATTCCCCTGGTCCTGTGTGAGAAGCTTCCATGTGCTCCCACGCACCCCAGAGTCTTCCCGATGGTGCTGAGCCACCTGCCCGCCCACCCCCTTCCCTGCTGATGGGCGGTTCAGCGAGTCTTTAGTCTCTGCAGGCAGGGACCTTGGGCTGTCATGTGGAATTTGGTAAATTGAAGCCGAGATTATGGAAAGATAGTTGTGGTTTCTGTTCAAGTCAGGAGTCTAATTTCAACCCTTTATCTGCACATTAATATGCAATGGCTGCTTCTGCATGGTAAGCCTGGGATACATTAATCAGCATAATATATACTGACCAGACCTCAGAGCTCATTGCTAGTGGGAGGAGAGATCCGTTAATGGAGTGACTACTCAGAGGATAATAGGGACTATGAGAGGAAGGGACGGAGAGCTACGAGAGCCTGTGGTCATCAGAGCCGTCAGAGTGTCAAAGAGGAAGGGAATGCCTTTGTAAGTCATTGACTCAGGCATGGGGACTTAATGTGTGATCTCTGAAGGTGAATTTGACCTTCCAGGAGAACTTGTTGGCACTGTTTCAAGGGGCAGTATTGGCCCTTCTGGGAGGATTCCTATGCAGCCTGTGCTGTGTCTGTGGTCTTGGTCCCAGTTTCACACACACACACTCACACATACTCATGCACACGCACACACACTCACACACACACACACTCACACACACTCATACTCATGCACAACACACACACACAGAGTACTGTGCCTACTTCTGGGCTTTCTCCTCTTTAATGAAGTAATATTAGTAACTTAATTGTCCTGAGTTCTGGGCATCATGTTACAGAATTATTGAACTTGAAAGGGGGTCAGACAAGGCAGCTGTGTACCTGGGTAGCAGGGAAACTGTCAGAAGCATGGCCGGAAGCAGAGCCCTTAAACTACAGTAGAATAGAGTAGAGCTGGATTGTCGCCATTGATAGAGGAAGGGTATCGCGTTTGCCCTAAACATACACCAAACATTTTCACCCTGCCAACAGAGAGTTTTGGCCCCTAGATGCCCTGCTCACCAAATTGGAAACATGAGGTGCTGACTCAACCACAAAAAGAAAGTGGACATTGAGTTTGAAGCTTCCATGACATAACAGCTTGCTCTTTCTCAAAAGTGACCTGTTTCTCTTGGGGCTCTTGCCCAATGTTTCACTTCCCACACTTTCTTCCTGGGAGAAGAGGAGATGAAATCAGTGTGTTGGCTCCGGGCACTGTGGTGAAAGGTCTTGTCTCATTCAGGAGGCAGGCAAGCTGGACTTGCAGCTGAGTGTCGCGGGTGTTTACTCTCGTGGTCCGCTGTCCACCCGCATTTCCATTACAAGGTCGATCTCACAAAGAACTTTCAAGGTAGATGTATCAAAGAGCTTTACTCAGGCTCCTACTTTACCACACTGCACTTTTTTCTCTTCTGCCGGGAATCATGGGCCTCTGGGCCTTTTTCAAAGGCTCCTTTCGGCTTTGTAGGAGGGCTTAAATGTTACATGGTGGCAGTGGCAACATTTGTTGCTTTGTTTCCTTGGAACCAAGCTATGTAAATAAAGCTGTGGCGGGAGAGTTGTGCTGCTTCCACCCATTGTCGCCAGCCAGAGCTGGCAGGTCACGCAGGAGATCCTTTTACATTTGCCACTGGAGTGATCTCAGAGTTACCTTTTATATCAGCTCTGAGGCCAACGACAGACGCGAAAGCTGAAGATGGAGGACCAGAGTGGGGTGGATGCAGATGAGATGGCCATGGAGGCAGCCCTGGATGTGCTCCAGTACACACGTTCCACACCGCCGCCATCGAAGCTAGCCTCAGTGAGGGACCAGGCATGGCAAGGAAGCCAACAGAGTGAGGACCTGGGGATAAAAAATACGGAAAATTGTAAATAAAAATTGAGATCTGCTTTTGCTTTTAGGGGGCTCCAAAATGTACCAGGCAGGGGTGTGTGACCTTCCTGTGTTACCCAGAAATGGCTGTATAACCAGCTGGAAAGGGGCATGTGTTAGGGAGCCCTGTGACTGGAGACTCTGGAGACAGCAGGTTTTAAATATTCTGATTCTATCCCTCACAGTGAGTGTCAAGGCAGCCATAGCCTAACTGGTGAGGAGGTCTGAGTGGCCCAGAGGACCTATTCAGGGGAGTCCCAGGTGCCTAGGAAGCAGATCCCACCAGTAAAGTGTGAGCTGCAGAGTTAAAAGGGATCGTCTGCTTGCCTTGTTGCAGTCCCCTGACGCTGACGTCAGCGTGGCTCATTAAAAGCCCAGTATTGACATGGGCTTGGCCATTCAGTACCCGAAGCAGGGCTGGAGAGACAGCTCAGCGCTTGAGAACACTGGCTGCTCTTTCAGAGGACCCAGTTCAGTTCCAAGCTCCTGTATGGTGGTTCACAACCATGTGGGACTCTAGTCCTAGGGAATCCGGTGCTCGCTTTAGACCTCCACAGGCACTAGCACCCACATGGTGTGCAGACAGACATGTAGGCAAAGCACCCATACACTTAAGAAAGAAAAGAAATATTAAGTGTCTTCTGTATACATTGGGGAATCACATTATCTTGCTTAACCAAATTCTTTTAACTAAAGGTTATGAATAAACTGATTGAAAAGTCACTGTTTATTATAGAACGTATACACCATAGATAAAGCAAGATTGGTGTGTTTGAAATAGTATTTTAATGTGTTATGTTTTCTGGAACACTGAGGCTGATTATATTTGATTTGTGTAATCCTTTTGTGTTAACTGCAATTCTTGTTTTCTTATTCTGCATGACTGTTTTTGGTAAAAACGTACAAAATGTAAAGCTTACTGTAGCCAGTAAGTGTCAAATCCAGTGACATTAAACATGCCTAATGATGAGGAGCTTTTGTGTGTGTCGGGGGATGTGTTGGAGTCTTTCTCCATTAGTATCATATTTTTTGAGATAAGGGGTTCTGATTGAAGTTGGAGCTTAGCAGTTGGCAAGCCCTGGGTAGCCATCAAGTCCCAGGCAGCCTCCTGTCTCTGCTACGTGACACTGCATTTCAGGTGTGTGCTAGCGGTCTGAACTTGGGTGCTCCTCATGCATTTTGCCAACTGAGCCATTGCCCCAGACCGTGATGATAGTTTTGCTGGTTTGTTTGTTTGGTTGGTTTTTTTCTTGATGACAGACTCGGAATGTGCCCTGTTTGCCTGGGTGACACCGACCGCATCTAGCTTGTCAGCATCAAGAATGTTGGCTGTTAAGATGGGCATTAAGTGACTTGGACCAGTTAAGTTTAAGCATTACAGCACCGTTTATTGTGTCTGCTTCTGCCTCACAACAGCTCGTCTCCCCTGGTCCGTGTAGTAAATGGTTGAGAAAAGGTACTTATAGTTCTCAGTTTTGGATGACTAGGGTCATATCGCATGTCTTGGAGTATCTAACTTAGCTGGAGAAGCTGATTCCCCAGTGCTAAGGCAGATGTGTTTTCAGGACAGACACGATGTGAAGCCAACCTTTTAAAAGATGGGTTTGTTACAAAAGCTACTGTTGTGTTAATAAATGACCACGCTGCGCGTTGCTGTGCGTCTCTCCCTGCCCTAAGCATTTGAGTGATGGCTGCCTTACTTAACCGTGAAGTCGGTTCCAGTAGGTAAAAAGCCACGTTTATGTAATACAAACAGCAATGGCCTGTGTTATAGGTTGACAGTTGACACTTCGCTTACTAGAGATCCATCCAGTGGGGAAGGATGTGAGACCGCCACCCTAACCATTCCGCCACCTCCCTTCCAGCTGTCCCAAATGTTCCCTCTCGGAAAGTCTGTATTTAAATGCATGATATGAAGTTATCTTAACTGCATCTTAATAGATTTACCAGGAAACAGGCTGTGTGTATAATTATCATTTAAATGGCAATTAAAGGCAGGTTTTCCCACCTTGCCGTTATTAGAGTAGCGGGTAGGTGTCTCTCTGCATGAGTTGTGTAAGCAGGAATGCATCCTTGCTCCGGTTGTCAGTCTTAATTACTTCGTAGGCAGTCGGGATGGATGAAGAAGCTCCTGCCTGTTTTGCTTTACTAGATGAGATACTGAGCGGTGGGCCAGGAAGGACCATGTAGATTTTATTTATGAAGTCCCCCTCCCTCCCTCCCTCCCTCCTCTCTCTCTTTCCTCTCTCTTTCCCCTTTTACTCTCTCTCTCTCTCTCTCTCTCTCTCTCTCTCTCTCTCTCTCTCAGTCTTGCTTTGCTTTCTTTTGGGACAGTTCCTCTGGGGTGTGGACACCAGAAGATGCTCCCCCAACCAACATACGAAGGATTGTTAAGGTAGAAGAGACAGGCAAATAAACTCCCTGCCTTCCCTCTCTTTGACTAAAGCAAGACATAGACTTAAGGCGAGAGGTGCCCCTTCCACCTTCCTACCATGTTAACAAAGGTTAAACCACTGAAGACACTGCTGGATCTTATCACTTCAGAGATAGCAAGTGGGGAAATTACATGAGCAAGCAGTGCTAACCTAGGGTAGACAGGTAGGACATTGATCCTGACCCATCAGAAGGGTGATTGTTAACTGCTTCATGTAATCAGAGTTTTAGATGACGCGGCAACTTTCAGAATGCAACCAGAGGCCCAATCAAAACTGTCAGAACAGATGGTTGCTGGGTAGAATTATGATTGAACAAAATCAGCACGGGAACCTCTGCTAACAGACTGAGGGCACCTCAGTGAAACCTGTCTGTTCAGATTCTCAATCTCGGGTGTAGCATTCCTTCCTCCCAGTCATAGTGCAGAAGCCTTCGGTGCTCCACCTTGTGGGGGAGGGGAGAAAGTACTCTGGTCTCTGTGACCTGCCTTGGTCTGGGAGAGGAGGAATCACTGACCCACCCTAGTAGGGGCCGAGAGGAAGAACTGGTCACTGAATAAAGGAGGCAAGAAACCAATGGGTAGGAAAGGTCCAAAAATGCTCACTTCTCCATCCACAGGATGGTGTTGCTTTTTTCTCAGTTTGATACTGTAGTGGTAACGTAAGGCCAGTTACATGTCTGTAATTGTGCCATCCAATTATCGATGGCAGTATCTGTGACATTTTATCAATGCAGAAGTAACGCAAATCTATACCTTTTCTTCCACTTGTGCTGTGGCTTGAACTCAGGGTTTTAGTGAGCAGGTGACCTATCTGTATTGAACTCAGGGTTTTAGTAAGGGGGTGACCTATCAAGCCACCTCCTTTTCCATGGCTATGCACATTTTAAATAAAATTTTTTTTAAAGTTTTATCTCTGCAGGAAACTAGTTTATTGAATGTTTGTGTGAGGTGGTTGTTATATTAAGAATTATGTTATGAATGATACTATACACCATTCAGTGAAATTCATTTTGTCATCATATAAAAACTACTTCATTTCATCCTTATCACTACTTTGTGTGTTCATGTATATATGCATATTCATGTGTGTGTATTTGTGTGCAGGTGCATGTGCGTGTGCATACACAGGAAGGCTGGAAGTCGGTACTAGGAATCATATTTATGAACAAGCATTTATAACATGAACAGGCAGTATTAACATGGGGTAGACAGGTGGAATACTGCTCTGTACTTATCATGAGAGAGGGAGATAGACCAGGCTGGCCTCAGACTTACAGAAATCCACCTGCCTTTGCCTTCCTAATGCTGGAATTGAAGGCCTGTGATACCCTGCACATCTCCGTGTGTGTTCGTGTGTGTGTGTGTGTTCGTCTATTTATTTTACATCCCTCCTGGCCACAGCCCTCCCCCATCCTCCCCTCCCAGTCCCTCTGCCCCACCCTCCACCCCCCCAATCCCATCCTTTTCCATCTCCATCCAGGAAAGGGCAGGTCTCCCATGGGTATCAATAAAGCATGGCATATCAAGTTACAGTAAGGCTGGGTGTTAAGGCTGGGGGTCGCAAAAGCCAGTAAAGCAGCTGGAGACGGCCCCTGTTCCCACTCTCAGAGTCCCACCAGAGGACCAAGCCTCACAGCTGTAACGCATTTGCAGAGGGCCGAGGTCAGACCCATCCATTCACTCTGTTCCATTCTCCTTCCCAGCCAGCGAGATGTTATTTTTCTCAAAAAGGCTTGTTGTAGATTTCGGAAAGAGAGAGAGAGGTCACATTCTCTGTGGAACTCCTCTCTAGTGCTTTTGCAGAGGCTGTGCATGCAGCTGACGTTCTCAGAGCTAGTGTGAACTCTGGATTTGCTTTTGAACTGGGCCTCAAGCACTTGACACTTGGTCCCCAGGAGGTGGTGCAGAGGAGATACGGCCTTGCTAGAGAAAGTTTGTCACAGGAGTTGGCTTTGAGAGCTTAAGGCCTCACCTGTGCCGCTGAGTTGTAGAGCACGTGAGCAGTCAGCGTCTCATTCTGCTGCCTAACCTGATGCGTGCTGCTTCTTCCCCCTCCACGATGGAATCTTAACCGCGCTATCTAGAACCCTGAGTCCAAATAAACTTTATTTATTTATTGGATTTTTCCTAGAACTAGCTCTTGTAGACCAGGCTGACCTCGAACTCACAGAGATCCGCCTGCCTCTGCCTCCCGAGCGCTGGGACTGAAGACCTGCACCACCGCCGCCCAGCATAAACTCTTTTTTCTTTAAATTGCCGCTGTCTAGGAACAGAAAAGTAACTAATTTATTCATGCCATTCTTGACAAGGTGCACAGGAACTGGTTACCTTGACTGCCGGGTAACCCTGACAGCCCTCTCCACTCAGCAGGTGGGGACTGCTGTGTGTTAGCCTTGTCCTGCAGACAGCTCCCAGGTGGAGGCAGCTGAGTGTGTCACCAGATATCTGGGATGCGGTTCAACAGTAGTATGGCATCAGTGTTCCCAAAGCTAACGAAGGACAAAATGTGGTGTGACTTGTGACTGGGGAGGTTGTGCTGTAGGGCTCGTTCTAATGTGGGCCGGAAATAATAGCCCAGGCCGTAGGGTGCTGGCTTGAGTCCTCAGCTCCACCACCTCAGCGTCAGGTAAGATGATACACATCCATAATCTTAACCCTCAGAGGTGGGGGTGGGAGTTCAGGTGTTCAAGGGTCAGCCTTGGCTATATTAAGGTTGAGGCCATTGTGAACTATATGAGACCCTGCCTCAACCAAAAAAGAAGTGCGTAACTTTAGTGTTTTGTGGCCATTTATCCATAGGCGAACATTAAACATTAGTTTTATTACCTTAAACATTGGATGTTTGGTATTGTTTCACGAGTCTATTGTAGCAGACACAGCTTTCCTAGCGGTGATCCCATCAGAGGTGATTTGCTCTAAGAGACTAAAATTATCCCATGGACATGCAACATTGTCAACTTGGTCTTCGCTCATATGGTTGTGAAATTACAATGTTTAGGAGCAAATCGTGTTTGGCAGGCCGTGAGATACAGGAAAAGTTTCTGGCCCCCCAGTAGGTATGGTCTTGGAGGAAGAAGACAGAATTAAGCACAGGGTAGTGGAACAGGCAATATTCTGACTTGATAATCACATGCTCTCATTTCATCTTAGAATTTTCCTTCTTGTAGCCTGAGGCCACTCAAGTGGAAGAATAATTGTACAATCCTAATCTGTAAGATGCTAAGGTCATTTAGGAGTGCTGTGGTATTATACAATCCTAATCTGTAAGATGCTAAGGTCATTTAGGAGTGCTGTGGCATTATACAATCCTAATCTGTAAGATGCTAAGGTCATTTAGGAGTGCTGTGGCATTATACAATCCTAATCTGTAAGATGCTAAGGTCATTTAGGAGTGCTGTGGCAGTTATCCAGGGGTCCATCGCATTCGAAATGACTTGCACCCATCATAATGCAGCCAGTCAGGCTGAGTCCCACGGCAGCTCTGCTTTCAGAAACGAAATGTCCTGTTCGGTGGGTGCTCGACAAGCATGCTTCCTGGGGGATGGACTCTGCATCTGTTGACTGCACCTGCTGCGGGTGACGAAAACGCCCCGGGCTCTGCCATGGCCTGCCCCTCCTGTTCTCTGCTGCACACACTGTATGTGTGGCCTGCCTCTGCTTGCACAGCCTTCTGAGAGCCAAGCCCTCTATGTACTCTTGGTTCCTAACTGGGTAATGAGATCCATTACGGTCTGGTGTCATGCAGCGACACAGTAATGGTACTCCAAGTCCTCCCCTGCCGTCAGAGCAGACCTGGGACCCCGCCAGCTTGTCTGAGCCCTTCTCCGTAGGGCACACTAACTTCAGGGCCTCTTCAGACCGTTCGTCTGTCTTCAGACCGTTCATTCATATGATTTTACATAATCAGAGCCTAATATCTGAAAAAAGGTATTATTTTATATATCTGAGAGTTTTACCTGCATTTTTTTGCTTTATATCACATGTGAACAGAACTAGTTATGAATCATGATGTGGGTGCTGGGAATTGAACCCGGGACCTCTGGAAATGCAATTGGTGCTTTTTTCCAGGGAATCCTCTCTCCAACCCCATCACATTTTTAGAGGAGTAGCCAGGAGCTGAATAGGAACAGTCTTGGGCGGCGGGGGGGGGGGGGGACCTCTTCACTTTCCCTTTGTGTCAGCTCTCAGGATCCTGGCTGACCAGAAGGAAGTCACAGCCATGTCCTTATCTTCCTTGCAGGTCCTGTCAACACCCCTCCATCTAGCCATTGAAAATACTCTGGGATGGGTCCCTATGATACAGATAAACAAGAGACTGAATTAGTCCTCAGGGGACTTGGGATCTTAGTTTAACATGTACCATAAAGCAGTCTGAGGGAAATAGAGCCAGGAACTTAGCCAGTCAGTTCGGCGCGGCAGTGTCACCTGACCGTGCGAGGCAGGACAGGTGATGGAATGGAGACCAGGCAGGCCTCAAACTCAGATCTACCTGCTTCTGCTTCCCGAGTGCTGGGATTAAAGGAGTGTGTCACCATGCCCAGCTGAAATGTCCCTTTTTAACTCTTTGCTTTGAAGCCTTTCAAATCAGTGATGTAATCAGATGTGTGAGACTCTGGTTTTACACAATCAGAGCCTAAAATATAGATTGCACAAGATAGAGTACGGTGCTGTGATTCCTGCCATTTCTGGAGTGCAGTGTGCATAGTGATGTCATAAGAGAACACTCGCCTGGTCAAAGCCTTGGGTTCGACTCCCACCCTTATCTTGATTTTTGCTCCATCTTTCATCTTGTAAGTTTCTTGTGCCTATCCTGACAAGACAGCTGTGTTAAGATTCCAGGACTGTGTGGCTGCCCTTTGCTCTGCTGCACAGGAGTGTGCTGTCAGTTTCTGCCATCCCTGTGGACCAGCAGAGAGCAAGAACATCCTGACTCCTCCCCTCATGCAGTCATAACCTTGGGGCCTTTTGTTTCTCTATCAGAAAACTGATCCTTAATCCTCAGTCTCTTGGGAGAATGAGGATTTTCTTCTACAGCTCTTAGAAGGAATTTCTGAACTGGGTGGGGGAACCTTTGGAAGGTGGGAGGGAAAAGTCTCAGCAGCCTGGCCTCTCTAGCTGCCAGAGTCCATCCTTAGGCTGTCACAGGGCTGAGTTTTCAAGTTCAAAGTACACACGCGTGTGTCCTGCCTCTGCCCGGGAGTGGTATACATGGAGCTAGTTTGGTAACTCATTAGCATAGTGAAGTTGGATAACAGAGCTGCCTGTCTCTGCAGCTGGCCTGCCAGAATTGCTGTGCCCATCTTTGTCCCCGTTTTATCCTGCCTAAAGTGCACGATTTATTCTATTCTGAGCAGCGTTGCCATTTAGGATTTTCACATTTCATTCTTCCAGCTCAGTACTTCAGTGTTCTGCTGAGGAGGAAGAAAGGGGATAACTGTGGTTACGGTTTCTAAAATTAGTCTGGATGATTTATTTAGCCTGGATAAAGAAACTGAGGCACATCGCTTTTAGTTTTCAGTGGTGGCTTCATCCTGAGATGACAGGTAGTCGTTATGAGAGCTTCCCCGGAGCTCCGCATCTGCTTCTTTGACAAGAGACGGCTCTGGTGCTGCTGAGTTTGAATAGAGGAGTGGGACTCAGTTAATAGACCCAGTGGGTTGTGCAACCTACCTTTCGAAGTAGGCAAAGTGGAGCGGCAGGAAGATTCTTTTTCATGTGTGGAGTTAGTGAAGGTGTCTTTTGTTTGTTTTTGACGGGGTTTCAGTGATAAGCCCTAATCTATTCCAAAGTCACCCGATAGCCTGCCGACCAGAAAAATTATTGGTGTAACATTGTAAGAGGGTGGGGCATCAATTGACGTTACGTGTGAGAAACTAAACGTTTTGTTTTGGCCCAGAGCTCCCAGTTTAGAATTCTCAGCAGAAGAATCACATGAACAAGGGTGAAGGAGAGGATGTAGCTCCGTGGTAGAGTGCTTGCTTACCATGGACAAGGTTCTAGGTTCAGTTCCCAAAGGGGAAGAAGGAAGAGGGCGTGTCATATAAGCCTAGTTCAGAGACATCTGTAGCCTTATTAGCAATGAACAGGGAGTGGCTTTTAAGAGTGAAATATTTTTAATGCTTTATCAGAAATGAAAAGGCGCATGAGGGTATGGAGGAAATCTGGACATAATGCCTGTGGAGCTTCATGGTGGCATCTTTGTGCGCTGCAGGCCAGGAGTGACCAAGTAGCAAACTCCATGGAGGAAACTCTCACGAAGATATTTTTACTTGTAAAAGACAAATAAGGATCAATGCCTCAGATACTGTGTTTCTTTCTCTTTTAAAACGAACTATGTCTTGTGCCTTGTGAGTGACTGCTGTGAGCAGCCTCGAGTGTCTGCTGACCTTTACTGAAAGGTCAAAGGCCATCATCTCTGCCTCAAGTTTTTTAAAAGATGGATTTTTGAACAGGGCATTGGTGGTGCTTGCTTTTAATCCCAGCACTCGGGAGGCAGAGGCAGGCGGATCTCTGTGAGTTCAAGGTCAGCCTGGTCTACAGAGCTAATTCCAGGACAGGCTCAAAAACTTCAGCAAAACCCGGTCTCAAAAATAAATAAATAAATAAATAAATAAATAAATAAATAAATAAATAAATAAATAAATAAATAAATAAGAAGTTTCATTTTTATGTGTTTAACAAAATGTTTAGGTATGTTGGGAGTTTGAGAACCATGTAAGTAAAAAATGATCTTGCAGTCCTAGGATGCATAAAATATAACAATGTGCATATGATTTCTCTTCAGGAATTCCTCAGATCAAAACTAATTGCAGAGTTCCCGGCTGACCAGCATTCATAGGGTAAGATGAGCATTTCCAGTTGTGAACACATGGCCACGATTATTACAATTTAGTTGGTAGCTTGGGGCAAAATAGAATACAGAAAAAGATTGCCATACTTACAGATGTTTTGAGTAAAATCGCTTTGATATGTTTAAACTGGTTAAGCAGAAATTTAAATCTGTGTTATTTCAATTAAAATGTCCTCTTCCTAGCCTTTGTGGGTTTTGTAAGCAGGAAGTGTGTATGTTCAATTGGTTACTTTTTTTTAACCACTAAAGATCAAAAGAATATAATAATCTATGAGAGATTTAGACTTCATGCTTATGTATTTTATTTGGGCATGTTATCCTTTTTGTTGTTCCGTTGGCTGATTGAAACACTCTCTTGTATGGCAGGCTGATCTCAAACTCACTGCGTAGCCAGGGAAGGCCTTGAACTTCTGACTCTATTGACTGCACCTTCTGAGTAGTGGGATTTCAGACGTGTGCCACCATGCCTCTATGCCCTGTTGGAAACTGACCTAGCCCTATGCGTTCTGAGTAGACACTTTACCAAGTGAACCCCATACTCAGCTCCCAAGTGTAATTCATTCAGCCCATTTGCCTTGTTGCCGATGTGTTGAGCTGCCCGAGCTTTTAAAAGCTGAGAACAGGTTTTGCTGATCTGCTGCTTCTGACCACTTAGTGGCCTCTCAATCACTTCTGCGTTGTTTTGTATCTAAACTTTTTGCCTTGGCTGCATGCAGGCTTGCTGTCATTCTCCTCCTTGCCAGAATACACTCCTATCTGACCCTCATGCCTCCCACGCCTGCGGCTCCCTCTTCAGTGGGCTGAGTGGTGAGTGCTTACTTGCTTAATCACTGTTCTAGTGATTGTCCAAGCAAGCCATCCTTCTGGGGTCCATCTTCTTCACAGTGCTTTTGGTCTCCCCGTGTCTGTGTGTTTGGTTGTGGTTTCTTCCCTTCCTACTCAGTAAAATACTTAAGGACAGAGACCTCCTCAACTGAAGATTGCACCCAGAGCCTTGTACATGCTTCCACTGAGATTCTTTCACAGCTCACTGTGCATCTTGTATGCCTGTATTTCCTTAAGACTTAGATCTGTTGGTATATAAGAGGCATTGTCAGTATTTGGAGCATGAGCAGCTAAGCTCTGAGCTTCCTCTGACTGGGGCTACAGTTCTGGATTCTGTACCATGCATGCATTCCCTTTGTGCATCTTGTTTACGTAAGAGCCACTCATGGACTCTGCCAGGTTTATCCCATTGTCCCTCTCGTTGAGTCGCCACAGGTCTGGAGATGATGGTGTCCCACTTCCCACTCATCTCAGGAGAGCAGATGAGACCGCTCTTGGTCTGCCTCATGCTGGCGTGCCTGCTCTCCGTAACTGAGTGCACAAATGCTAACCCAGAGAAGGGATTTTAAATGAGTGACTATGCTTTTAAGGATTTTTCAAGCATATTAGTTTGTTTATCCCACATCTTAAATCTCTCATTTTTTTATACTTTAAAAGGGATTATAACATGTTTTCTTGAGTCTATGTGCAGCTTCATGTTTCTAAGGAAGACCATTATCAGTGTTTCCAAGCTCGGCTCTGAGCTATAACCCAGGTTCTGTTACCGTCCATCTGTGGAGAAACTACCTCACTTCTCGGAAAGTGTTTCTTACTTGTTCAGTTAAGAGTGGACTCTGGTTTCTGTACTCCACATGGCTGCTCTGTGAAGGACGAAGAAGGGTGACATGTTCCTGACTGATGGTCTCCTTTCTCAGCATGGTAACCTGAGAGGAGAGAGAGTGTGTGACTCAGAAGAGTGTGGCCCCACCTTACGATGACTCTCTTCCTCTGGGGGAGTTGGCCAGGAAAATAGTTTTTAAGATAATGAGAACTAATGAAGGATTCGAGCTTGCATTCTTAGGCCATCTCTTGGAGAGTTGTTTTAGAGCCCATGTGGTTGCACATGACAGTCATCCCAGAGTTCAGGAAACTGAGGTAGGAGAATCGTGAGACCCCGGGTTAACCTGGGCTACATAAGAAGCCCCTGTCTCAATAAAAGCTCCAAAGCCAAAAATCAACGTACTGTTTTAGATGATAGAGTAGCCTACTAAAATCATTGCCCATTTATATTTCCAAAACATACCATCATCTAAAGCTAATATATGACGTAGTCTGTAGCTTGTAGAAACAGAACAGAGCAGCTTTCCTTAACCTTCAAACAACATAGAACTGGACACCGTGGAGCGCTTTAATCCCAACACTCCAGAGGCAGCGGCAGGTGGATCTCTAAGATCCAGGTCTACCAAAGATACTTAGTGAGACCTTGTTGATGTGGGATTCCCCTCTGTATGCTATGAATATGTTTTATTACCATTGGCTAATAAAGAAACTGCTTTGGCCTATGGCAGGGCAGAATATAGCCAGGCAGGAAATCTGAACAGAGATGTATAGAGAGAGAGTAGGCAGAGTCAAGGAGACACCATGTAGCTACCAAAGGAGAAAGATGCCACGGGAACCTTACTGGTAGACCCCAGCCTCATGGTGGTACACAGATGAATACAAGTGGGTTAATTTAGGATGTGAAAGCTAGCTAGGAATATGCCTAAGCTATTGGCCAAACAGTGTTGTAATTAATATAGTTTATGTGTGATTATTCAGGTCTTGGCGGCCGGGAAACAAACAAGCAGTTTCTGCT
Organism: Microtus pennsylvanicus; assembly: GCF_037038515.1. Lineage (NCBI taxonomy): Eukaryota > Metazoa > Chordata > Mammalia > Rodentia > Cricetidae > Microtus > Microtus pennsylvanicus. The sequence goes on along the minus strand of NC_134590.1, from coordinate 3,500,287 downwards.
TACACCCTGTTGCCAAAAACAACAACAAAATAAACAAACAAACAAAAATCCAGCTCCATTTCATTGGGATTTCAGGATTGTATTCATTCAGTAACTTTAGTTTATGTCTTTCATATTCAATTTATTTGTTCAGTACTTTTCCCCTAGGACTTCCAGTGAATAAAGTGATTTTTATCTGGAACATTATTTATGATTCCTTAACAAACTCATTAGGGAATTGCCAGATGACCATTACCTGTCTGCGTTTGCTTTTTCTGTGGACTTAAATTCTGATCCCTGTGCCCACAGAATATTTTCTTCCTTTCCTTTTCCAATCTCACCACCCCCTCCACACCTCAACAGTTCTGTTCCACACTCAGCAGAGTAAAACAGTGCCTCAGAGAATTTTTTCCTGAGGCCCTGTTCCCTCCCTGGTTGGTCACAGTATCCCACAGTGGATTAAGACCCTGTTACTGGTCTTAGTGCTAAAATGATCCCTAAGATACAGAATCTCAAATGATGTAGACCTTCTAAACCTGTGACCTGAAGTTTCCTCTGGGAAACCAACTCCGTTGGCAGTCAGCCTGAAGAACCTCTTGGACATTGGGAGGCCTTTGCCAAAAGCTCAGAGTGGACTCCAGGTCACAGCAGTGGCCCAAGTGCAGCCCTGTGACTGGGGCATGCTGGGTGTTCCGGGCATCCGGGCATCAGCCCTGTGACTGGGGCATGCTGGGTGTTCCGGGCATCCAGGCATCAGCCCTGTGACTGGGACATGCTGGGTGTTCCGGGCATCCAGGCATCAGCCCTGTGACTGGGACATGCTGGGTGTTCCGGGCATCCAGGCATCAGCCCTGTGACTGGGGCATGCTGGGTGTTCCGGGCATCCAGGCATCAGCCCTGTGACTGGGGCATGCTGGGTGTTCCGGGCATCTCAGCATCAGCCCTGTGACTGGGGCATGCTGGGTGTTCCAGGCATCCAGGCATCAGCCCTGTGACTGGGGCATGCTGGGTGTTCCGGGCATCCGGGCATCAGCCCTGTGACTGGGGCATGCTGGGTGTTCCGGGCATCCAGGCATCAGCCCTGTGACTGGGGCATGCTGGGTGTTCTGGGCATCCTGGCATCCCATCAGTCTTGTGACTGGGGCATGCTGGGTGTTCTGGGCATCCTGGCATCAGTCCTGTGACTGGGGCATGCTGGGTGTTCTGGGCATCCTGGCATCCCATCAGTCTTGTGACTGGGGCATGCTGGGTGTTCCGGGCATCTCAGCATCAGCCCTGTGACTGGGGCATGCTGGGTGTTCCGGGCATCCCAGCATCCCAGCAGGCACTATATGAAACAGAACTGTTCATCATTCAACAGAATCATGGGAAATAATGAAATGTTTATTTTAGATACTGAGATTTGGTGTGGTTTTTGACAGACCAAGTAACAATGGCAGAAAGTGATATCTTGAAGTGAGCTGCCCACTGCTGTAAAGAAACCTATGGCCCTGGCACAGTGTGCAGCTGGCAAAGACCCTTAAGTTCGGTGAAATTAGTCTTCACGGTTGTCGGGGATGAACGGAACGCGTGGCAAACCGTCACCTGTGTGGGATGTTAGCGGAGCACTGGAGGCCTTTTCTAGCCACGATGATCCCGGTTTTGGGAGAAATGGATTAAGGAACATTCAGGGTTTAAGCAGGATTTAGAGGAAATATTTCCTGTCAAAATTGTCTAGGATCCTACATAAAATGATTATTTTTTATTTCTTGTTTCTGCACCCCACAGAAGGGCTTTAAAAAAGAAAAGGACCTCAGTTGCAAACATCAGACCCAGGACGACACTCCAGGGCACTCACAGTAAAGATAAGTCAGGACATGTGTAAGGCCCTCAGTAGAAACCTGAAAGTAACTTAAGGCAACCCCCCGCCCCCCATCTTCTCAGCCAGAGGTGATGTCATAGCATCCTGGACCTGATTAAGATGGCAGGATCCTGGTCTCAAGGTGGAACTCAATTTCATGGTGGGGTGAAACTTTTGCTGGAGGGTTAGTGTGCTTTGCATGTAGAAAACATGGAAATCATTTATGACCAGAAGATTTCTAGAGCACAGCCGAGGATTTATTATTACAGAAAAGTACGGCCTGCTTTCCCCCTTCTCCTGGGCTAGCCTGAGACTTCCTTGAGATGTAGTTTGTTTGAAGAGAGAAGTGTAGAGGTTCAAGTGTTGGCACCAGCTGCCTTACTAGTGTATGAGGACATTTTGGGCTGGCCAAAACAGTGACAGAAAAGATCCATAAGATCTCAATAAATAAACCTTTGTGAGGTTTGAACTATCAGGATACAGGGTAGAAGACTCCCTCCCGGGTTCTTGCCCTGCTCCCTGCTGAGGCCACCTCATAACTGTCGCAATGAATATGCCCCCCACACACACACACAAACATCTCAGTGTACTTCCTGCATGTTCAGTTTGTCTCATACACATGTGTCGTACCTTACTGTGCTAAAGCTGTAAGATCCTATAATGTCAGAAAATCAAACTCTAAATTCATTGGACTCATTTCTTTCTGAACTTCTGCTGTCTGATCTTACGAGGTGGAATTAATTTTAATTCAACTGATTGTGTTCTTTAGCTTTCTGTGACTATGACGAAATCCTTGGGATAACCATCAGCAAACTCTGGAGTCAGGTTCCTGGAGGTCTCAGGACCTGGTCGGTGCCCCCGCCCTGCTCTGGGCCGGTGATGACTCAGCATGCCATGGTAGGGGAATTCTATGGAGGAAGCCCAGCTTTCCATGCTGTGTCTGAGATCAGAAACCCAGATCTTTGGAGTAGCATCCAGTTCTCAGCGCATAATGACTGAATGCCATCTGATTGTTACTTGTTTATTTTCACGATTTATTTTGGAAATGATTTCAAAGTAAAAGGAGGCCTGCTGGGAAATCTAGATGCCTAACTTGAGTGGTGTTGTTCCAGTCCTGGAGACATCGGGATGGGGTTGTCGGGTGAATTCATAGGCTTTGAAGAGCTTTGATGACTTTTTAATGAGATTTAAAAGCTGAAGGAATGGGATTGGGACCATAAAATCCATTACTCTTCCTTCATTTCATTTCTTTGAAGTGATTTAGTGCATTTGTGTGTTAGAACTGGAGATCTCATTTGGCCTGAATCCTCCCCATTGTTTGCTAATGTGTGGCCTGGAAAAGGTTTAGGGCACAAGCAGCATTTGCTGGCACAATGGCTCTCACTGTAAGCACGTCAATTAGAAGAATCAGCGTGAGATACAGGAGGGCTTCAGACTCTTCGTGTCTGTAAACCGCGATGTAGGATTTAAAGACGAAGTCGGTTCAGTAGTAGAAAACGTTTAGTGGGAAATCTTTAGCGATGAAAAGATGGTATGACATGGTATGTGACTGTGTCACTGGAAAAGTCAGAGAAAACAACACTTGGACCCTTGTTTCCGAGACTATAATAGAACTCAGTTCTGATGCAGATGCTGGGCAAAGGGCTAGGCATAGAGCTCAATAGCCCTTTCTGTAGCTGTTGAGAAAACTGAGACGTGGCATAATTAGTTAGATTTACTGAGGTCATGTGATCCGTCAAGGCTTATGCTCTGAGTTCCAGCTGTAGTTGTTTTTCCCCCGACAGTTTTGTGACATTGGGCATCAGGTGAGTTCTTTGGGCCAGTTTGGTTTTCCCTGTTTATAACACAGGAAGACCTCGTGTTTATCTCACTGGCTTGTTTAAGTATGAAGCAGTTTGATATAAATAAAATGTTCTTTGAATACAGATAACTGATTAAGATATTGATTATAAACTATTTTTTATTTGATCTTATTAATAAGAACGTCATCAAAGGAATCTGATGACATGGTGATTTGAGAAAAGTCCTACTAGCAAGTGTCCAGACCTCAGACATTGAGACATGATATCACCTACAAGCGTGTTGGGCCACATCTGTATATCGTATATTCTCATATCCTGGCAGGTAGTGGCATTTCATCTGTACTTTAATAAATAAAGTTTGCCTGAAGATCAGAAAAGTAAACCAGTCACACTGTCCAGCCTTACAGACTAGGCAGTGGTGACACACACCTTTAATCCCACAATAGGCCAGAGCTGGGATTAAAGGCATGCACCACCCAGTTTCTGTGGCAAAGGTGTGTGTCACCACTGCCTGTTCTAGAAGGCTGACCAGGGTCCCTGTTTTACTCTCCGATCTTCAGGCAAACTCTATTTATTAAAGTACAAATGGCATGCACGGCAGCAGCTTAGTCATGCCCGGTAGTGTTTTAAAAGGCAAATGGAGAAAGCTTACCGTTCATTTCTAGTAGAATAAGCAGGGTAAAGCCTTATTTGTGCGCTTGGGATCTTCTGTGCAGTTAAGTTTATCAGCGTTTCTCCTTAGGATTATTTTATACAGTCACCATAAGTTGTGGGTTTATAAAACTTTCTGTGATGCCAAAAATATATTTGTAGTATTTAAGAGAATCTTTTGTCTAAGAACTACAGTAATAACACACTGAACATGTTACCTAGGACAGTAGAGCTTCCCAGTGAATTCTTTTCTGCAGTGCAGTGAGAGACTATGTTCCATGCATCAGGCCACTTTTCTTGTTTGTTTTTGTTTCTTATTTTGAGACAGGGTCTCCTTCCCTTCCCCACCTCACCCCTCTCTCTCCTCTCTCTTTCTCCCTCCCTCCCAGCTTCAAGCATCTTAGGTCCCGTGCTAGGGGTTGGACCAGGGCCTCACACATGCTAAGCACGCATGCTCTACCATCCAGCTACTCCTCATTCCCTGGTATTTTTTATCCTGCTCACCGCATGTGAATACAGTTATGTAGTCATACATTCAGACTGCTTCCTGGGCTGCAAAACAGCCCAGGATTTCTATGTCAATTTTAACTCTCAATCTGACTTTTTGTCTAAGCAGGTGCCACACATGGCTGTATGAGCCCAAAGGAAACACTAAACACACCCAGTAATGCCACAAGAGTACTGCAAAAACAAAGGGTGACTAAAAGTTTGATGTCCGTATCCTTTGCTGGCTCCTAAGTACGTGATCATGTGTTAATGGTTAATATCGTGAGAGCAAATACACATCTTCCCAACCTTCTCAAGGAGGATCCACAGACATTAAAGAATCCTTTGTATGCTCAGTTAAAGTTATTAGATGTCGTGGATGTAGTTCAGTGGCAGAGCATGTGCCTCAAGGCCCCACACTCAATTCCTATCACTGGAAAAATGATGTTAGCGCTCTGAAATCTTGTTACATGTCAAGGTCATCTGTGCATATGCAGTTTCATTACCATCTGTGATTAAAGTAGATGCTGAGAATGCCTTTCATCCGCCGCAAGATCAAACGGCATGAACATAAAGGCCGTCTGGATCTAATGATAGCAGTTGAGGGAAATACAGCCGTATCTCTAAGCCCCGTGTAAGAATGACGTCTTTTACCTTGTGACTGAACTTAGCAGGCTGAATTTTTGGAACGCTGTGAATTCTTATTTGAGCAGATACATGGTTTTTAGTTGGAATAGAAATCTCATGGTTCAGTCAGCCACCTGACACATGCAAATGAGGCCGATTGCATATGGGGGGGAGACTAACATATGTAAAGTGCTTGGGAAGGGTTGTTAGAGAAT